>NW_020837951.1:47547388-47721827 GCF_003676395.1 Aethalodelphis obliquidens
TGTTTTTGTATCCATTCGGCCAGTCTGTGTCTTTTGGTTGGAGCATTTAATCCATTTACATTTAAGGTAATTATCGATATGTGTGTTCCTATTCCCATTTTCTTAATTGTTTTGGGTTTGTTTTTGCAGGTCTTTTCCTTTTCTTGTGTTTCCTGCCTAGAGAAGTTCCTTTAGCATTTGTTGTAAAACTGGTTTGGTGGTGCTGAGTTCTAACTTTTTCTTGTCTGTAAAGGTTTTAATTCCGCAGTTGAGTCTGAATGAGATCCTTGCTGGGTAGAGTAAACTTCATTGTAGGTTTTTCCCTTTCATCACTTTAAATATGTCCTGCCACTCCCTTCTGGCTTGCAGAGTTTCTGCTTAAAGATCAGCTGTTAACCTATGAGGAGTCCCTTGTGTGTTATTTGTTGCTTTTCCCTTGCTGCTTTTAATATTTGTTCTTTGTATCTAATTTTTATAGCTTGATTAATATATGTCTTGGCATGTTTCTCCTTGGATTTATCCTATATGGGACTCTCTGCGCTTCCTGGACTTGATTGACTATTTCCTTTCCCATATTAGGGAATTTTTAAACTATAATCTCTTAAAATATTTTCTCAGACCCTTTCTTTTTCTCTTCTTCTTCTGGGTCCCCTATAATTGTAATGTTGGTGCATTTAATGTTATCCTAGAGGTCTCTGAGACTGTCCTCAGTTTTTTTCATTCTTTTTTCTTTTTTCTGCTCTGTAGTCATTATTTCCACTATTTTATCTTCCAGGTCACTTATCCGTTCTTCTGTCTCAGTTATTCTGCTATTGATTCCTTCTAGAGAACTTTTAATTTCATTTATTGTGGTGTTCATCATTGTTTGTTTGCTGTTTAGTTCTTCTAAGTCCTTGTTAAACATTTCTTGTATTTTCTCCTATCTAGTTACAAGATTTTGGATCATCTTTACTATCATTACTCTGAAATCTTTTTCAGGTAGACAGCCTATTTCTTCTTCATTTGTTTGGTCTGGTAGGTTTTTACCTTGTTCCTTCATCTGCTGCATATTTCTCTGTCTTCTCATTTTGTTTAACTTACTGTTTTTGGAGGTCTCTTTTTCGCAGGCTGCAGGTTCATAGTTCGCATTGGTTTTGTTGTCTTCCCGGGTGGTGAGGTTGGTTCAGTGGCTTGTGTAGGCTTCATGGTGGAGGGGACTGGTGTCTGTGTTCTGGTGGGTGGGGCCGGATCTTGTGTCTCTGGTGGGCAGGGCTGCGTCCGGTGGTGTGTTTTGGGGTGTCTGTGAGCTTATTATGATTTTAGGCAGCCTGTCTGCTGATGGGTGGGGTTGTGTTCCTGTCTTGCTAGTTGTTTGGCATGGGGCGTCCAGCACTGGAGCTTGCTGGCCATTGGGTGGAGCTGGGTCTTAGCGTTGAGATGGAGATCTCTGGGAGAGCTCTTGCTGATTAATATTAGATGGGGCTGGGAGGTCTCTGGTGGTCCAATGTCCTGAACTTGGCTCTCCCACCTCAGAGCCTCAGGCCTGACACTAGGCTGGAGCACGAAGATTATGTCATACACATGTCTGCTAGTGTTAGAGGGTCTCCTGTGGCTCACCGTGGGACAAGGATACTGGCAGCAGAAGTTCTGGGAAGTATTCCTTGGCATGAGCCCTCCAAGAGTCAGTTGGCAGAATTCTTTGCCCTACAACTATAGTTGACCCTTGAATGACATGGGTTTGAACTTTAGGTCTTTAATCCATTTTGAGTTTATTTTTGTACATGGTGTTAGAGAATTCTAATTTCATTCTTTTTTTTTCTGTCAATTCCTTTTTTTTTTTACATCTTTATTGGAGTATAATTGGTTTACAATGGTGTGTTAGTTTCTGCTTTATAACAAAGTGAATCAGTTATACATATACATATGTTCCCATATCTCTTCCCTCTTGTATCCTCCCTATCCCACCCCTCTAGGTGGTCACAAAGCACCGAGCTGATCTCCCTGTGCCATGCGGCTGCTTCCCACTAGCTATCTGTTTTACGTTTGGTAGTGTATATATGTCCATGCCACTCTCTTGCTTTGTCACAGCTTACCCTTCCCCCTCCCCATATCCTGAAGTCCATTCTCTAGTAGGTCTGTGTCTTTATTCCTGTCTTACCCCTAGGTTCTTCATGACATTTTTTGTTCTTAAATTCCATGTATATGTGTTAGCATATGGTATTTGTCTTTCTTTTACGTGTAGCTGTCCAGTTTTCCCAGCACCACTTATTTGAAAAGACTGTCTTTTCTCCATTGTATATTCTTGCCTCCTTTGTTGTTGATTAACTGTAGATTGATCATAAGTGTGTGGGTTTATTTCTGGGTTTTCTCTTCTGTTTCATTGATCTATATGTCTGTTTCTGTGGCAGTACCATATTGTTTTGATTACTGTAGCTTTGTAGTACAGAGAACAAAATTCTAAAATTTGTTTGGAAACACAAAAGACCCTGAATAGCCAAAACAGTCTTGAAAAAGAAGACGGAGCTGAAGGAATCATGCTCCCTGACTTCAGACAACTCCTTTTAAAGTAACATGATAAAGTCTTCAAGTGAGGCAGCAGAAGTCTTATGCAGTAAAGGCTACTTTTGCTGATAAGAGAGACTCAGTGGGGTTTAAGAGAATGGGTAACTTGAAGTCTTCCAAATTCCCCCCATTTCCCTCTTTCTATTTTTGAGGTCTTACTCTTTGCAAATTAGTGCCCTAACTCTCATATAAGACTTTTGAGTGAGGTTGGAATTGACCTTATATTATAATTTAGTAATCAATAGGATCAGACCTTGCAGTTTCTGGGCTACATCTGCCCAGCAGCTGCAAGAGGTAATGTCCATATTAGGGAAGTCATGTTTCTCTGACTGTGCCTTTGGCCAAGAATTTAAAAGCCCAAGCATGTCATTTTCTTTGTTAAAGCTCTCCAGCACAGTTAGAAATAGCTAGCCTACTTCCAACATGATCATTGTATGCACGATGTTCTTCAGAATAGCTTTTCATAGCACTAACCTGGCCTATGAAAGCCTTTAGTAGTTTCTTCATTCATGGGGACCACAGTGACAATTTGACCCTGAATTCCATGGAAACTCATTAGATAATTAGTGCTCCAACCTCTAATGCTAACCAGCACTGACTGACTTCACACCTAATTAGAATAGATAACTGATATGGACTGAATGTTTATATTCCCTCCCTTCCTCCCTCTCAAACAAACAAACAAACAAACAAACTCATGTGTTGAAGCCCTAATCCCAGTGTGGATGTTATTTGGAGGTGGGGTTTTTGGACCGTAATTAGTTTTAGGTGAGGTCATGAGGGTGGAGTTGCCATGATGGGATTAGTGTTCTTATAAGAAGAGGGACCAGATCTTTCTCTCTCGCTGTCTCTCTCTCTCTGCCATGTGAGGACACAGTGAGACAGAAGCTCTCTGCAAGCCAGGAAGAGGGCCTTCACCAAGGAACCAAATTGGCTGGCACCTTGATCTTGGACCCTCCAAATTCTAGAACTTGGAGAACATAAATCTGTTGTTTAAACACCCAGTTTTTGTTATTTTATTATGGCAATCGAAGCAGGCTAACACAATCACCAACATTAAATTCCCATTTCCTTAAAGGATGCACTTTTTGTAAGCATTTCCAGTACAAATTCCCATATGGACCAGTATTATTAGTTGCAGACAACAGAATCTACTTTAAGTTGTTTATGCAGAAAGTGATTAATTTTAGAGCATTATGTAACATGCCAAATTTGTAGGAGGGCCAGGGAGCTAAGTTTGGATATACTGTACAATCAGGAAAAACATAAGTGTAGAGAAACTCTAAACCACCTTGGGATTGTTTTAATGGAAACTTTCCTGTTGCTGTTGCATGCTCCTTGACATTTATGATATTAGTGGCATGAGAGTAGAACCTCAGCCACAGTTACTGCAGGAAAGCCAAATGCCTCTTCTTGTCAAAAGTTCTGATCTCCCTTTGGGGCTGCCACCTACCATTGGTTATGCATTACAAGTCTCTAAAAGGTATTTCTACAAGAGAATGTTGTAACATTTTCTTCTACAAGAAGCAGGACAAGGTATCTTCCAAGAATTTACTTGAATCCTATGTATTCAACATGAAAACAACTGTTGAAGGTGAAAAACTTCAAGGCAAGATCAACAATAAGGACAAATAGAAGATTCTTGACAAGTGTGAAATCATCAGCTGGCTTGATAAGAACTAGACTGCAGAGAAGGAGGAATTTGAACATCAGCAGAAAGAGCTGGAAAAAGTCTGCAACCCCATCATTACCAAGCTGTACCAGAGTGCAGGAGGCATGCTAGGAGGAATGCCTGGGGGTTTCCCTGGTGGTGGAGCTTCTCCATCTGGTGATGCCTCCTCTAGGCCCACCATTGAAGAGGTTGAATAAGCCAACCTGAGCATAGATTTAGCATTGTTCCACACAGAACATTGCAGGACCCAAATTTGTAGCAAATTCCATGGCAGTTTTAAATTTCAGCTGCTATAGTAAATAACGGGGCATTCTTGATACTTGAATATGGAAAATGTGCACCGGGAAAGGAAATAACATTGCACTTCATAAGCACTGTTTTATCAGTGGAAAATGCAATGCCTTAAATAAAACTGTATTTAAAATTGGTACCAAAAAATTTGTTATATATTTTAAGTCTTTGAAATATATTTCTATAAGAGAACCTTGTAAATTTCTACAAGAGAACCTGGCTGATGTAGATATTAGCTTTTTAGCACATGAAGGCGCATCCTAGAAAGAACCTGAGGTGGGTGTTGAGTGTACCAATCTGTAGTATCTTCTGCAGCTTCCATGAAGTCTAATGAAAAATAACTGAAGACTTAAATATGTAAGATTGTCAGTCTGGTCTTTTGTTACCCAGTTTAAATACTCGGAAAGACCCTCTATTTGGGGAATATAATCTAGAGTTATTAACTGAGTCTCTGTGGGGAAACAATTCATTATTCTAACTTCATTCTATGAGAGACACACAAAAGTATCATCCTTCTATTTTAAGGAGCTGCCCATTAGAAGTATGTTATTGGACCTGAATGCCTCATTTGCTGACTATAAGGATAAGCCATCCTTTGTAAGGATCCTTAAGGGAAAACTGGCTATGGGAGAGGAAAACTAGGTTGAAACTCTAGCTCTTTTTCTTTTTTCAAGCCTATGTATGTTTCTCAGTTCTCTAAGATCTAGTTGAATAGCTCAGGACTTTGTTATTGCTTTCACAGCAAGGAGAAAATCATAGCACAGGTTGACAGGCTGTAGCCACTTGTCTCCCTCTGTAGTCCTTCTGGAATTTGTTTTTCCAATGGTATGCCAATTCCTTTGTAACCATCCTAACATTGAAGTGTGTTTAGCAGTGAATGCTGTTTTCTGGTAATCTTTCATCTTCTGTGAAAAAGCAATTTGTCTTCTCAAATAAACTGCAAGGGGCTCTTGTCCTCCCACATGCCATTTTCTCACATTCTTCTTAGGTCTGAGGGTTGAAAAAAGATCTACAGTATTTCTGCAAAAATAGTATTAGAATGCATCTCTGCGAGCTTCAGTGTCTCTAATAGGAGCGACGTGGTATTTGGCTAAGGCCAAGAGCTAAGGGGTGACTATATGTTTCAATGCCTGAAAAAGAAACATGAAAAAACCCACACCTACTCAGGAACATTGTTCAGGCAGTGAGGAGGAACTGTGGACCATATTTTAATGAGAAACGTATTCTGCCTAGGAGAGAAATGTTTCGGCAAAAAACTGCTCAGGGGGTAATGATGGTCTGGCTCACTTTGATAAGAAATAGTAAATATTCTTTTTGGAAGGAAAAGAAATGACCTTTAGAAAGAGGAATTTAGAACAGAGGTTTTTGAATTGAGTCTGACTTGAGTCCAAATTCTGACTATTCCGTTTACTGCCTATCTAAGTTTGGGCAAGTTATTATCTTTTTGAAACATGGGTTTCCACATCAGTATAATGGGTATATATATGAATAGCTGTCTATAAAAATATTGTCAAGATTAAATGTAATAATGTATAAAAATATTTTAGTGCCTGGACATACCCAGTAGCTATTATTATTGTTACTGGTGATTTTATAAGTATCCTGAACAATGTAAGACTGCATAGGAACATTCAACTGGAGAGCTTTTTCAGGTGTATATAATTGATCTCTTAGTTTTGTGTGTTTGTAAATAAAATAATTAACATATATTGAACCTTTATATGACAGAGAATGCTGGTTATCAACACAATATCTTTTTTTTTTCTTTTTTTCTTTTTTGGCTGCATTGGGTCTTTGCTGCTGCATGCAGGCTTTCTCTAGTTGTGGCGAGCAGGGGCTACTCTTCATTGTGGTGCACAGGCTTTTCATTGTGGTGGCTTCTCTTGTTGCGGAGCACGGGCTCTAGGCGCGCGGGCTTCAGTAGTTGCAGCATGTGGGCTCAGTAGTTGTGGCTCGCAGGCTCTAGAGCGCAGGCTCAGTAGTTGTGGCGCATGGGCTTAGTTGCTCCGCGGCATGTGGGATCTTCCTGGACCAGGGATCAAACCCATGTCCTCTGCATTGACAGGCGGATTCTTAACCACTGCGCCACCAGGGAAGTCCCTCGACACAATATCTTTTCTCCCATTTTCCTGACAAAGTCCTAATGTGCCCTGCTAAAAACTAGCATTCTTGCAGCTAGAAGTGGTGATGTGACACAGCTCTGACCAAGGAAAAGAAAGTAGATGTCTTGGGTGATTTCTGGAAAAGCAATAATAGTGCTGCTTCCTCTTTCTTCTTGTCACTTCCTTGTTCTGCGTTTTGATCAGAAGGTTCAGATGAGGATAGAGGTAGAGTTACATCTTGAGGCCACAGGGAGACAATGAGGTTGAGGGCCCCACTCACTGAGGCTGACAGAGCAGAGAAAAAGAACTAACTTGGGACAACCAATGACACTGTGGAGATGTGGCCTTGGACCACCTCAAGTTGATGTTTTTTGAGGGACAGTAAATTCTTATTTGGTAATTCCTGCATAGAGTTTTTGTTAAGTGCAGCTGACATATGCTACTTGCTTTTCATGAATGATCTGATATAACTCCAAAAACAGCCCTATCCTATGAAGTACAAATATTACTCCCATTTAAGAGATTATGAAAGCTCAGAATCATTAAGTGATTCGTCTATGGTCACATGGCCAGTACATGGAAGAGCAAAGATTTAAACCAAGGCAGTCAAACTTCAGAACCAGTTTATCTATTTATACCTTCATTTCACTATATAATGGATTTCAGATTGTTTTCAAGAAATATGTACAATAAAAGAAACAAATATCAATAAAATTTCGATATTAAAAAAACCCCAGAATGTTGGTGTCCAGAAAACAGTAAGTTTCAATAGGAGGTAAAAAGCAAAGGGGCAGTGAGTAATAAGGGGGAATAGAATAGAGGTGTGTGGACCATACGGTTATCTTAGGAAAGATCCACAAGCTTAGTGTCTGAGCTTTCTGGTAGCTAAGTAAATTCTAAAAGCAACTACTAACATAGAGTTTCACATAGGACATAAATATGAATAAGAGACTATGTTAAGACACAGATTCCTGTACCCCATTCTCAGAGATTGGTCTGTAGTAAGGCTTGAGAGCCTTACTAAGTAAGGCTTAAGCCATCCTTTGTAAGGATCCTTAAGGGAAAACTGGCTATGGGAGAGGAAAACTAGGTTGAAACTCTAGCTCTTTTTCTTTTTTCAAAGTAGGTCTGTAGTAAGGCTTGAGAATTTACATTTATCCCATACTTCTAGGTATCACTGATTCTGCTTGTCTGTGGACTTTACTTTGAGTAGCATAGATGTAGGACATAGGTCACAAACTTACCTGCCCAGAGGTACCAGCCAAGTCATGTAAATGATAGAAGTGGGCCACGTGTAAGACAATAGGAAGGGGTTGCAGCTGTGGCACATTAGCATTTTAAAGGGGTAGCTGCTTCTCAACACCAGCCAGTTGTTGCCTTGTGAAAACAGGCAAATATTGCTAGATTTTCAAGTCTTTCAAGAGAAACCCAATGTTATCAAGAGAAAATTATGTGAAATTTCTATTTCTAAAAATACTATTCAGGCCAAATACATCTATCTCTTAATTAAGGGGCTGTAGGGAATGAACTATATATAGACTAAACTATATATAGACCCCACAAAAATTATTAATATTATGTTACACAGTTAGTATTCTATATGAATGGAGTGAGTAGAATCATAGATCCCTGACAGAACTTTGTAACTGTATTTTAAAATCACCATGCTTCAGTAGCACAAAGGATTGAAGTACAATGAATAAATATCTAGCCAGTTGAACTGACTTCAGATGTAGGCAGAGGCTTTGCCTGATTTTGACTTCCTTTTATATCAACAACCTGAGAAATGTTAGCTATCTGTCCTAGGCATTCAACCTAGTGTTTGTTGAATGAAAGACAAAATTAATAAACACATCATCTATAACTTATTAGATAGTTATCTTCGATACTATACTATTACTACTATTATAATAAAATTAAGAAGGGAATGTCTTTTACTATATACCTGAAATGCAGTGTGCATTCAATAAATATTTGCAGAATTGGTGGATGAATAATAACAAGCCACAAACAAACACCTACCCTCATCAGTGTAATCTTCTCTAAAACTGGGAGTATTCCTGTTTTATCTCAAAAAGGCTATTTATTATTCAGGCTTCAGCTTCTTCTAGAAAGTCTTTCCTGACTTTCTAAGCTCCTGTTAGGTGCCCATTTGTGCTCCCACACCATCCCTGTCTTCTTCTTGCATGACACATATAACAGTGCTTTGTAATAGCTTGTTTAATTAGTCATTTCCACTATTCTGTGTGCCCTGTGAAGTCAAGGATTATGGCTCTCTTGTCCTGTCGTATATGCTAAATACATTTAACTTGAATATAGGAATCACACATTCACAAAGGCACGTGCTAAATCTCATTTGCCTATTTTTACTTTGCAAGGTAGGCATGGTACTACATTGCTCCATGGTTCTCAATTAATACTTCTTTTTAAGATTGCCTCCCCATTAGACCATGTGCTCAGAAAAAAGAAACTGCATTTAATATTAACTTGGACAAAACATAGAAGACCAAGCTTGGCTTAAACAGCCACACAATGATATTTGAAGTATTTTCTGTTTTAGCATTCCAACTTTTGTTCCTTTCCAACAATATTGGTGACTAAGCTCTTTTGGCCTTTCCAAAAAAAGGGGAAAATATATAGTCACAGGACATATTAATTAAAGCATTTCCAAACATTTATGTGGTATTGGATGGTGATGTTTAGCAAAACTTGGCAGGAGTGAATCAAATATGATACCAGAATTAATTTATGAGTCTTGACTCCCAGCTTCATGGTTCTGTAGCTTTGTTCCATTTGCTCAGCAGGCAGAATGCCTTGAAAGCTGTTTGTTGTGCCCCATATAGTGCCTTGGTCCATGTCATACCCAAGAAGTCAGAATCTATGTTTTTCCATCTAGTCATCGTTCTTCCACAAGCCTCGGGCTCCATGGAACAATTGCTTTAACTAGAATAACAATTTTCCCTTTGTCTTGCCATTGTCAAAGCATACTGTGAAAGTTTAGAGACCAGAATCATGTATTTGGCACTACACAAAGTTTATGGAACTCCCTGGACATGGCCTTCGGCTCAGAACCAGTTGGCAACTCTGATTGGTTGGATCAATTACATTTGTAAAGATTTTAGTTCCTAGAAAATCATACTCTAGGAATAATGAGAGGGGAAAGACAAAACCTCTCTAACTTGGCTGGGATGAGGCTAGTCATGTCATCTGTCCTAAATTTAAATTTGTTGAGAATGGAGAAGACATAATCTCTGTTTTTAATGATTACAGGTCATGCTTTCCATAGCCTGACTGCTTTTGGCAATATGTTATTGTATTAAATGGCACATAGACAGTTTTGAAACCCAAACCATGAGATTTTCCTCCTTCTTTTTTTTTTTTTGCTAATCACAGCCTGCTTTGCCTAGAACTTCTCTTTGGCTGTGCTGTTAGAAAATCCTATTCAGAATTTCCTTAGGGAAGATTCTTCTTTGGGTCAGTCACTGAACATACTCTTTCTACTTAACAGTGCACTTTTAATGAGTAATTGAAAGCAGTAGTTGGTTTATTGTCTAGTTTGGAGAACTGTTCAGTTTCTAGTGGCCCAAAGTGGCCCGGGCTTGAAAGCAGGATGGAGCCTGCACTTATGAGGGAGAAAGGTTTGCTGCCAGATCAGGATGGAAGAATGCCTGCTCTAAGTCACATGCCACATTATTTACCTACCTCCTACTTCTGTCATCTTACTAGGCAAGAGATATCATTCCCGCCCCCCGCCCCCCCAGGCCCCCTTCCCCAACCTCACACACAATTGTGTTTATTTTTGTGTGAATGATATGGGGATACAATGGGGACTATATATCTTTTTTTTTTTTTTGCGGTATGCGGGTCTCTCACTGTTGTGGCCTATCCCATTGTGGAACATAGGGACGCATATACCTTTTCAAATTAGTGTTTTTTGTTTTTTGAAAAAATACCTGGAAGTGGAATTACTGGATCACATACTAATTTCATTTTTAATTTTTTGAGAAACCTCCATATAATTTTCCATAGTGGCTGTACCAACTTACATTCCCACTAACATGCACAAGGGTTCCCTTTTCTCCACATGCTCACCAACACTTGTAATTTGTTGTCTTTTTGATAATAATTATTCTGAGAGGTGTGAGGTAATATCTCATTGTGGTTTTGATTTGCATTTCATTGATGATTAGCAGTGTTGAGCATCATTTCATGTGCCTGTTGGCCATCTGTATGTCTTCTTTGGAAAAGTGCTCATTCAGGTCTTCTACCCATTTTTAATTGGGTTGTTTGTTTTTTGATGTTGAGTTGTCTGAGTTTTTCATGTGTTTTGGATATTACCCTCTTATCAGATATGTCATTTGCAAGTATCTTCTCCCATTCAGTAGGTTGCCTTTTCACTTTGTTGATAGTTTCCTTTGCTGTGCAAAACCTTTTTAGTTTGATCTAGTCCCATTTGTTTATTTTTGTTTTTGTTTCCCTTGCCTGAGGAGACATTCCAAAAAAATATTACGAAGATGCATGTCAAAGAGCGTACTACCTACATTTTCTTCTAGGAGTTTTATGGTTTCAGATCTTACATTTAAGTCTTTAGTCAATTTTGAATTTACTTTTGTATATGTTGTGAGAAAGTAGTCCAGTGTGATTCTTTTGCATGTAGCTGTCCGGTTTTCCCAACACCACTTATTGAAGAGGCTGTCTTTTACCCATTGTATGTTCTTGCCTCCTTTGTTGTAGATTAATTGTCCATATAAGTGTGGGTTCATTTCTGGGCTCTCTATTCAGTCCCATTGATCTGTGTGTCTGGTTTTATGTCAGTTTCATACCATTTTTGTTTGTTTGTTTGTTTAGATTTTTTTTTTTGATGTGGATCATTTTTTTAAAGTCTTTATTGAATTTGTTACAATACTGCTTCTGTTTTATGTTTTGGTTTATTGGCTGTGAGGCATGTGGGATCTTAACTCCCCAACCAGGGATCAAACCCACACCCCCAACACTGAAAGGTGAATTCTCAACCACTGGACCACCAGGGAAATCCCCATACTATTTTGATAACTGTAGCTTTTTAGTATAGTCTGAAATCAGGCATCATGATACCTCCGTTTTTTTTTGTTTGTTTGTTTGTTTTTTGGGTTATTTTTTTACTGCACCATGTGGCATGTGGGATCTTAGTTCCCTGACCAGCGATTGAATCTATGCCCCCCCACTTCATTGGAAGTGTGTAGTCTTAACCACTGGACCACCAGGGAAGTCCCGATACCTCCAGTTTTTCTCTTCTTTCTCAAGATTGTTTTGGCTATTTGTGGTCTTTTGTGTTTCCATACAGATTTTAGAGTTATTTGTTCTAGTTCTGTGAAAAATGCCATTGGTATTTTGATAGTGGTTGCATTGGATCTGTACGTTGCCTTGGGTAGTATGGTCATTTTAACAATATTAATTCTTCCAGTGCATAAGCACAGTGTATCTTTCCATTTGTTTGTGTCATCTTCAGTTATTTTTATCAGTGTCTTATAGTTTTCAGTATAAAGATCTTTTACCTACGTGGTTAGATTTATTATTAGGAATTTTATTCTTTTGGATGGAGTTGTAAACTCCATTCCTCTTTCAGATAGTTTATTGTTAGTGTATGGAAATGCAACATTTTCTGTATTTTAATTTTGTATCCTGCAACTTTACTGAATTAATTTATTAATTCTAATAGTTTTTGGTGGTATCTTTAGGATAGTCTATGTATATAGTATCATGTCATCTGCAAACAGTGACAGTTTTACTTCTTCCTTTCCAATTTGGATTCCTTTTATTTCTTTTTCTTTTCTGATTGCTATTGGCTAGGAACTCCAATATTATGCTGAATAAAAGTGGTGAGAGTGGGCATCCTTATCTTGTTCCTGATCTTAGAGGAAATGCTTTTAGCTTTTTAACATTGAGTATGATGTTGAATGTAGGTTTGTCTTGTATGGTCTTTATTGTGTTGAGTTATATTCCTTCTATACCCACTTTGTTGAGAGGTTTTTTATCATAAATGGATGTTGAATTCTGTCAGAAGCGTTTTCTGCTTCTTTTGAGATTATCATGTGATTTTTATTCCTTAATTTGTTAATGTGGTATATCATATTGATTGATTTGTGGATATTGAAAAATCCTTGCATCTGTGGGATAAATCCCAGTTGATCATGGTATGATCCTTTTAAGGTATTGCTAAATTCAGTTTGCTAATATTTTGTTAAGGATTTTTGCTTCTGTGTTCATCAGTGATATAGGCCTGTAGTTTTCTTTTTTGTGTGGTGTCTTTGTCTTGTTTTGGCGTCAGGGTGATGCTGGCCTCATAGAATGAGTTCAGAAACATTCCTTTCTCTTCAATTTTTTGGAATAGTTTGAGAAGGATGGGTGTTAACTGTTCTTTAAATGTTTGGTAGAATTCACCTGTGCAGCTCTCTGGTTCTGGACTGTTGTTTCTTGGGAAGTTTTTTCTTTTTTAATTACTGATTCAATTTCATTACTAGTAATTCATCTGTTTATATTTTCTGTTTCATCCTGATTTAGTTTAGGGATATTGTACATTTCTAAAAACATATCCATTTCTTCTAGGTTGTCCACTGTATTGACATATAATTGTTCATAATAATCTCTCATGATCTTTTTTTATTTCTGTGGTGTCAGTTGTAACTTCTCTTTTTTGTATTTCTGATATTATTTTTTGTTTTTGTTTTAAATTTATTTATTTATTTTTGCTGTGTTGGGTCTTCGTTTCTGTGCAAGGGCTTTCTCCAGTTGTGGCAAGCGGGGGCCACTCTTCATCGCGGTGCACGGGCCTCTCACTGTAGCTGCCTCTCTTGTTGTGGAGCACAGGCTCCAGACGCGCAGGCTTAGTAGTTGTGGCTCACGGGCCTAGTTGCTCCATGGCATGTGGGATCCTCCCAGACCAGGGCTCGAACCCGTGTCCCCTGCATTAGCAGGCAGATTCTCAACCACTGCGCCACCAGGGAAGCCCTGATATTATTTTTTGGATCCTCTCTTTTTGTAATGAGTTTGGCTGTATGTTTATCAGTTTTATTTATCTCTTTAAGGAACCAGCTTTTAGTTTCACTGATCATTTCTATTTTTTTTTAGTCTCTATTTTATTTCTGCTATTTTCTGTATTATTTCTTTCCTCTACTAATTTTGTGTTTTGTTTGTTCTTCTTTCTCTAGTTCCTTTAGGTGTAAGGTTTGTTTGTTTATTTGGTATTTTTCTTGTTTCCTGAGATAGGCTCGTATTGCTATAAACTTCCCTCTTAGAGCTGCTTTTGCTGCTCACTATAGATTTTGGATCATTGTGTTTCCATTTTCATTTGCCTCCAGGTATTTTTTTTTTAACAACTTTATTAGAGTATAATTGCTTTACATTGTTGTGTTAGTTGCTGCTGTATGACAAAGTGAATCAGCTATACATGTACGTATATCCCCATATCCCCTCCCTCTTGCCTATCCCTCCCAGCCTCCCTACCCCATCCCTCTAGGTGATCACAAAGCACAAGCTGATCTCCCTGTGCTATGCGGATGCTTCCCACTAGCTATCTACTTTACATTTGGTAGTGTATATTTGTCCATGCCACTCTCTCACTTTGTCCCAGCTTACCCGCCCCCCTCCCCGTGTCCTCAAGTCCATTCTCTACATCTGTGTCTTTATTCCTGTCCTGCCCCTAGGTTCTTCAGAAACATTTTTTTTTTTTTTAGATTCCATATATATGTGTTAGCATATGGTGTTTCTTTTTCTCTTTCTGACTTACTTCACTCTGTATGACAGACTCTAGGTCCATCCACCTCACTACAAATAACTCAATTTTGTTTCTTTTTATGGCTGAGTAATATTCCATTATATATATGTGCCACATCTTCTTTAACCATTCATCTTTCGATGGACACTTAGGTTGCTTCCATCTCCTGGCTATTGTAAATAGTGCTGCAGTGAACATTGTGGTACATGACTCTTTTTGAATTATGGTTTTCTCAGGGTATATGCCCAGTAGTGGGATTGCTGGGTCGTATGGTAATTCTATTTTTAGTTTTTTAAGGAACCTGCATACTGTCCTCCATAGTGCCTGTATCAATTTACATTCCACCAACAGTGTAAGAGGGTTCCTTTTTCTCCACACCCTTTCCAGCATTTATTGTTTGTATATTTTTTGGTGATGGCCATTCTGACTGGTGTGAGGTGATACCTCATTGTAGTTTTGATTTGCATTTCTCTAATGATTTGTGTGGTTGAGCATCCTTTCACGTGTGTGTTGGCAGTCTGTATATCTTCTTTGGAGAAATGTCTGTTTAGGTCTTCTGCCCATTTTTTTTTTTTTTTTGCGGTACGCGGGCCTCTCACTGTTGCGGCCTCTCCCGTTGCAGAGCAAAGGCTCCGGGCACGCAGGCTCAGCGGCCATGGCTCATGGGCCCAGCTGCTCCGCAGCATATGGGATCCTCCCGGACCGGAGCACGAACCTGTGTCCCCTGCATCGGCAGGCAGGCTCTCAACCACCGCGCCACCAGGGAAGCCCCTTCTGCCCATTTTTGGATTGGGTTGTTTGTTTTATTTGATATTGAGCTGCATGAGCTGCTTGTATATTTTGGAGATTAATCCTTTATCAGTTGCTTTGTTTGCAAATATTTTCTCCCATTCTGAGGGTTGTCTTTTCATCTTGTTTATGGTTTCCTTTGCTGTGCAAAAGCTTTTAAGTTTCATTAGGTCCCATTCATTTATTTTTGTTTTTTTTTCCATTTCTCTAGGAGGTGGGTCAAAAAGGATCTTGCTGTGATCTATGTCATGGAGTGTTCTGCCTATGTTTTCCTCTAAGAGTTTGATAGTGTCTGGCCTTACAGTTAGGTCTTTAATACATTTTGAGTTTATTTTTGTGTATGGTGTTAGGAAGTGTTCTAATTTCATTCTTTTACATGTAGAGCTGTCCAGTTTTCCCAGCACCACTTATTGAAGAGGCTGTCTCTTCTCCATTGTATACTCTTGCCTCCTTTATCAAAGATAGGCTGACCATGACCATATGTGCGTGGGTTTATCCCTGGGCTTTCTATCCTGTTCCATTGATCTATATTTTTATTTTTGTGCCAGTACCATACTGTCTTGATTACTGTAGCTTTGTAGTATAGTCTGAAGTCAGGGAGCCTGATTACTCCAACTCCATTTTTCTTTCTCAAGATTGCTTTGGCTATTTGGGGTCTTTCCTATTTCCATACAAATTATGAAATTTTTTGTTCTAGTTCTGTGAAAAATGCCATTGGTAGTTTGATAGGGATTGCATTGAATCTGCAGATTGCTTTGGGTAGTATAGTCATTTTCACAATGTTGATTCTTCCAATCTAAGAACACGGTACATCTCTCCATCTGTTTGTATCATCTTTAATTTCTTTCATCAGTGTCTTATAGTTTTCTGCACACAGGTCTTTTGTCTCCCTAGGTCGATTTATTCCTAGGTATTTTATTCTTTTTGTTGCAGTGGTAAATGGTAGTGTTTCCATAATTTCTCTTTCAGATTTCTCATCATTAGTGTATAGGAATGCAACAGATTTCTGTGCATTAATTTTGTATCCTGCTACTTTACCAAATTCATTGATTACCTCTAGTTTTTCTGGTAGCATCTCTAAGATTCTCTATGTATAGTATCATGTCATCTGCAAACAGTGACAGTTTTGCTTCTTCTTTTCCGATTTATATTCCTTTTATTTCTTTTTTGTCTCTGATTGCTGTGGCTAAAACTTTCAAAACTGTGTTGAATAATAGTGGTGAGAGTGGGCAACCTTGTCTTGTTCCTGATCTTAGTGGAAGTGGTTTCAGTTTTTCACCATTGAGAATGATGTTGGCTGTGGGTTTGTTATATATAGCCTTTATTATGCTGAGGTAGGTTCCCTCTATGCCTACATTCTGGAGGGTTTTTATCATAAATGGGTGTTGAATTTTGACAAAAGCTTTTCCTGCATCTATTGAGATTATCATATGGTTTTTATCCTTCAGTTTGTTAATATGGTGTGTCACATTGATTGATTTGCATATGTTGAAGAATCCTTGCTTTCCTGGGATAAACCCCACTTGATCATGATGTATGATCCTTTTAATGTGCTGTTGGATTCTGTTTACTAGTATTTTGTTGAGGATTTTTGCATTTATATTCATCAGTGATATTGAGCTGTAGTTTTCTTTCTTTGTGACATCTCTGTCTGGTTTTGGTATCAGGGTGATGGTGGCCTCATAGAATGACTTTGGGAATGTTCCTCCCTCTGCTATATTTTGGAAGAGTTTGAGAAGGATAGGTGTTAGCGCTTCTCTAAATGTTTGATAGAATTCTCCTGTGAAGCCACCTGGCCCTGGGCTTATGTTTGTTGGAAGATTTTTAATCACAATCCCAATTTCAATGCTTGTGATTGACCTGATTATATTTTCTATTTCTTCCTGGTTCAGTCTCGGAAGGTTGTGCTTTTCTAAAAAATTGTCCATTTCTTCCAGGTTGTGGTTGTCTATTTTATTGGCATATAGTTACTTGTAGTAAGCTCTCATGGTCCTTTGTATTTCTGTAGTGTCAGTTGTTAGTTCTTCTTTTTCATTTCTTACTCTGTAGACTTGAGTCTTCTCCCTTTTTTTCTTGATGAGTCTGGCTAATGGTTTATCAATTTTATCTTCTCAAAGAACCAGCTTTTAGTTTTATTGATCTTTGCTGTTGTTTCCTTCATTTCTTTTTCATTTATTTCTGATCTGATGTTTATGATTTCTTTCCTTCTGCTAACTTTGGGTTTTTTTGTTGTTGTTTTGTTGTTGTTCTTCTTTCTCTAATTGCTTTAGCTGTAAGGTTAAGTTGTTTATTTGAGATTTTTCTTGTTTCCTGAGGTAAGATTGTATTGTTATATACTTCCCTCTTAGAACTGCTTTTGCTGTGTCCCATAGGTTTTGGGCCATTGTGTTTTCATTGTTTTTTTTTTTTTTTTTTGCGGTACATGAGCCTCTCACTGTTGTGGCCTCTCCCGTTGCGGAGCACAGGCTCTGGACGTGCAGGCTCAGTGGCCATGGCTCACGGGCCCAGCCGCTCTGCGGCATGTGGGATCTTCCCGGACTGGGGCACGAACCTGTGTCCCCTGCATCGGCAGGTGGACTCTCAACCACTGCACCACCAGGGAAGCCCCATTGTCATTTGTTTCTACATATTTTTTGATTTCCTCTTTGATTCCTTCAGGGATCTCTTGGTTATTTAGTAGCATACTGTTTTGCCTCCATGTGTTTGTATTTTTAAAGTTTTTTCCTGTAATTGCTATCTAGTCTCATAGTGTTGTGGTCAGAAAAGATACTTAATATGATTTCAATTGTCTTAAATTTACCAAGGCTTGATTTCTGACCCAAGATACCATCTGTCCTGGAGAATGTTCCATGAGCCCTTGAGAAGGAAGTGTAGTCTGTTGTTTTTGGATGGAATGTCGTATAAATATCAATTAAGTCCATCTTGTTTAGTGTATCATTTAAAACTTGTGTTTCCTTATTTATTTTCATTTTGGTTGATCTGGCCACTGGTGAAAGTGGGGTGTTAATGTCCCCTACTATTGTTGTGTTACTGTTGATTTCCCTTTTTATGGCTGTTAACATTTGCTTTATGTATTGAGGTGCTCTTATGTTGGGTGCATAAATATTTATAGTTGTTATGTTTTCTTCTTGGATTGATCCGTTGATCATTATGTAGTGTCCTTTGTCTCTTGTAATAGTCTTTATTTTAAAGTCTCTTTTGTCTGATATGAGAATTGCTACTCCAGCTTTCTTTTGATTTCTATTTGCATGGAATTTCTTTTTCCATCCCCTGGCTTTCAGTCTGTATGTGTCCCTAGGTCTGAAATGGGTCTCTTGTAGACAGCATACATAGGGGTCCTGTTTTTGTATCCATTAAGCCAATCTGTGTCTTTTGGGTGGAGCGTTTAATCCATTTACATTTAAGGTAATTATCGATGTGTATGTTCCTTTTACCATTTTCTTAATTGTTTTGGGTTTGTTTTTTTAGGTGTTTTCCTTTTCTTGTGTTTCCTGCCTAGAGAAGTTCCTTTAGTATTTGTTGTAAAGCTGGTTTGGTGGTGCTGAATTCTCTTAACTTTTGCTTGTCTGTAAAGGTTTTAATTTGTCTGTCCAATCTGAATGAGATCCTTGCTAGGTAGAGTAATCTTCATTTTAGTTTTTTTCCCTTTCATTGCTTTAAATATATCCTGCCACTCCCTTCTGGCTTGCAGACTTTCTGCTGAACGATCAGTTGTTAATCTTATGGGGATTCCCTTGTATGTTATTTGTTGCTTTTCCCTTGCTGGTTTTAATTGTTTTTCTTTGTATTTAATTTTTGATAGCTTGATTAATATGTGTCTTGGCATGTTTCTCCTTGGATTTATCCTGTGTGGGATTGTCTACACTTCTTGGACTTGAGTATTTCCTTTCCCATATTAGGGAAGTTTTCAAATATAATCTCTTCAAATATTTTCTCAGTCCTTTTCTTTTTCTTTTCTTCTTCTGGGACCCCTATAATTCGAATGTTGGGATGTTTAATGTTGTCCCAGAGGTCCCTGAGACTGTCCTCAATTCTTTTTATTCTTTTTTCTTTATTCTGCTCTGTGGTAGTTATTTCCACTATTTTATCTTCCAGATCACTTATCCGTTCTTCTGCCTCAGTTATTCTGCTATTGATTCCTTCTAGAGAATTTTAAATTTCATTTATTGCGTTGTTCATTATTGTTTGTTTTCTCTTTAGTTCTTCTAGGTCCTTGTTAAACGTTTCTTGTATTTTCTCCATTCTATTTCTATGACTTTGGATCATCTTTACTGTCATTACTCTGAATCCTTTTTCAGATAGACTGCCTATTTCCTCTTCATTTGTTTGTTCTTGTGGGTTTTTACCTTGCTCCTTCATCTGCTGCATATTTCTGTGTCCTCTCATTTTGTTTAACTTACCATGTTTGGGGTCTCTTTTTCACAGGCTGCAGGTTCGTAGTTCCCGTTGTTTTTTGTGTCTGTCCCCAGTGGGTAAGGTTGGTTCAGTGGGCTGTGTAGGCTTCCTGGTTGAGGGGACTGGTGCCTGTGTCCTGGTGGGCGGAGCTGGATCCTTTCTTTCTGGTGGGCTGGACCGCATCCTGTGGTGTGTTTTGGGGTGTCTGTGAAGTTAGTATGATTTTAGGCAGCCTCTCCGCTGATGGGTGTGGTTTTGTACCCTTCTTGCTAGTTGTTTGGCATCGGGTTTCCAGCACTGGAGCTTGCTGGTTGTTGAGTGGAGTTGGTCTTAGCGTTGAGATGGAGATCTCTGGGAATACTCTCGCGGATTGATATTCCGTGGAGCCAGGAGGTCTCTGGGGGTCCAATGTCCTGAACTTAGCTCTCCCACCTCAGAGGCTTAGGCCTGTCATCGCGCGGGAGCACCAAGACCCCGTCAGCCACACAGCTGGAGTGCCTTCAGAGTTGGAGAAGCTGGCCTGCAGTGGCTCTCCTTCTGCACTGCACATTAGAGCCATCTGCTTCTTCCTTGTTTTGCCCCAAAGGCAGTGTTCCACAGAGAAAAACAGTAGCCTTGAAAATAGTCACAGCTTGAGATGGCTTTTTTCTTTTTTGTTCCTTTTGCTTACTTGGGTTTCACTTGCTCACAGAGGGCCATGTGCAGAGGCCTCACATCCGGCTCCTCCGACTGGAGTTCCTAGTGCGGAGTGGCTGCTGCCAACACCTCAGCTCAGGTGGGCTGTGTACATAAGTGGGGTGAATGACACTGCAGTCCCTCCAGTTATTTTTTCATTTCCTCTTGAATTTTTCAGTGACCCACTGTTTGTTTAGTAGCACATTGTTTAGCCTCCACGTGTGTGTGTGTTTTGCTGTTTTTCTTGTAGTTGATTTCTAGTTTCATAGCCTTGTGGTTAGAAAAGGTGCTTGATATGACTTAAATTTTCTTAAATTTACTGAGGCTTGTTTTGTGTCCTAGCATATTCTGGAGAATGTCCCGTGTGTACTTGAAAAGAATGTGTATTCTGCTGCTTGTGGCTGGAATGTATGTACACATTCCATACGTATACATATTCATACATATATATATTTCCATCTCATCTAATGCGTTATTTAAGGCCAGTGTTTCTTTATTGAATTTCTGTGATTATCTGTTCATTGATGTCAGTGAGGTGTTAAAGTCCTTTACTATTATTGTGTTACTGTCAATTTCTCACTTATTCCTGTTAATATTTGCTTTATGTATTTAGATGCTCCTATGTTGGATGCATATGTATTTATAATTGTTATGACTTCTTATTGGATTGATCCCTTGATCATTATGTAGTGTATTTCTTTGTCTCTTGTTACAGTCTTTGTTTTAAAGTCTATTTTGTCTGATATAAATATTGGTGCCCCAGCCTTCATTTCCATTTGCATGGAATATTTTTTTCCAGCCTCTCACTTTCAGTCTGTGCCTGTCTTTAGATCTGAAGTGACACTCTTGTAGGCATTACACATATGGGCCTTGTTTTTTTATCCATTCAGCCACTCTGTGTCTTTTGATTGGAGCATTTAGTCCATTTACATTTAAAGTAATTATTGATAAGTATGTACTTATTGCTGTTTTGTTAATTGTTTTCAGGTTGTTTTTGTAGTTCTTTGTTCCTTTCTTCTTCTTTTGCTCTCTTGTAATTTGATGATGATTTTTTAGTGTTATTTTTGGATTCCTGTCTCTGTTGTGTGTCTGTATCTATCATAGGTTTTTGGTTTGTGATTACCATGAGGTTCATATATAAGAACATATATATTTATGAATGTATGTGGATATTATGGATATAGATGAGTTTACTACTTTTGTCTTTTAACCTCCCTACTAGCTTTATTAGTGGTTGATCTACTGTCTTTACTATATATTTGCCTTTACCATTGAGATTTTTTTCTTTCGTAATTTTCATAATTGTAGTTGTGGTCATTTCTTTTCTGCTTAGAGAAGTCCCTTTAACATTTCTTGTAAAGCCAGTTTAGTGGTGCTGAATTCTTTTAGCTTTTGCTTGTCTGTAAGATTATTTCTCCTTCAAATCTGAATGATAGCCTTGCTGGGTGGAGTATTCTTGGCTGTAGGTTTGTTTTCCTTTCATTACTTTGAGTATATTGTGCCACTACCTTCTGGCCTGCAAAATTTCTGCTAAAAAGTCAGCTGATGGCCTTATGGTAGTTCCCTTGTGAAGAACTTGTTACTTTTTTCTTGCTGCTTTTAAGATTCTTTTATCTTTAATTTTCACCATTTTAATTATAATATGTCTTGGTGTGGGCCTCTTTGGATTGATCTTGTTTGGGACTCTCTGTGTTTCCTGGACCTGGATGTCTGTTTCTTTTTCCAGGTCAGGGAAGTTTTTATCTATCATCTTTAAATTAGTTCTCTGCCCATTTCTGTCTCTCTTTTCTTCTGGGACCACTATAATGTAAATATTAGTATGTTTGATATTGTCCCAGAAAAAAAATCTTTTTTGTAGATCTTAAAATCTTAAACTATCCTCATTTAGAAAGATTCTGTTTTTCTTCTTTCTGCTCAGCTTGGGTGATTTCTACTACTATGTCTTCTAGTTCACTGATCTGTTTATCTGTATCATTTAGTCTTTTTTTTTTCCACACGGCTTGCAGGATCTTAGTTCCCTTACTAGCGAGTGAACCCGGGCCCCCTGCAGTGGAAGCATGGAGTCGTAACCACTGGACTGCCAGGGAATTCCCTCATTTAGACTATTGTTGATTCCTTCTAGTGTATTTTTCATTTCAGTTATTGTATTCTTCATCACTGTTCAGTTGTTCTTTATATTTTGTAATTCTTTGTTAAATTTCTCACTGTGTTCGTCCATTCTTGTGAGTTCATTGAGCATATTTATGATCATCACCTTGAACTCTTTATTGGGTATATTGCTTATTTCCATTTCACTTACTTAGTTCTTTTGCGATTTTATCTTGTTTCATCTTTTGAGACACATATCTCTGTCTCCTCATTTTGCCTAATTCTCTGTTTATTTCTTTTATTTATTTTTTTGGTTATTATAAAATATTGGCTATATTCCCTGTGCTGTACAGTATATCCTTATAGCTTGTTTATTTTATACATAATAATAGTTTGTACCTCTTAATCCCTACCCCTCTCCCCTTCTCTCTCACCACTGATAACCATCACTTTGTTCTTTATGTCTCTCTATTTTATTTCTATGTGTTAGGTAGATCAGTTACATTTTCTGATTGTTGGAGAGGTGACACTGTGTACAAAACATCCTATGGCGCCCAGCAACACACTCCCCTCTAGTCAACAGAGCTTTATGCTTTAGGGGTGTCCCCTTTGTGGGCTTCATGAACCCTTTTGTTGTGGCAGGGCTGAATACTCTGGGTGCACTGGTAGGCAGGGCTAACCCCCAGCCCAGTTGGCTGCCAGGCCCTGCCTCATGTTGTGGCTGCCAGCCCACTGGTGGGTTGGGCATTCTCCAGCATGGCTGGCTGCATGGCCTGAGGGGTCCTAGACCTGGTGCTGGCCTAGTGGTGGATGGGTAATCCTCCAGCATGAATAAGCTAGAGGGAAGAATCCAAATTGGCCCTTGTCAGCACCAGTGTCCTCATGGTAGAATAAGCTCCCTCAAATGGCTGCTGCAAGTGTCTATGTCCCCAGAGGAGTCACAGTTGCCTTCTGCCTCTCTGGGAGGCTCTCCAAGATCAGCAAGTGGATCCGAACCAGGCTCCTTTCAAAGTCCCAGTCTTTGTGCTGGGACTCAGAGCATGTGAGATTTTGCATGTGCCTTTTAAGAGCTGAGTCTGTGTTTCTTGTGGCTCTCATGTATGCAGGGCCAGCCATTCTGGAGGCTTATCTTCCTGGTGCAGGACCTCTGGGTTGGGGACCCCAGCGTGGGGCTCAAACCCCTCGTTCCTTGGGGAGAACATTTTCAATCGTGATTATCTTCCCATTTGTGTGTCACTTACCTAGGGGTACGAGTCTTGACTATACTGCATCTCTGCCCCTCCTGCCAGTCTTACTGTGGTTCCTTCTTTATATGTAGAAAATTTTCCAGCAAATTGTAGAAATTTTAGTTGTAGAAAAATTTCCTGCTAATCTTCAGGTTGTTATCATAGATAGTTGCTCTGAAACAGTTGTAATTTTGGTGTGCTTGTGGGAGGAGGTGAGCTCAGGGTCTTCCTACTCCACCATCTTGGCCACCTGGCATATTCTTTTCTAAGCCTCTAAAAAAAATTCTAAGTCTCTTAAGGCTTTCCAGAATATTCTAGGCAAACATAATGGTCATATCAGCCTTAACAGTCAAACAATTGCTAGTGAGGTTTAAGGTCCCACATAGAAGTTTATAATGTATTTCAGAAAAATTTCCTAACCTTCAGGACATACTGATAAACAGTATTCAGGTACCTGTATCTGGTTAAATCTGGGCCCAGGTGCTCTGGACATATGTAATCAGCACCACCATTATTATTATTATTATTATTTTTAACATCTTTACTGGAGTATAATTGCTTTACAATGGTGTGTTAGTTCCTGCTTTATTACAAAGTGAATCAGCTATACATATACATATGTCCCCATATCTCCTCCCTCTTGCATCTCCCTCTTACCCTCCCTATCCCAGCCCTCTAGGTGGTCACAAAGCACTGAGCTGGTCTCCCTGTGCTATGCGGTGGCTTCCCACTAGCTAGCTATTTTACATTTGGTAGTGTATATATGTCCATGCCACTCTCTCACTTCGTCCCAGCTTACCCTTCCCCCTCCCTGTGTCCTCAAGTCCATTCTCTATGTCTGCGTCTTTATTCCTATCGGCACCACCATTATTAATGTGATGTCAGAAAATAGCTTCTTGCCTTAATATTTTTCCAATATTTGAATACTGTGAAATCCTACTTAAAGTGACCTTATTATTTTACCTTTTGATTCCATGATTATGAAATGCTATAGTTGTTAGCATCATTTATCCTATGGCGAATGAGTTTCAGAAGGCTTGTGAATTTTTTTCTCTGATTCTTTCTTAAAAAATGTTGTTTGAGGGAAAGAGGATAATGATGTTGGGTACCTAATATAGGAAGGTGGCCTGACAAGTGTGATGGGGGAGGTTGGGGGGTTGGTACGGTGGCAGGGGTGGGAGGGTGAAGGGAGTGAGGGAATGTGGGGGCAGGGGTAGAGGTTTTATGAATTTGGGGTCTGGGATCACTACAGGGCAGTTCGCCCAATCATAGTTTTGTGCATCACAATTTCTGATGTGGTCATAGATAAGTATGTAAAATTTGGGCCTTATGGGGAGAAGGGGCAATTCTTACATTCCATGGACAGGTCTGATAAGGAGCTTGAAAAGAAAAAGACTAATGTCACAAACTTACAGTGAGGAGAGCGAGTCTCTTTAATAGTCAACAGATGGCAAGCAATCTCTTTTATGTAATTTATTGCAGTAGGCGAAGGAATCATAGGCAAAAGGGCCTGAAAATGCTGTGCAGGTACTAATTTACTGACAGTTGAGCAGCCCCTAGGGGGTGGCCAGTGGAGAAGATGGTTCCAGGATCCAGAATTTTGGCCCCCTTTCCACTTGTCGACAGTCTGTGGGGCAATGCCTGATGCCACTTGGGGATAAAAAGTGTCACAAGGCTCCTAACTGTTCATAATGGAGTAGTGGTAGTTTCAGCTATCTTTACGTCCAGCAGTTGTGAGAATTAAGATAAGTGGCAGTAGTTTGCAATCCATGAGGTACTACATGGATGTCAGTAGTCATTACTGCTATGACCACTCCCGGTAAGACTGTCTGACATCTTATTTAGAAGAGAATGTAATTTCATTCTCATAACAATCCTGAGAAGAAGGGAAGAAACTACAGTTGACCCTTGAACAGCTTGGGTTTGAGATGCTCGGGTTCACTTATATGTGGATTGTTTTCAGTAAGTGTGTACTACAGTACTACACAATCTGTGGTTGGTTGAATGCATGGATAAGAAACTGTGGATACAGAGGGCTGACTGTAAAGTTAAACATGGATTTTCGACTGTGTTGGGGTCAGTGCCCCTAACCCCTGCATTGTTCAAAGGTCAACTGTATTTTAATTTTACAAAATGAAAATAGCTTCTTTTTGGGGTCTGATTGTGGAAATAATACCTATATAGCATATCCAAAAAAAAAAAAACAAAAACAAAGAATAGTCCTTTAAATTTTGATACATATCACCAAAGAGCTCTTCAAAAAGATTCAATCAACATACTTACCAGACATGTATGAGAGAAGCCTACTGCCTAAACACAAATACTGGGTTTTGCCCATCTTTTAAATTATAGCCAATCTGTTGTTTTATTTGCCTTTCTTTGATTACCAGTGAGGCTGAACATCTGTTCATATGTTTATTGGCCCTGTTTTTTTTTGATGCCTATTCATATTCTTTACCCATTTTTCTTTCTGTTTTGTGCTGATTTATAAGAACTTGATGCACTATGCATATTTACCCTTTTCCTGGTACATATGTTGCAAACATTTTTCTCTAGGTGTTTTCTTATAGCCTTGATTGAAATCTTTTTGTTATTAAAAACTCTTTGTTTTATGAAAATAAAACATAATTGTTTTCATAATTAATATTTACATTAATAATATGAACTAATAAAATTTCAATGTTTTCATTCATAGTTTCTGACTTTGCACTAAGCATGGAAAGGCATTCCTCATTTGAAGATGTAAAATTATTCATTTGTATTTTCTTTGAAAATAACATTTATTGGATGTCTACATGTGCTCGGAGCTGTGTTTGCCTCATTACATTTATAATTTTATTAAATTTTCACCAAAATTTTATGAGGTAGATATTATCATCATCTCTATTTTGCAACTGAAAAAATTGCAGGTCAGAAAACAGGATTTACTCAAGGTCACCCAGCTGAGAAGTGGTAGATTCACAACTGGAAGACAGATCTCTAACTCCATAGAATATGAACTTTTCAAGCATTTCATATTCCAGAGATGACCCTGCCTGCCTATATTTAATTTGAATAAATTCATAAGTTAAAAAGAAGTCATTACAAATACTTTCTTCAGAAAAAATACCCAATCCTAAAAAGAATTACTTTAATAGTTTTATGTAGGGCCAGATAATAAAAAAAGAGGGATAATGCCTGAAAATGCCAAGAACTAGTTTACAGAGTAAAAATTATTAATTTCCATAATGTAGATAGATGGAATATTTTTGGTTATTCAAATATTCTAGTTAAAATAAAATGCAGGGCAGTATTGCGAGCCAGTGGAGGAAT
This sequence comes from Aethalodelphis obliquidens, assembly GCF_003676395.1. NCBI lineage: Eukaryota > Metazoa > Chordata > Mammalia > Artiodactyla > Delphinidae > Aethalodelphis > Aethalodelphis obliquidens. The sequence continues at coordinate 47,574,212 of NW_020837951.1, forward strand.
ATTCTGAGGTCCTTCCTGGGCAGAAATCGTATTCTTCTCTAATAATCGAGAAGAAATACATGAATGTTATGTCCCCTTCTACAATAGTCTTATAGTAGGGCCAACATTTTGTTTCTACATTCTGTACACATTTCATTTGTTAATTTATTTTTACAGTCAGGCCTTGGTTTCATACCTGTTTTCTTTCAGTTCAAGCACTGTTTGATACCATACCTAATTGTTTTATTTGAATTCCTTGTCATGCTATACATTTGTGAGCCACTTCTAGCAAAATCAGACCAGTGAACTATAAGATGTTCTGTAAATAGTTATCCAGACTCTTGCTAAGATGAGCACTGGTTGGCAAATTAAAAAATATGTATATAAAGTACGATGAAGATATTGGTGTTGATATGGGTGTTTCATGTTGATACTTTGAGTTTTGGCTATTTTCAGAGGACTTGTAGAGGAAATGAGATGTTTTTATATTGTATAAAAAAGAGTTATTAACATTCCTTTTAAAGTTTCATATCACAGAGAAAATAGTGCTTTTTTTTGATTGATAATTCAGTAGTTAATGATGATTTCCAATATTTTAAAGCCAAGAAAAAGTACGTGGAATAATAAGGCAATGGGAGATGATTTTAACCAGTTTAATACTAGAAACAGTTGCAGAGTAATTTCAGTTTGCTTAAGAAATGCAGTGTATGTAAGAAACAACATCTAAGGAGGTTTTCTTTTTTGGCTGGGGTCTTCATAAAAAAGATAATTTTATATACTTGAATTAAATATCTGACAAAGGTAATTCATAAGATATGAAGAGGAAAGTTTGCAGGCAAATTACCCGTCAAGTAAGGGAATACAGTGAAGGCAATAAAAAGGGAGCTCAACCTTTGTTGTCTTCAAGGAATGTTTCTTGGACACCAAAAGTATAGATAAATTCCTTTGAATAAGCCAAATTTCTTTTTGCCTGCTTGTCCTTAGAAACATGAAAGAGACAGTGAGAGAGAGAGACTGACTACTAGATAGTATTCTCTCTCTAGAGAGAGGAAAAGGGAGTGGGGACGAGAGAGAGAGAGAGAGAGAGAGAGAGAGAGAGAGAGAGAGAGAGCGAGAGCGCATACGACTAACTACTGGGTAATAAAATTAATTTCTTTTTCAGGTGATCCATGCTTAATGGAGAGAGAGAGTTATGCAGAGTTGAAAGATGATGACTTGAATAATGGTTCCATTTATTAAGATGGGATGGCTATAGGCCATATGGCTATATGTAGGTCTGGAGTTCATGACAGGGATCTGGACTGGAGATGCAGATGCAGATGCAGGAGTCATTTATTTATTTAGTCAACAAATATCTATGGAGTATTTACTATGTGCCAGGTGCATTTTGGGAAGCACTGTTCTCTGTTTACTGTAGCTGTAGCCCATAGATAATTGGACTATTTGAGGAAGTACTAGGGAGGGTGCTTTGTCTCTTCTTACATCCCTTTGTTTACTCCTCACTAAGGGAGGGAGAAAAGGTTCATCAGTAGCTCAGAATTTGAAGTTAATGGACTGCATTTTAACTGTGGGCTGAGCCACTGTATTAGTGGTGAATGTTATTAATGGCATGTCCTCTTCTTTCATTTGCTTTCGGCATCCTTGCTGCTGGCAGGTTAGATTGTCAAGGACTTTCCCCTTGTGTGAAGTATGGTTATTCCCTTTCTCTGATCTTCCCCCATGGGTCAGACTGGTTGTCAGATGGGGGACTGCAAACTCAGGTAAGCTCAGAAAAAAGCTTTCAAGTTGAGCTTGCTCTGTCTGTGGCTGTCTCTCTGTTCATCTGTGTTGGGGCTGATGAGGCAGGCCTCTCTCTGATTCTCATCCATGTGAGTAGATATGTAAGTGGATGTGGGGTTGCTGTGCAGTGCTGGCCTTTATTGCTTACTAACTCCAGGCATAGCTGAGTCTTAGGTCTCAGGCTGGGAAGCAGTGGGTCTCACTATGACCTTGAGCCTGAGCTGTATTTCCCATTCTGGCTTTCACTAGAGCTCTGCTTTGCTAATGCCGTAGTAAACAGCAAGTTTTATTTGGCCAGTGATCTCTGTGTGCATACTCCATTGGCTAGGTCTTAAAGAGAAGGAGGGGAGAGTGGCAATTCAATTCAGTTCAGTTCAACTCAACTCTGAGTGCGTTTAAATAACAAGTAGGGTACCTGAAGCCTTGGTAGTAAATAGAGAAGACAGGGACAGTATGTAAAATGAGAAAAGAGGGAAAAGATGACAGAATCCTAGGAAAAACCCACAATATTTAAGGGACAGGTATTACATTATATAACTGTACCGCGAAAGAACAGAGTAAAAAGTCAGAGGGAAACATGCTAATAGTGCCCGTGTGGACATTGGCACCAGGGGAAGTTTCAGTATTCTTCTTGTTTTCACTTTTTGTATCTTTTTTCTTCTAACAATGAGCAGTAGCTACTTTTATATCATAAAATAAAACTTAGAAAAAGTCATATGGAGAAGGAATTTAGCAGTGTGATTTAGGCAGAGGAAAAAGTCCTTGGAACAATAATGTTTTAAGATGTTAGCTGATTCTAAAATATTGCTGTTTCTCTATGGTCTCAAGGACAGAGGAATCTTCCTTCCACCCAGGCTGTGATGAACAAACCCACTCTTCTATTGCACGTGCATTGCAAGTGTGCTTCTTTTGCAGTTAATGCATGTATGAAGCAAATGTGGATTTTGACAAAATTCATTTGTGAGGTACCAACTGGGGACAATAAAGTCTGAGGCCAGGAAGCACACACCAAGGCTGGGGAAAGTGTGCAAAAGGAAAGAAGAAATCTAATGTAAGAGTAGAAGGAATTTATTTTCCATTCAACAAATCCTCATGGAGGGTCTGTTATATGTCAGGTTCTGTGAGAGGTGTTGGGAATACAGTGGTCAGCAATATTAATGTGACTTCTGTCTTCACTGACCTTCCATATTAGCAAGGGTAGTGGCAAGTAAAGAGGGAGTTACAACAGAGTGAAAATACTATGATAGGCCATTGTTACAGGAGCACCCGAAAGCATCTAAAACAGACCTCGGTGAGAGGTGAAGGGGGTGGTGGTAGTGATGTGATGGTGGTGGTGGAGAGAAGCATATAACTGCTGAGGACCTACGCTTTTCCTAGCTGTATATCTGGAGATTCCTCCCCAGACGAGAAAGTATCATTTCCCCCCAAAGCTGTATATACAAAGTTGTGATCCTTCAGTATAGATATGCTGATGTTTCTATGACTGATAAAGAAATGACTGTTATGTTAACCAACAAAATAGCTAAATATAATGAGTACTCAGCCCAGCATCTGCTTTTTAGTTTTCCTTAAGAAGCCTCTTTCACTTCAGAAGCTGTCAGGTTTCCATACCTAAATCCCCCTGAATAGTTAATTCATGAACAGAGGATGTCAAAAGCCAAGAGAGACAGGCTGTTCTATAGCAGCTGTAGCAGATTACAGCCTGTTTAGTTTGTAATGACACATGTCACAGTGCCACTCTGCTTCAGGAAAGCCGTATGTTCTATTGTTAAATGTTTTGGGTCTAAGTTCCCTCAAGGTTTCACCTCTGTGCTGGTGTGTCTCATAGATGTGTAGGGAGCCAGGGACATCAAAGCTATATCTTCTGGCTTAAAAAATTGCATGAGCAGGAGATTGCAAAAAAGATTGGGATTAAAATGCGTAGCCCTATGGTTTTATTCTCATTGCCATATGGCTCTGAGCCTATGATCTGGCAAAAATTTCAGCCTAATTTCTGGTAAGCTTTTCATTAATTAAATGTGGGAATTGGTGTGTGTAAAATGACCAGGCTAGCTATATGGGGGGCTTACCTCTGCCTTTTGGGTTTAGAGATGCAGGGAACTTTATGGGGAAGCATGGCGTTAGACCCTAACCTTTCTGGGCCGGGAGATGCAGGCTGGGGGGATGCTCAGAGAAGACTGTGGACCCATAAGGTTGTGAGGATTTAATGACAGAATGGTCATGAAAACACTTAGAACATATAATAAGCATGTAATAAACACTCAATAAACGTTCTCCTCTTTTCCTTTGCTAAAATTATTTCCCTCCTCATCCTGGCCCTCAGATTTTACCAACTCTTCTGCCATCTTGTTTGGGGACATAGAGCAGGTTTTGTGGAAGCAGAACTGTGGTAGCAGGGCCACTATTTCTACTTCAGCTTTCAGGGCAAGGACATAGTTTTCTCAAATTATAATAATTCTGGGGCATCCTTGACCTTGAACAGAAGTATCTCTCAGTTTGGCTCAGTGCCCACATCACATCTAGTCTCCCAGTCAGGGCCTGATGACAGGTGATCAGAATGTTGGGTGCAAAAGAGCAAGATTCTCACTTATAACAGTGTTCCCTTCTTTCCTCCCTTCCTTTCTTCTTCACTCTCTCCCTCCCTCCCTCCCTCCCTCTTTCCTTCTATCCTTTCCCACCAGAAAAAGGAAATAAAGCAGAAACAATTTAAAAGGAGTAGAAAAATACCTGAATTAGGAACCCTAGTTTGGCCATTTACTATAGCAATGTACCAATACTGTAGCTCTAAACTTCCTAGAAGCAAAGCAAAACTACTCAAGCGTCCAGGAGCCAAAAATAGGCTGTCTTAGCAGCTTGGAAATAATACTTCTGTGAATAATCCTAACCTTGGCTTGCTCAGTAGACTCAGTTTCAGTTCTCATCATCTTTATTGCTCAGTTCCTTTTTTGCATCTACAACTATTTGTAATCATATAAAATTGCATCTTTTCTGGTTTCTTATCTTCTATCTTGATTAGACTAATCTTCTTTTTTTTTTTTTTTTTTGTGGTGGCCTCTCACTGTTGTGGCCTCTCCCGTTGCGGAGCACAGGCTCCAGACGCGCAGGCTCATCGGCCATGGCTCACGGGCCCAGCCTCTCCGTGGCATGTGGGATCTTCCCGGACGGGGGCACGAACCCATGTCCCTGCATCGGCAGGCGGACTCTCAACCACTGCGCCACCAGGGAAGTCCTAGACTAATCTTGAGGGCAGGGACTGTGCCTGCAGTTTTTACTATTGGATACCCATTGCCTAGCGCAGTGACTTTTGCACAGTAAATGCTCGTAAATTTTTGTGAACATGAGTGAATGAAAGATTTTGAAAGGTATATTTTCTGATAATGTATACAGGTAAGTAAATGAAATCAAAAGGACTCCACCAAAAATCAGACCAAGGATGCAATTACCTCAGTTGTTAAAATTTAGGGATCAAAGACCAAGAGTAACTTAGTAGCCTATAGTTTTGCCTAGCAATTTGTTTCCAGTGGACCCAAGATATTGAAGAGTAAATAATTAAGAAGGAATCGTCAATATCTCTCCTGCATACCTAACTTATGGAACTGAGTATCATATTTGTGTTGTCTTTCTGCTAGAGTATTTTACAGACAAGGCACATGGAATTTTTCCCTCTGAGTTGGGAAAACAGGAATAACCATATCCTACAAATGAAGAAAGAAAGGGATGGCTTGTCCAAATCCAAATGGTGAGCCAGAGGCAGAGATCCCAGAAGTGACTAATGAGGTATGGGAGCCTCTCTAAGTCACTAATTCCTCTGCCTCATCTGGCAGGAGGTATAGTAATAGATGTCCTGTTACTTGTCTTACAGGGTTATTGAGAGAATTAAATCTCCTACTAGATGTGAAAGCCTTTCAGAGACACTTTATATGAATGTAAGATAAGAAAGTGTTATGTTTTATTTTACCTGCAGCATGTAGGTCTGTATTACTAGGGGAAAGCTAAACTGCTAAAACAATAGACCTAAAAGTAACGGCTCAAAAAAAGAGAAGTTTTTTTCCTTCCCACATAACAGTCCAGAGTGGTTTTAATGGTGATAGTGGTAGTGATCAGGTGGTGGGGGTAGATTCTCTCCATGCAGTCATTCAAGGACTTAGGCTGACTGTGGCTCTGCCATCCTCAACACGTGACTTGTGGTTGCTCTGGGTCATGCTTTTGTCACTTGTAGGAATGACAATGAGTTTAATGGCCCAGGCCTGAAAGTGGCACCAATTGACTTGTACTCATTGGAGGACTTTGTCACATTGCCACCCCTAACGGTGAAAAAAAGCTGGGGAATGCAGTGCAGTTGGATAGCCCTGTGCCTTCTTCTGTGATAGAAATTGAGAGTGGATTTTGGTGGGCAGCCAGCAATCGATGTCCCTGCTCTTTTATCTGGATGAGGTAAAGTCCTCCTTTTATAGGATCTCATAGCACTACATACCTCACATTTTTCACACTGGTCAAACACACAATTTCACATTTTATGTTTATTTGATTAATTTTCCCCCACTAGACAAGGGCAAGGATCATATATCTCTCGTTCATCATGGATCTCCAGCACTTGACACAGTGCCAAGCTCATAATAGCCCTTCAATAAGTATTCGTTCCATGAGAAGGAATACATGAATGTTTCAAAGACATGGTTGATCTTAAGAATCTCAAATGAGACTGTCTGGATGTATCTAGTGAGTTGCTGGGGCCTTGCTCTCATCCAGCATCTCTTTGCAACTTCTGATATACTTGGGGAAAGGAGGTGTGGTGGGCAGAATCCTAAGATGAACCCCACTGACCCTCACCCTCGTATAACCTCCTTTCCCTGAGAGTGGGTGAAACCTTTAAATATGATGAGATATTACTCCATGATTGAGTTATATGTTATATGAGTTATATGTCTCACTTGACTTTGAGAAAGGGAAATCCTGGGTGGACCCCACTTATTCACATGAGCCCTTGGAAGGGACTAGGTTCTCCATGAAGAGATTGGAAGTGTGAGGGATTTGATGCAAGGGAGATTCCTGTTGGGGGCTTTTAATATGGACGGGGCCACATGGCAAGGAATACAGGTGGCTTCTAGGAGCTGAGAGTGGCTCTCAACCGACAACCAGCAAGGAAATGGAGACCTCAGTCCTGTAACCACAAAGAACTGAATTTTGCTAACAACCTGAATGAGCTTACAAGTGGATTTTCCCCCAGAGCCTTCAGATGAGAACTCAGGCTGGCTGATGCCTTGATTTCCACTACAGAAGACCCTGAGCAGAGATCCCAAGGGAGACACTCAGATTCCTGATCTACAGAAACAATGAGATAATGAATGCGTATTGTTTTATACCACTAAGCTCATGGCAATTTGTTAGGCATTAATAGGAAACTAATACTGGTTTATGTTTGTTTATTAGGAGCAAACATAGATGGGATGGAGCTGGGGCAGGAGGAGGTTGGAGAAGAGAGAATGGTGTCTGTTTCCTTGAGGGCTTCATGGGTCTGATGTCTGAAACTTACGATGACTGATGGTTCCAGTTTGCCTGGAACTGAGGATTTCCAGGGGATGTGGGGTTTTCAAAGCCAATCCTAGGATAGTCCTGAGAAAACAAGGGCAGTTGGTGTCCCTGCAAACTGTAGGAGTTGCTTTGTGAAGAAGGGGTGCAATGAAACTGGTGATAGGATGGCCTTCTTTTGCTCAGTAGGCAGTAGGAATACAGTGCTTACTTTAGCCCATGATGGCTTGTTGTTTCAGGAGCACTGATACCAATATAATTCCGGTGGAATCTACAATAGAGGCTGTGGGGAGGTCCAGCCCTTAAGGGACTCTGCAAGTAGCAGGCTTAAGTGAGGAATCCCTGATGGAAATTATATGAATGCTAAATGTAATCACAGGGACACCTCCAGGATTTCCCACAATTAACCACACACATCTCTGAAATGGATCTGCAGCTCCTGCATGACACAGATGTGGCATGTGCCAGGGAAATTTGCATTCTCATTGGCAGTGTGACCTCATCGTAATCACAGGCTCATGACGCTAAGGTACATACACATTCACTGTGCCAGGCATTGTACTAAATGTTCTCACCATGTGCCAGGTCACAAAACCTCACAAAATCTTACAGGGTGGATATTGTACCCATTTTGATTATGAGCAATCTGAGGCTTGGTGAATTTACATGATTTGCTTAGGGATGGCCACCTGGGGCTATTTTACATGCATGCTGGATCTCCAGAAAATACTAAAAACAGCTTTAAGAATCAGTACATACAGCATCTGCAAAACACTGGAAGGACTGTGGGAGAGCACAGTGGTAATTTATCCTCTCTATTTGTCTCTGCTGACTTAGCTTAGGAGCTAGAAGCTCTGTGGAGAGAGGTAAGGGATACGTTGAGTCTGAATGCCATCTGCATAGGGTTTCTGTGGCCAAAACCTCTGCATTTATCAAGAACAACTAAACCCAGTATCTGGCCAGGAATTGATGTTAATTAAAAGACATTTGCAGATGGATTAATTGAATTAAAAAAAATTAGCACGTTCTACTATGATGCTACTTCATAAAAGAAAGACGATCTGACAAAAAGGCAGAAAAACATATCATGTTTCTTCCACATTTGCTCCTTATTTGTAGTGCCAGGGCTAATACAACCAGTAAATGAGCATCTCTCCTTCTAGCTCTTGTTTGTGAAGAAAATAGATTAAATATCTCACTTTCCAACCACTGTGTACAGTTGGGCAGGTTGTTTACTGCACAAGAGTACCTGGCACAGCAGGCATCTTTTTTCTAATTTGCAAAGAAAAAGTGCTTAGTGGGCTAGAAGCAGCCCTCCACTTTGTGCCATGTCTCTCTCTGTCTCTTTAGGCAGAGCCTGGCCTCTAAAGAGGTACAGTGTATGCTGGCAGGGCCTTTCAAATAGTACTGCTAGTCTGTCTGTTTGGTGGCATGGGTGTGAGTCAGAGGGAAAGAACTTAGCCTTGTATGTTGGGAGTTCATGTACTATTTCTGGTATAGTACCAGAAATACTGGTGTATATATATAAATATATATATATATCAGAGAACATAATATGGGGATAACAGGAAGATATCCTTGTACCACACAGACCTAGACCCACCCCCAAAACTTATGAGGGAGTTTGAATCTTTAACTAGGTGTGCAAATAACTGTTCAGTTTTTCTGTAACACATCTTGTCTTTATTAAAAGATGTGTCTGCCTAATGACAGAACACTTAATCTCCGTCATTTTTTGCTAATTTCAGTTATTTCAGGTTTCAATCCAGACAATTCTGGTCTTCTAACTTCTCCCTGACCCCCAACACCACAAAGTCGAGTTTATTTTCTCTCTTCTTTTCTCAGTTCCAGGGGCTTAAATCCAGGGGCTTACTGTGGTGGGGTCGGGGGGAGTCCTGTCCCCTGGCATTGGCAGCTGTCCCTTTGATTGATAGGAGATTTAACTCATCCCATTTGGACTTCTGTCTTTCACATCTGTGCCCACTGACCTTCAGTGTCATTCAGTGAATGTCAGTGTCAGGACATTCAGGGTACACTTGTTCCTGTTTGCAAGGAGCCGCTCAGTCTGCAAGCATTTTTTAACCACTTTGACATCCTTTTGGGAATACAGGAAAATTTTAGTTCTCTCATACCACCACAGACTTGTATAAGAGTCTTGGGGTACAGCTTTAGGGTCTTTTCTGCTTTTGAAGCCCCACTGTATTCTGGGAGTTTACTGTCCCTCTCCTGAGATCTGTCCCAAGAGAGGTGGGCACTTGTAGGGGACACTTAGCAGGGCTTAACTTTCTTACTTTTACTTTGTTCTTTTAATCAAACTTGAGCCTGAGAACTGGCTTTTATTTATAAGATAAACTTTGCTTCTTGGTCCTTAAAACCCAGTTTTTGAGACTCAGAAGCATCCCTGTCAATGTATTTCCTGTGCTGAGAGCTTTAGATCTCCTTACGGAGAGAGCTGAGACAGGACTCTTCTTTGTTGTTCTCCTGTAGTTGTCCTACCCCAAGACATAAACCTGGAGGGCCTGACTGCAGCCTGAAAAGGGAAACTAAAAAGCCCAGAGCAGATAATACCAAATATTGCTCCTTTATGCTTGCTAGAGTGAAATCAGGGACTGGACTGAGGCTGGGCAGGAGTGGCTAGAGAGCAGGACCATGAATCATTGTGTGCAGCCTCCCCGCTGACAATACCAAGCCCAGGCAGACCATCCCTGGACTATGGTTGAGTAGAGATAATTCACATACACAAGGTCTAGGAAGAAGCCTTGCAGAATAAGGGAGAGGCAGTTGCAGCCAGCAGACTCAGAGGAAGGGCGGAGCTTTGAAGAATCACCTAGAGTAGCATCCAAAGAAGAAATCTCATCATCCTCAAAATGTGTATGGAGAGGACTTCCCTGGTGGCACAGTGGTTAAGAATCCACCTGCCAATGCAGGGTACACGGGTTCGAGCCCTGGTCTGGGAAGATCTCATATGCCATGGAGCAACTAAGCCTGTGTGCCACAACTACTGAGCCTACGTTCCACAACTACTGAAGCCTGCGCGCCTGGAGCCTGTGCTCTGCAACAAGAGAAGCCACCGCAATGAGAAGCCCGTGCACCACAACGAAGAGCATCCCCTGCTCGCTGCAAATAGAGGAAGCCTGCGCACAGCAATGAGGACCCAAGGCAGCCAAAAATAAATAAATGAATTTATTTAAAAAAAAAAGAGTATGGGGTCTGGGTTCAAATTCTTTTTTTTCTAATTGGGGTATAGTTGTTTTACAGTGTTGTATTAGTTTCTACTCTACAGCGAACTGGAGATCTCTATGCTATACAGCAGGTTCTTATTAGAAGAATAATAAGAATAAAGATAAAGAAACTAGGATAAGCAATGATGTAAAAACTAAATGGATTAGTTTTGAAAAGTCTAAGATATCTTTTCCCAATTTAACATGTAACTTGCTTAAAAGTATTTACAAAACCCTGTACTATGAGCTCTGGGGACAAAGAACTATTAGATAAAGCCGGGATTCCTTCAAATCCATGGATACCCATGCTTTAAATCCTGAATGCCAAAAGCTTGACTTTTACTCAGGCAGAAGAATATAGACAGTCCTTACGGAGTGATCCTACTGAGCATTTTGTAGTGCATCAAATTTAGATGACTTCACGATGATAGAAAGGACATTCCCTTTATTGTGTTCATTTTAACAATATTTTTTCTGGATGTTTGTTTCATGATTGTGTTAGTCTGCTTGGGCTGCCATGTCGCAATACCACAGGCTGGATGGCTTAAACAACAGAAATTTATTTTCCCAAACTTATGGAGGCTGAAAGTCCAAGATCAAGGTGCTAGCAATATTTGTTTCTTGGGAAGCCTTTCTTCCTGGCTTGTAGATGGCTGACTTATAGCTGTAGCCTCACATGACCTGTCCTCTGCAAGTACACAGAGAGAAAGAAAGAAAAAGAGAAAGAGAGAAAAGGAGAGAAAGGGAGAGAGAGAGAGATATCTGGTGTTTCTTCCTCTTTTTATAAGGACACTAGCCTTATTGGATTACGGCCCCACCCTTATGACCTCATTTAACTTTAATTACCTTCTTAAAGGCCTTATCTCAAATATAGTCACATGGGGGTCCAGGATTCAATGTACAAATTTTAAAGCGACACAATCCAGTCCCTATCAGCAGTCCTCTACCTTCAGTTGTGTATCATCTCCTGGAGGGGACAGACATGCTCAACTTCTTGCAATGCAAGGAGAGTGGAATCAGCACTGGGATAGGAATACAAGAAAGTGCTGAGGGAGTTAAGAGGTTACCATTAGTAACTGCCACAGCCTTCTCCAAGTTAACCTTTTCCTTATCTCTTTAGTTACTTGTTTCTTTGTAAACATCGATCGAATTTGTGTCAGTGGTGTTTTCAAACTGTGTTCTACAGAGCCCTAGTGTTCCATGGCTGTGTTTTAGTGATTTCTTAAATGTGTGCTCCAGATTTCATTTAAAAATACAGTTCAACTATTAAAACTGTAATAAAATAACACGTAAACAAGCCACATGAAATAACTCATGTGTGTTATATACCAAATTTTAATACATTAAGGACCACTTAAAAAAACAACTTAGAGTGCCAGGTTATCTTGATGCCCTGTAGGCCTTGGAATGAAACCATTGCCATTTCTGTCAAATTGAAGAATAGCTTTAGAACACAAAGCAAACTATCAGAAATAGTTTATCTATGCAAAGAAGCAAAAAAATTATGCAGATAAATTGAATGTTGAGGTTAATGTATAATTTAATTCTCATTTAAGCCCCGATTTCTGCTTTTTTTCTTTTCATTAAAATAAACTTACTGACTTAATAAAATTGTTATGTATATGATGTTATACATCAAATTTATGCTAATGAATTTATGTTAATAAATAATGCCTTTATACTTATTTAATGTAAGATTTCATCTGAAAGTAGGGTTGCTGCTAAAGCAAGTTTGAAACCACCGTTCTATTTGCTTACATGTATCCTATGCTGTGTGTACTATTAAACAACTGACAACTGCTGAAGGCTATCATATGATGTATATCAAACAGTGAGGTGTGATATGGACCAAACAGTTAAGATGAGGCACATGGAAGTCTAGGTGGTTAGACACACATGTCATTTACGTGTCATTGAGTCATTGGTTGAGTCATTGGTTTTACAGCCTGACAGTGAGCAGTCATTCATTATAAATCATTAGAATTTTAATTTTAAAAATTAGTGTAGGGAGCTGAGTTGGGGAGGGACATTAATATGAGTATTTGGTATTAAGATGAGAACAGCTCAGTAGGAAACTTCCTAATGGAAATGTCACTGATAGTAATTACCCCTTTCCAGTCAAGCAGCTCTTTGATTTTCCTCCAGTGTTAGGGGACCAGGCAGCCTGACAGAGACAGCGAAGCAAGAAGGGTGGTTTAGAAAGCTAGAGAATCTGGAAATCTGGCTAAGGAATTTGGAGACAGCATGTAATTTGATATTTGTATCATCTGAAGAGTGCATTGGGTCATGCTTTTTAATCGCTAAGTGGAAATTCATCAGGGGCAAACTGGTGTGGGATGAGAATGGAGACGAGGAGCAAGAATCCCAGGACCCACAGATGTGTACTGGTGGGCAGGAGGTGGGCAGGAGAACCAGCCAAGGTCAGGGGAACACTAACAGCCGCTCTCACCATTCTCCCATGAGATCTTTCTAGCTCTCTGAGGGCCCAAGGGTGGTGTGCCAGTGACCCTTGGAGCTTTAGGAAGATGTATAGCATCATCTTTCTTGTAGGCAGCATGTGAGATATTTATCATCACTCAAAGCTTATGAAATCTTAACATTAATTAAACTGAATGTACAAAAAGCTCTAAATAGAGTTCCCGAACCGAAGTAGCTTCTTTTAGCTTAAAAAAAAAAAATTCTTGGAATCCTTAAACCTAGTATCAGCAACATCCTACTTCCAGAGAATATGCTTACAAGTTGAAGGGTGAAATTTCTGTTGATTACACAGCTTCTTGCCAGTGGATAAATATGTTTGCCTTCCATTCTTTAGTTTTCCAGTGTTATTATCTTTTATCATTTTCTCCCTCATAGAAACAGCTTTGTGATCTACTCAAAATGAAGAGATTGAATGAGAATTCTCGTCCTGTATTTTTCTTTTCTTCTTCAATGATGAAAACTTTCTTTATAAAGAACATTAAGGGAAACATGTCAGAAGGCTTAAATTATCTGTCTTTTCATGTGACAAGTTAATAATAAGATTGAGTTCTATCTCTCTCTGGGGTGAGTCTCATTTCTCTGAGAATACATAATACACAGAGAAATACACATTGAGATAACAGTGTATAAATATGGCAAAATGCTTAAGATTTCCATGGTGACGTTAGATGAATACTTTCAATATCTGAATTTTTTTTTGTCAAGAAAGGAAATACTACAGCTATCCTTCTGTAAAGCTAACCTGACTCTGTATTAACTGGCTGATGTAATGTTCAGGGTATTTTTTGGTTGATTTCCTAGAGTCAGAGATAACATGACGCTTCACTGTGTCTGATTTTTGTGGGTTGGTAATGGTTCAGACACATGGGAGTAATTCAAAGCTTTGCTTTTGCGAGTTCAATAATTCCATCTCCACTTAGAAATGAAATGATAGATTTTTTTAAAGCAACTAAATAATGCATGGTGTGATGGGATAAGGAGAGTATTGCTAAAATTCACATCAGAAAGCATCCTCTGTCATACCGCTCGATTCTCAGAGCTGTTCCATTAGTGCCCCTTTAACGTAATATTTCCCAATTAAATGTGTTGGTAAGAATTATTCATTTTAATAATTAAAGAGCTTCCCCAGCTCCCTGAAGAGCGTTACCATGGAGGCCCAGGTCCACTGCTGGGAATAATCACAGCATGCTAATATAAGGAGAGGGTGACAGTTGAATGCTAGTATTGCCATCAGGCGAAACTAACTTTGGACTTGTTTCAGTGGCTGGGCCCTGGGACACCCATGAAGTGACCTTTTGCTGTAGCAGGCTGTGATATGGGTTAGTTTTGTGGCTATGATGGAGTATAAAATTTATCACTTGTTATGTATGTAGACTGTGCTTTGAGACTTTCTAGGATGACATGAGAAAGCTTTTTGACTGTCTTCAATATTACTTAATTATTAGGCAGTGATTCCCCCAATTGGGTTTAGTGATGCCTTAGAGCTGCCGTGAAATTCTGCAAAAATTCTCTTTCATTTTAATTTAAAAGAAATATATGACCTTGGGGCTGTTAGGAGAGGCTGATGTAAAATAAACTTTGAGAAGGGGTCTTAACTAAATGTAACAGTAGTCATTGGTCTGCTGGCAGCAGCTGTGTTGAATCTGGGTCTCAAGGTGGTAGTGAGACAGTGCCCTCTTGGGTATAAAATGCCAGTAAAGGTAATCACAGCTGACAGCATTAGGGGATTGATAATTCCCAAACACTTGAGTTACTATTATAAGAAAGTTATATAGTACCATAAAGCCAAAGACTCCATCCCATTACTTCATTATTTTCAAATAATGATAAGAATTAAGGTAACCATCACCACTACTACTCCTGGTAATCATCATCCTAATAAAAGAGTGCATGCTTAGAGAGTACTTACCATGGAACACTGGTTCTAAGTGCATTACGTAAATGGAAGCATTTAATTATGATCTACAAAGATCAGGTCCTAGATTCTGATAATTTGATAAAGATATCAATAGTGGTAACTATGTCTACAAATATTAGCACTAGCCCTGTAATGATAATGCTTTGTGACTGTTTAGTACTACACATCTTTGAAACCACTCTCACACTTAATTCATTTGATTCTTGCAACAAACCATTGAGGTAAACAGAGCTATTTTTATGTTAGTTGTACAGAGACATTATGAGATTTTCCAAAGTTTCAACAGTTAATCTTGGATTCCCAGAATCTCCAAATTGGAAGTATTTTACAGATTTTTACCAGTGAGAAAAAACTGACTTATAGAGATCTGTGGTTTGCTCAGGCTTTAGGTCTTGTCACTGTCATTCTTATGAATTTCCCACAACATTGGTATTTTTGCTTTGATTTTCAAAACTGGAATGATCATTCTTTAGCTTTCCTTGATAGGAGGCAGCTTTGCTTAAAGTCCCTTAGGAACACTCTGAGAACAAGAGCAACGTGGCTTCTCTAGAGGGTTTTCATCATTTCCGAAGTTAGTTAACCTGGAAAATGAATAAAAGATCAGAAGGCAGAAAAGGGCAGATGGTAGAGGGGGAGAGCAGATTACCTGTCTTTGGTTTCTGACACCCTCCCTGGGATAGGACAGAATTGAGCACTTTCTGGTTCAGGCAGTGAGTGGACTGTGGTATTGTCTCCCATAGGATTCTAAGCTGCAGTCAGCCCATCTTGGGTGGCTTTCTCAAAGTTTTTGTTCATGTTTGGGAGTAGTCATAATGTAGTCGTGATGTGTGAGGGATGGCCAGAAGCCTGGGCTATAAGAGCCAGCTCTCCACATTCCTCCCAGGGTGGATCTGATTCTCCATCTGTCAGCAGGCCTTGCCACAATCTTCTCTGTAATTCAGGCCCTGTCTTGACAGATGGTTCTTACGTGATGTTATAATTGTTTTTGTTTTAGGAGAAGCTTTCTCAGCCCTCAATTTATAGTTAACATTTTAGTTAAATCTTTCTCTGTTATTTTGGGCAGTATATAGCTATGACCTAGTGATTTTCATGTATACTGAGTAGTATAAAAACCTGCTAATTCATAAGTTTGAGTACAACAATACATGCACATGATGTTTGCAGCACCCCTGAATTGAAGGTAGAGTCATCAATAACTACTGTGAGTAGAAAGGGAGAGAGATTCCTCTTATGGTTTGTCCCCTAAGTTCCTCCATGTCCCAGTTGTGCTATTTTCCATATTCCTAGATAGTTACAATCTACTACTTATCTGGCTAACTCAATCAGGGTACATTTGGTTGTAAGGAATAAAACTGAGTAAAATGAATCAGCTTAAAAAAAAATGAAGGATTCATTTTAAGGATACAACAGGGGATTTCAAGGCAGTCCACAGGTAGGAAATGAAGTGTGGCCTGTTCTTATGGGACGGGGATTTGGAAATATTGTCAGGGTGCAAACTCTCTTTCTCTTTCTGTACTTTTCTTTCTGGAATGTCATTGTATTTGCTGTCTGCTTTTCTTGGAACATCTGTAGACTGTTTTGTGCTGCTGGCATAGCCTATCATGGCCATCTCCAAACGGCAGCTTCAGTTCTAAAATTTCCCTATTTTATAGTCTCATGTTGGCAGCCAGCTGACCTGGACTCTGTATATCAGTCACTCTTCTTAATTGTAAGCATCAGAAACCACCATGGCTAATTTAAACAGAAAACGAATTTACTGGGGGATACTGGGGAGCTCACAGAATTGTTGGAAACTGTTGGTAAATGGGCAGGAAACAGGGGACGTCATAGCCAGAACCAGAGCCACAGAGCAGGCCCTGTGAGGACACTACTGCTGCCAAGTACTAGACCTGACTAGTGCTTAGACCACTGACCCTGGGGGCACTGGATTAAATACAGTAAGTCCCCTGCATATGAGCGAGTTCCATTCCGAGAGTGTGTTCGTTAAGTCCAACAAAGTTAGCCTAGGTACCCAACTAACACAATAGGCTCTATGGTGCTATACTGTAATAGGTTTATAATACTTTTCACACAAATACATAAAAAACAAACACAAAAAATAAAACATTTTTAATCTTGCAGTACAGTACCTTGAAAAGTACAGTAGTACAGTACAGCAGCTGGCATACAGGGGCAGGTTTGCATCTTTGAAAGTTGCAACTTGAATGTTTGTATGTAGGGGACTTAACTGTATTGCTACTTCTACTGCTGCCCATCCTGGCCCCCTTGAAGTAAGATTCTCTAGTGTCCCTACAACTGTGCATCACTAGCTTCCAATTCAAAATCCAGGGCAGGTACTTCTGATTGGTCAAGCCTAGGTCATGTGCCAATTCCTTGGCTGCACAGGAGGCTGGGAAAGCAAGTATCAGGAACTTTCAGGCTCTATAGTAAAAAGAAGGCTGTCCCTTCCACCATGTCTCATAAGGTGGGAAATTCCTCAAACCCAAGAAGGGTATTTAGATTCTGGGCAGCCCAAAAAGCCAAAACCAAATGGTCACAATACTCCGTGTCCCAGTTCCTCATGTTTGAATGAATATGAACAATCCATTTTGAGTCAGATATCCATCCCTAAACCAATCGTCTATGACCAGTGAAACAAGATGCCTTTATACATAGGGCTGCACTTTCCAGGGATTTAGGTGGCAGATTCTTCTCTAAGGAGGGGGGTGATGTGTGTGAAATCAGGGGTAGGTATCATGGCTATCTCTATTCCTGACACCGGCTCAAGATTAATTACTGAGGTGAATTGTTATATTACTTGCTAACTTGCCATCTGTTGCATTAATATGTTTATTTAGTTTCCCTAGAATAAAAATGGTACTTCGGGGCATTTAGTAGCTTCATGGACCCAGACCTCTTCCAGAAGGTCCAGTTCCTTTTCCTTCTTAGGTAATTGACACATTCGAGCCTACTCTTTTGCCAGACACTTGAAATTGTAGCTTCTAATATTCACCAGACTGTGTCTAATGAAACAGCCCTATGGGGCTTTGACAGAGGTCTGGCAGGTATATTTTTTGAGGTATCTACCTGTGTAATCTTTGAGAAAACCTACCTGTGTATCTCTCAGGGATAGGTAAAGTGTGAAAATGGAAAAATGCTTTGGAGAGATAAAAAACTACTAAATAATAATTTATTACAATTACTTTTGCTCATTGAAAAAATATATATCGTGTGCCTATTATATGCTAGGAACTGTGCCAAATTTAGTTCCATTAAATTTCGTTTTCTTATTTTAAGAAGAAATGCTCATGGTAAATTGAAATAAAAGAAATCTCTCTCAACTGTAGCCAAGTAAATAACCAGTAAGAGCCATATATAGCCATACATAGTAAAAACCATATATAGCTTTTCGTTTCTATAATTTGATAGTTTGGATATTTGGGATTCAAGTATAAGGAGACTGGGTATCTTGCTCAATATTATAGTCCCCCAGGAGCATTTGAAATTTTTTTCATTAATGAAGAATTCTGAAACTCTTTCAGTAGTTTTTGTTTGGGGGCCTGAATTTTAAAAGTACAACTGGGTATTTGTTTTGAATTAGGCAAATGGTGCCAGGAGCAACAATTATCATTTTATGATAATTTATCGTTTACTGTTTATCGTTTATCGTTACATTTATCGTTTACTGTTATTTGAGCTTTAGAGGAAGAAAAAGAAAGCTTGTGGGAAATACCAAAGTTGATTGGTAATAAAAGGAGTCTATAAGAAGAAAACACAAGTATGAATGAATATTATATGAAAACTTCATCATATTGAGGGGCAAGAATAGTAGAAAGATTTTCTTAATTTATACAGTCAGATTTTTAAAGTACGAGACTGTCATATTAAATGTGGTGAAAATATTTGGTTTTTGGAAGGAAGATGTGGAAGCTTAAACATGGGTGTATATTTAAAAATATTAATGATTTACTGTACCTTTTTTACTAATTCACCTTGTGATCTACATCCACATCTGTCTTTGTTCTGAAGGTCTGTTGTGTCCCAGAAAGATGTTGTAGTTGTATTTCAAAAGCAATGACACAATTATGTTACAAAAATGATCAGTGGGGCAGTTTTGTTTGATAACATGATTGTATGTGAGATATATCAAAATAAGCCATGCTCTTTTATACCATTTTAAAAAAGAAGAAAACATGACAGGCGAAATAGTAATTTGTATACTCAGTAGATTTAAGACAAATCACTGTAAAATAAACTTTTTAGCTCTTAGGGGGACTGAGTTTTTGTTCAAGGTGCAAATACACATATAATGGTAGGCATGGCTGTAACTTGGAACCACATGTCTACTGGAATGAGTTCCTCCTGCAACTACTCCTGTTCAACCAAAGTATGGATGGGTAAAACCCTCATAATGTAAAGATTAAAATCAAGCAAACTTACTATCTAACTGAATTCTCTAAAATAAGACTTGGCCAACTTTCTATAAAGGGCCAGATAGTGAATGTTTTTGGCTTTGTGGGTACTATGGTATCTATCACAACTACTCAACTCTGCCGTTAGAGCGTAAAAGCATCCATAGACAGTATGTAAATGAATAAGTGTGACTGTGTTCCCATAGGATTTTATTTATGGGCACTGAAATGTGAAATTCACATAATTTCATGTGTCACAAAACATTCTTCTTCTTACTTTTTTTTTTAGACATTTAAAAATGTAAAGACTGTACTTAGGTGTGAGGGCCATATAAAAACAGGTTATGGCCAAATTTGGCCCATAGGCTGTAATTTACCAGCCCTGCTTTAAAGTGTACTGGCCTGGGACTTCCCTGGTGGCGCAGTGGTTAAGAATCTGCCTGCCAATGCAGGGGACACAGGTTTGATCCTGTTCTGGGAAGATCCCACATGCTGCAGAGCAACTAAGCCAGTGCACCACAACTACTGAGCCTGTGCTCTAGAGCCCACGAGCCACAACTACTGAGCTTATGCACCACAACTACTGAAGCTTGCGTGCTGCAACTACTGAAGCCCACATGCCTAGAGCCCATGCTCCACAACAAGAGAAGCCACCGCAATGAGAAGCCCACGCACTGCAACGAGGAGTAGCCCCCACTCACCGCAGCTAGAGAAAGCCCGCATGCAGCAACAAAGGCCCAACACAGCCAGAAATAAATAAAATTAAACAAACAAACAAAAAACCAAATTTACCTCTTCTTATATAAAATCACCAAACCGGATTAGGACCCACTCTAATCCAGTATGACTTTAACTTAACTTGATTACATCTGCAAAGACCCTATTCCCAAATAAGGTCACGTTCAGAGGTACCAGGGGTTAATATTTAAACATATCTTTTGGGGGTACAGCATTCAATTTACATTATCTGGTATCTCATCCTTGCTTGTCACATCAATCCTGTTCTTTTTTTCTTCTCACTTTCCTTAAAGTGACTTTTTTGCTTACTCAGAGTTTTGTCATTCTTCTTTTTTTTTTTTAAACATCTTTATTGGAGTATAATTGCTTTACAATGGTATGTTAGTTTCAGCTTCACAACAAAATGAATCAGTTATATATATACATATGTTCCATATCTCTTCCCGCTTGCGTCTCCCTCCCTCCCACCCTCCCTATCCCACCCCTCTAGGTGGTCAGAAAGCACCGAGCTGATCTCCCTGTGCTATGCGGCTGCTTCCCACTAGCTATCTACCTTACGTTTGGTAGTGTATATATGTCCATGCCTCTTTATCGCTTTGTCACCGTTTACCCTTCCCCCTCCCCGTACCCTCAAGTCCATTCTCTAGTAAGTCTGTGTCTTTATTCCTGTTTCACCCCTAGGTTTTTCATGACATTTTTTTTTTCTTATATTCCATATATATGTGTTAGCATACGGTATTTGTCTCTCTCTTTCTGACTTACTTCACTCTGTATGACAGACTCTAGGTCTATCCACCTCATTACAAATAGCTCAATTTCGTCTCTTTTTATGGCTGAGTAATATTCCATTGTATATATGTGCCACATCTTCTTTATCCATTCATCCGATGATGGACACTTAGGTTGTTTCCATCTCTGGGCTATTGTAAATAGAGCTGCAATGAACATTTTGGTACATGACTCTTTTTGAATTATGGTTTTCTCAGGGTATATGCCCAGTAGTGGGATTGCTGGGTCATATGGTAGTTCTATTTGTAGCTTTTTAAGGAATCTCCATACTGTTCTCCACAGTGGCTGTATGAATTTACATTCCCACCAACAGTGTAAGAGGGTTCCCTTTTCTCCACACCCTCTCCAGCATTTATTGTTTCTAGATTTTTTGATGATGGCCATTCTGACTGGTGTGAGATGATATCTCATTGTAGTTTTGATTTGCATTTCTCTAATGATTAGTGATGTTGAGCATCCTTTCATGTGTTTGTTGGCACTCTGTATATCTTCTTTGGAGAAATGTCTATTTAGGTCTTCTGCCCATTTTTGGATTGGGTTGTTTGTTTTTTTGTTATTAAGCTGCATGAGCTGCTTATAAATTTTGGAGATTAATCCTTTGTCAGTTGCTTCATTTGCAAATATTTTCTCCCATTCTGAGGGTTGTCTTTTGGTCTTCTTTATGGTTTCCTTTGCTGCGCAAAAGCTTTTAAGTTTCATTAGGTCCCATTTGTTTACTTTTGTTTTTATTTCCATTTCTCTAGGAGGTGGGTCAAAAAGGACCTTGCTGTGATTTATGTCATAGAGTGTTCTGCCTATGTTTTCCTCTAAGAGTTTGATAGTTTCTGGCCTTACATTTAGGTGTTTAATCCATTTTGAGCTTATTTTTGTGTATGGTGTTAGGGAGTGATCTAATCTCATACTTTTACATGTAACTGTCCAGTTTTCCCAGCACCACTTATTGAATAGGCTGTCCTTTCTCCACTGTATATTTCTGCCTCTTTTGTCAAAGATAAGGTGACCATATGTGCGTGGGTTTATCTCTGGGCTTTCTATCCTGTTCCATTGATCTATATTTCTGTTTTTGTGCCAGTACCATACTGTCTTGATTACTGTAGCTTTGTAATATAGTTTGAAGTCAGGAAGCCTGATTCCTCCAGCTCCATTTTTCGTTCTCAAGATTGCTTTGGCTATTCGGGGTCTTTCGTGTTTCCATACAAATTGTGAAATTTTTTGTTCTAGTTCTGTGAAAAATGCCATTGGTAGTTTCATAGGGATTGCATTGAATCTGTAGATTGCTTTGGGTAGTATGTCATTCTTCTTTACCATAAGATTGTCTTGTCCATGGTTTTGGCTTGCAGCATGCCAACTCCATCTCACACTGCCCTTCATTTGTTTTTTCTTCAACTTCTGCAGCTGACCACAGCATTTTTATTTCCTAATTCAAATACCAAGAAGATGATCCCAATTGGCCAGATTTTCGCTTTTTGTTCTAGGCTTTAAGTTACAGTCAGTCAATATAGGGTTTACCTCTGAGTCAGGTGTTCACTCCAGATTTCAAACAGTTGGGTATGGGGTCACATAGACATGACTATTTAGGCAGAAGGAGCCCTTGATGAATCCTATATGCACTTAATGAACTGTATTAACTGTACAAGGGACTGTATTCTAGCCCCTAGAACTGTATTAACTGGCAAGGTATTTTATAGAAATAGACAAGATCATTCTAAGTTTTATATGGAGAGGCAAAGGAACTAAAATAGATAAAAAAGTTTTGAAAAATAAGAACAAAGTGGGGGGAATCATCCTACTTTATTTCAAGACATTATAAAACTATGGTAATCACGACTGTGTGGTTGGCAGAGGGATAGATACTTAGACCAATGGAATGGAACAGAGAACCCAGAAATACACCCAAACAAAAGTATGCTCAACTGATTTTTAACAAGTGTACAAAAGCACTTAGATGGAGGAATGATAGTTTTTTGTATTGTTAGAACAACTGGATGTCAATAGTCAAAAAAAACTCAACCTAAATCTTATATGTTATACAAAAATTAACTCAAAATAGATCATAAACTTAAATGTACACAGCACATGGTATTTCATACCTGCTTCTCACAGCATTCCCATTCCATTTTCTTAACATTTCTCTTAACAGGGTCTTTCACAAAGCAACATTTAAAAATTTTGGTGAAAATTTATTGATTTTTTTCTTTTATTAATGATGCTTAAAAAATTTTTTTTTAACATCTTTATTAGAGTATAACTGCTTTACAATGGTGTGTTAGTTTCTGCTGTATAACAAAGTGAATCAGCTATACATATACATACATCCCCATATCTCCTCCCTATCCCACCCCTCTAGGTGGTCACAAAGCAAATGGTGCTTTTTGGTATGTCCAAGAGCTCTTGATCAATCCCTAGGTTCCAAAGATTTTCTCTCATGTTTTCTTCCAAAAGTTTTATATTTTACATTTAAATATTTGCAAACTACATATCTGATAAAGGAGTCATATCTAGAATTTGTAATGGACTCTCAAAATTCAGCAGTAATAGAAAACAAGAAATTTGATTAGAATGTGGGCAAAAACCATGAAGAGTCATTTCACCTAAGAGGATAAACAAATGGCAAATCAGCACATGAAAAGATGTAAAACATCCTTTGCCATTAAGGAAATGAACATTAAGACCACAGTGAGATATTACTCCATACCCAGTAGAACAGCTGAAATAAAAAATTGTAAGAACACCAAATGCTGGCAAGGATACTAACAAACTGGACTCTAAATCACTGTTGAGAATGTAATATGGTATAGCCATTCTGGAAATAGTTCGGTAGTTTCTTTTTTTTTTGTTTGTTTTTTGTTTTTTTTTGGTAGTTTCTTGAAAAAATGAAATATACCCTTACTATATAATCTAGTAATCACATTTGTGCATATTTTTCCAGTTAAATGAAAATTTTTGTCCTTAGAAAAAAATTGTATACAGTGGTTCATAGTAGATTTATTTGTAATAGCCCCAAACTGGAAACAAAATGTCTTACAATACATGAATCATTAAACAAACTCTGATATATCTATACCATGAATATTACTCAATGAAAAAGGAACAAGCTAGTGATACAACAACTTGGAAGAATCTCATGCTGAATAAAAGAAAGCCAGTCTCAAAATTTCTCACACTGTATGATTTTATTCATATAAAATTCTTAAAGTGACAAAATTATAAAGGTGGAGAACCAGTTGATGGTTGTTAGGGGTTAGGGTTGGTGGGGAGAAGGGAGTAGGTATGGCCTTAAGGGGTAGCATGAGGGGGATACTTGTGGTGATGGAATAGTCTTTTATTTTGATTGTGGCAGTGGTTACACAGTTCTAGTCATGTGATGAAATGACATAGAATTATAAACACACGTTATACCTATATCAATTTCCTGGTTTTGATATTGTACTATAATTGCGTAAGATCTAACCTATGGGGGAACTAGGTGAAGAGTACACAAGATGTCTCTGTACTATCTGTGTAACTCCCTATGAATTTATATTTCAAAACTGTATTAATTTAGTCCCTGAACTCAGAGAGCAGAAAATGTAAGGAATCAGTAAGTGAGGCTACCTTGAAATTTCTATACTTGTTTCTTTCTTTCATTACTGTGTGTTTTTAGGTGTGTATACATTTGTATCTTCTTGATGTATTGACTCTTTTATCATTATTAAATGTTCCTCTTTAGCTTTAGTAATATTTATTGTTTTAATGTCTAGTTTGTCTGATATTCATATAGTCACTCCAGCTCTTCTAAAGTTACTACTTGTATGGTGTATCTTTTTTTCATCCTTTTATTTTCAACCTGCTTGTGGATTTGAATGTAAAGTTTGTCTCCTGTAGACAGCATCTCATTGGATCTTGGTTTTTGTCCTGTCTGACAATCTGTCTTTTGATTAAAGTATTTAGTTTATTCACATTTAATGTAATTACCAATATATTTGGATTTACATCTTCCATTTTGCTATTTGTTTTGCATATGTCTCATGTTGTTTTGTTTTTTTGTTTCTCTTTAATGTCTTCTTTTGTGTTAAACAAAGCTTTTTGTGTACCATTGCAACTTCTCTGTTAGTTAAATTTTTTTTTGAGTTATAGTCTTAGTTGTTACTCTAGGGATTACAACATGCATCTGAATTTATCACAGTATACTCAGGTTAATACTGACTCAGTACTGGTAAAATGTAGAAACTTTGTTCCAACAAAGCCATTGTACTAATATTGTCATATATGTTGTGCATTAATCCCTATAATGCAGTGCTGTTATTACTGCTTTATATAATCTTATGTTTTTAAAATAAATTGAGAGGAAAATAAAAAATATATTTAGCCTTTTCTTTTTCTTTTTTTGGCTGCACCATGCAGCTTGTGGGATCTTAGTTCCCCGACCAGGGATTGAACCCATGACCGCTGCAGTGGAAACGTGGAGTCCTAAGCACTGGACTGCCAGGGAATTCCTCATATAGCCTTTTGTTCTTATCATACATATTTATCAATTCTAGTACTCTTTATTTATTCCAGTGTATTTCAGTTATCTCTGGTGTCATTTGCTTTCAGTGTAAAAGATTACCTTTAGGATTAAAAAATTTTTGTTTTAAAGTTTTATTATTTTATTTTAATTTTTATACAATTTTTAAAGGTTACACTCCATTTACAGTTATTACAAAATATTGGCTATATTCCCTGTGTTGTACAATAGATCCTTGTAGCCTGTCTTACACCCAGTAGTTTGAACCTCCATTCCCCACCCCTATATTGCACCTCCTCTCCCTCTTCCCACTGTTAACCACTAGTTTGTGAGTCTGATTCTTTTTGTTTATTTTCACTAGTTTGCTGTACTGTTTAGATTCCACATATAAGTGATATCATACAGTATTTGTCTTTCTCTGTCTGACTTATTTCACTTAGCATAATACCCTCCAGGTTCATCCATGTTGCTGCAAATGGCAACATGGCAACATTTAGCATTTCTTATAAGGCAGGTTTACTAGCAACAGTTTTTCTGAATTTTTATTTATCTTGGAACGTCTTTATTTCCTTGGAATGTCTTTATTCATTTTTGAAGGATAGTTTTGCTAGATACAGATTTCTTGGTTGACAGTTTTTTTATTTCAGTATATTATGTCATTCCATTGCCCTGTGGGCTATCTTATTTCTGATCAGAAGTCAGCCATTAGTTGTATTGTTCTTCTCTGTACGTGATGAGTCATTTTTTTCCTACTGTTTTGGATATTTTTATGTTTGTCTTTGACTTTCAGCGTTTTGACTGTGACATGTCAAGATGTAGATCTCTGTGTTAATAGTACTTGGTGTTCATTGAGCTTCTTGGATTGTTAGATTAATGTTATTTTTAAAAATCCAATTAAGGAAGTTTCACTCATTTCTTCAAATAATTTTTTTATTCCATCTCTCTCTCTCTTCTTCTTCTGTGACTTATCTTATACATATGTTGGTACACTTGGTGTTGTCCCACAAGTTTCTGAGATTTTAATCATTTTTCCTCTTTTGTTTTTTATTCCTCAGATTGGATAATTTCCATTGACTTTTCTTTAAATTCACTGATTTTTAAATTTTGTCATCTCAAATATGCTGTTGAGCCTGTCTACTGAATGTTTCATTTCAGTCATTCATTTCAACTTTAAAATTTCCATTTGGTTCTTTTTATTGTTTCTACTTCTCTACTGAGATTACTTGTTTGTTGAGTCATTCTCATCATATTCTCCTTTAATTCTTTAAACATGGTTTCCTTAATACTTTGAAATATTTATATTAGCTGCTTCAAAGTTCTAGTCTGCTAACCTAAACGACCGTCAATAGATGAATGGACAAAGATGTAATATATACATATATATATATATGTATACACACACACACACACACATATACACACATATACATATATTTATATATAATGGAATATTAATCAGCCATAAAAAATAGTGAAATCTGGGCTTCCCTGGTGGCGCAGTGGTTGAGAGTCCGCCTGCCGATGCAGGGGACACGGATTTGTGCCCTGGTCTGGGAAGATCCCACATGCCGCGGAGTGGCTGGGTCCGTGAGCCATGGCCGCTGAGCCTGCACGTCCGGAGCCTGTGCTCAGCAATGGGAGAGGCCACAATGGTGAGAGGCCCACGTACCGGAAAAAAAAAAAAAAAAAGAAATCTTGCTATTTGAGACAACATGTGTGGACCCAGAGTGTATTATGGTAAACAAAATCAATCAGACAGAGAAAGACAAATACCATATGACTTCACTTTTATGTGAAATCTAAAAAATAAAACAAATGACAATAGGAACAGAGTCATAGATACAGAAAACAAACAGGTGGTTACCAGAGGGGAGGAGAGAAACAGGTTTAAGAGGTACAAATTTCTAGTGGCAAAATAAATGAGTCATGGATATGAAATGTGCAGTATGGGGAATATAGTCTATAGTCAATAATTATGTAATATCTTTCTGTGATGTCAAATGGTAACTAGCCTTATTGCAGTGATAATTTTGAGATGCATAGAAATATTGAATCAATATGTTGTGTACCAGGAACTAACATAGTATTGTAGGTCAATTATACTTCAAAAACAAACAAACAAATAAACTCATAGAAAAAGAGATCAGATTTGTGGTTACCAAAAGTGCAGAGTGGGGTGCAGGACCTGGATGAAGACAGTCAAAAGGTACAAATTTCCAGTTACAAGGTAAATAAGTACTAGGGATGTACAGTACAACATGATAAATATGATTAATGCTGTTGTATGTTATATAGGAAAGTTGTTAAGAGAGTAAATCCTGAGTTCTCATGACAAGGACAAATTTAGACAGTTTATTTATAGACAAATATAGACTTAGTTTATTTTTTTTTTCACTGTTCTTTTTCTGACCTGAGTATGGGTCCTACTTTCCTGTTTATTTGCATGTCTTGTAATTTTTTGTTGAAAATTGGACATTTTGGATAATATTTTGAAGCACCTCTGTATTTTCATTTTTTCCATTGACAAAAAGCTTTATTTTTTATTTTGTAACTTGGACTTGATCTGCCGAATCTTTCCTGTGGTATGTGGCAGTTTTTAAGTTCTTATTTTTATTTCTAGTCTAGCTTCCTAATGGCTGTCCCTGTGTCTTCATGTCTCAGTTGATAGCCAATGATTTGGGCTGAGGTTGTACTCAAACACCTTAACCCCATTATCTTCCACCCTCTGCTGATGGATCAGTATGTATGTTTGGTAGCATGTTCAAAGTTCAGGTAATTATTATCTGCCTTAACTTTTATTTACCACGAGGCTATCTCAAATTTCCCTTGCACACGTTTAGTTTCGTAGTCACCCAGAGATGTGTGGAGAGCTTATCTAGCTCTTGTATGGCTCTCTCATTTTCAGATTTTCCCTATTAACTTTCTGGTTGGTCTACTGCTTCCCCCAACTGTACTTCAATCTCAAGCTAGCAGAGCTGTAGATTTGCCCTATTCTTTTTCTACTGTATTTGCCTCTTTTACTAACAGCCTTTCTGGGTGTGGGTTTTTACCTTCTGTCCCAAATCAGGTCTTCCTGTACTGGCAGAAAATTGCTGGTTTTCAAGGTCAGCCTTGCTTTTGTAATCCTACTGCATTGACAAACTGGGGGATTCAGAAATGGAATGGGAGCAGCCCTAGGCAAAAAGGCTGCATAATTCCACTCCTCTTACCCAAAGTTCAGCTGATTTTCATGAATAAATGCTTCCTAATTTGTTGTCTGCCGTTAGTTAATTTCCAGAGGCCAGAGGTGATTGTTTTGGATTTTTTTCCCCCAGTTTTATACTTGTTTTATGGGTTGAGTGGGAGGCTTTTGACCTCTTTTCTTTTTTTTTTTTTAATTATTTATTTTTGGCTGTGGTTGGGTCTTCATTGCTGCATGCAGGCTTTATCTAGTTGCAGTGAGCGGGGGCTACTCTTCATTGCGGTGTGTGGGCTTCTCATTGCGGTGGCTTCTCTTGTTGCAGAGCATGGGCTCTAGGCATGCGGACTTCAGTAGTTGTGGCATGCGGGCTCAGTGGTTGTGGCTCACGGGCTCTAGAGTGCAGGCTCAGTAGTTGTGGTGCACGGGCTTAGTTGCTCCATGGCATGTGGGATCTTCCCGGACCAGGGCTCAAACCTGTGTCCCCTACATTGGCAGGCGGATTCTTAACCACTGTGCCAACAGGGAAGCCCTTGACCTCTTTTTGATTTTTTAGCCAATTATATGTTTTTAAAGCATCAGAGTACAGATGTCTTATTTTACTTATGAATCTAGTTTATGGCCAGAAGGAGAAGGACCTGCTTCCTCAGGCCAGTATTTCCCTCTTTTCAGAAGTATCACATCAGAAGTGATACTTTGATGTTGCAAAATACAATCTATTTAAAGATGGCAGTAATTTATAGATTTAATTTGATTTTTTTTCTCATCATACGTGGATGACCTGTGGCATGCTAACTGTGAGATTATTTGTGTAGGTGGTATGACTTGGTTACTATATACATTAAAATATTGATGAGTGGGATGCATATCATTAAGTTCCTTATTTCAAAGAGGATTTAAAGGTTATGCATTTTTGCAACTTTTAAACTGTAAATGTAACTTCTAATTATCAGTGTTAATGGAGATGAGCAAAAGTGTGATAATATCCAAATATTGGGCAATATGAAAATCATATACGCTGCTGAATGTTTTGTTTTTGTATTTCTATTGGAAAATAGTTTTATTTATTATACAAACAACAGTTTTTAGCTTCCAGGGTTAAACGCTGTATGTGTAGTCTTTAATGTAGTCTTGAGATTTCCATGGGAGGATTATTACATTATCATCATTTTACAGATGTGGAAACTGTGGCTGGGAGAAGTTAAGTAACTTGCTCAAGGACAGACATAAAAATTCATGTAATGCACATTAGAAACCCAGTTGGTCTAACTCCCACAACCTTGCTTGTATAATGTGTGGTCATGTGATGTGGAAATTCGCAGTATTATTTCCAACTGGGGGTAATATGAATTTTAGAGGCGAGGCTTTTTCATTTCCTTATCCTCTCTTTCTGCTGAGCTTTCAGCATTGCTTCTGAGACTGATTAAAAAGTGTCCACTTATAGCAATTCTGGACTCTTCTACCTTGCTGGCCTATGACTTCCTTAGGGCAGAGTGGTAATTGCTTTTATATACCTTATAGCTCTTGCTTTACTTGAGGCAACAAAATCCATAAGCACAATTGTTTTTAACCATCATTTAAAACAGGTAATCTTCTCTTTGCCTTCAAAGTATTGGAAAAACTTAGGTAAACAACTAAGATCTTAAAATTAATGTCTTTAAAATTCACAACTTTTAACCCTGATGCATTAAACAGAGTGGTGCTCCAAATTCATTATTTTTTCTATTGCCTTTATTATATGCAGATTACATGATGATGGCATAAAGAATATGAAAGCAATGATAATTTTTGCCACTAGTAAAAAGCTTTGGGATAAACAAAAATATTATACACTATCCTTGAGTTTCATTTATTTATTTCCAACATACTTTTCTCCCTTAAAGATATCATGGTTGTGCTCTGTCCTTGCAAAACACATGTTAAATTTGAGTGATACTTCATATATGTGAGAGGCTACTTATTTGTTAAAATTCACTATTTTCTTGTCTGTTTGTTTGAGAGTACCTGTAAAGAGTGACCAAAGTGTTCCTGTCTTTCTGGGAGCCAGCCTGGAATGGACACATAGCTGAATGGACTAACTATGCTAATGTTTACCTTTTGAAAATGAATTAGCCGAAATCATTTCAATCTCTTTGATGCCTACAAAAGAGGTAGAAAAAAAATCTCCTGAACAAGCAATATAAACTAGTCAGTCCTTACCTCTGCTGAGATGCTGCTGCTAGCTGTGGGCTTTCTAAAATGTTGAGGGAGATTCTGAATCCCAAGTGGCTAAAGGCACACAAATAGTACCAGAAGCCATTCTTAGTGAAAAACGAGCAATAATAGAGGTATAGGAGCAGCTCATTTTTCCTCACTGATTTTTCTGAGGTTCGAATCACATTCCTCTTTTTATTAAAAAAATTTTTTTTTACATCTTTATTGGAGTATAATTGCTTTACAATGTTGTGTTAGTTTCTGCTGTATAACAAAGTGAATCAGCTATATGTATACGTATATCCCCATATCCCCTCCCTCTTGCGCCTCCCTCCCACCCTCCCTATCCCACCCCTCTAGGTGGTCAGAAAGCACCGAGCTGATCTCCCTGTGCTATGCAGCTGCTTCCCACTAGCTATCTGTTTTACATTTGGTAGTGTATATATATCAGTGCCACTCTCTCACTTCATCCCAGCTTAGCCTTCCCCCTCCCCACGTCCTCAAGTCCATTCTCTACGTCTGCGTCTTTATTCCTGTCCTGCCCCTAGGTTCATCAGAACCATTTTTTTTAGATTCCATATATATGTGTTAGCATACGGTGTTTGTTTTTCTCTTTTCTGACTTACTTCACTCGTATGACAGACTCTAGGTCCATCCACCTCACTACAAATAACTCAATTTCGTTTCCTTTTATGGCTGAGTAATATTCCACTGTGTATATGTGCCACATCTTCTTTATCCATTCATCTGTTGATGGACACTTAGGTTGCTTCCATGTCCTGGCTATTGTAAATAGCGAATCACGTTCCTCTTATCACTGGAGGCTATTGTGCCCACAGCTTATTTCATTCTTAGGTAGCTCATCATTTGAACATATCAGAGCATCACATTGCACTCATTGTGGCTCAGTGAGAAGGCATAATTTTTATGTAAAGCAGGAATAGCTAGTAGAGGGTTCTTTGCTCCCAAGGTTTGCCCACAAATACCCCACACCTGCAGATATTTTCAAGGCCCTCAGATGTATAAATTGTCCTAAAAAATCACCACCACAACCATCACCTACTCTTCAGAATCCTCCACTTCTGTCTACCCTCCCCAAACACAAAGTTTCAACCAACTATTATATATATATATATAGGCCCATAGAACCAAGAATGTAGTCTGGTGGCTTCTATGATAAAATGCAAACAGATAATTAATTATAATTGAGAAAACTTTCTAATTGTGACCCCTGCATGTGTAATGCAATATTCTGATTTGTAGTCAGACTCCCCAGGAATTGAAGCACACAGATTGGGAGTCTGAGAAAATGAACAAGAGTGATCATAGGCAGATGCATAGCCCACAGAAATATTTCAGAAAGCAATACAGTTTGCAGAGTCCCCATGCAAGCTCTTAGACATAAGGATTTTGAAGAAGAGATAAATGTCCCTCAATACCTTTTTAGATGAATAATACAGACAAAACAAAATCTTTTTCTTCTTTATTTCAAATTGTTGGGAAACCTGCTAAATAGAAACTGCTGCTCTAGAAATTAAGGGAATTGGAGTTGGCATTAAGTTGTGAGTTTTCTATTAAGCTCTTTGGAATTCAGAATTGACATGTGGAATGTCAGCTATTGTTTATGACTACATAGCTGTGACAGTACATAAATAATAAATGTTCACTTCCTCTATGTCCAAGAGCCTGGAATGACCTTAGAAATGCTACCTCTTTCTCACTGACAGTTATTTCAAGACGTTTTTGATGAATCAAGGTAGAAATTAACATTCTTTACAATGAAACACTACCTTCAGGCCATTGGCTACAAGAAAAAGAGCAGGGGCTGTTGTGTTCTGATTTATTGGAATGTTCATTAAAATTCTCAGATGAAGCTTACCTTTGTCTGTATAAAACAAATATGGATACTGTTTAGCAGCTATATTATTTCTGTACCTTAGAATGTGTGATATTGTGTATAAGTATCAGCCAGGCTCCAAATAGAAACTACTCTGAGTTTAAAACAGGAGATTTAGTACCAGCTTGGCTAAACAGGTGATAGAAAAGCTGAGAAACCAAATGGGGGACACTTAGGTAATCTAGGAATTAACAGCAGGAAGTCATTACCATCCTATATTAATTATCTGTTGCTGTGTAACAAATTATCCATAAAGTTACCACAAAATTATTATCTCATACAGTTTTGAGGGTTGGGAATATTAGTGTGGTTTAGATGTTTACCTCTGGCTCAGATTCCCTCATGAACTTACAGTCAAGTTATTAGCTGGGGTTGCTGTCTTACCTATGGGTGCTTGACTAAGATGAGGTATCCACTTCCACGTTCACTTAGGTGAAGGTTGGTAGGCTCCAGTCTCTTGCCATGTGAGTCTCTCCACCGGGTTCCCTTATGTCACGGCAGCTGGCTTCCCCTAAAGCAAGTGGTCTATGAGAGGGAAAGAGTGCACTCAAGATAGAGTCCCAGTCTTTTAAAAAATATATTTATTGAAGTATAATTGACCTACAACAGTATGTTAGTTCCAGGCACACAACATAGTGTTTTGATATTTCTGTACATTACAAAATCATCACCATGGTAAATCTAGTTACCATCTTTTGCCATATAAAGACATTACAATGTTATTGACTGTATTCCCCATGCTGTACACTTCATTCTCCTGACTAATTTATTTTGTAACTGGAAGTTGGTACCTTTTAATCTCCCTCACCTATTTCACTCATGCCCCAGTCTTTTTATATCTGAAATGATATCCCATCACTTCTGCTGTTTTCTATTTATTAAAAGTGAGTCACAAAGTCCAGCCCACACTCAAAGGGGGGGAGGATTATACAAGTGTGAGAATACTAGAAGTATGTATATTAGTTTGCTAGGGCTGCGGTAACAAAGTACAATACTACAAACTGGGTGGTTTAACAGAAGCTTATTGTCTCTCATTTCTGGAGTGTAGAAGTCTGAGATCAAGGTGTCAGCAGGGTTGTTTCCTTCTGGGGGCGGTGAGGGAGAATCAGTTCCATGCTACTCTCCTAGCTTTTGGTGATTTGCTGGCAATCTTTAGCACTCCTTGTCTTGTAGATGCATCACGCCAATTTCTGCCTTCATCTTCACATGATGTTCTCCCTGTGTTTGTGTTTGTCTTTCTCTATATTTTTGCTTTTGTATAAGGATGGCAGCTGTATTGGATTAGGGTCCACCCTGATGATCTCAACTTGACTATATCTGCAAACCCTTATCTTCAAATAAGGTCACATTCACAGGCTCTGAGGGTTAGGAGTTGAATACATCTTTTTTGTGGGGGACACAAGTCAACCCATAGCAGTGAATATCATTGGAGGCTGTTTTAGAAGCTACCTACCACATACTGCTAGTCTGGAAGACAGAGGGAGGGGGCAAGTCTCACAAGAGCCTGGTGGACCAGCTTTCACCTGACAGGAGCTAGGACCACAGTAAGCTGTCTGGTCAGAGGTGGGGTTGTGGAGAAGACTCTTGCTACCAAACTCTCTGCTACATGAGCATAGAGAGAATGGGAGAATAACCTGCTTCTTCCCCACTCTGCCCCACTCCAAAGTAGACAGTCCAATCTCCCTTGCTGTAAGTCAGTTGATAAGGGCACCTAAAGAAGTCAGCTCTTCTGAAAGACTGAGCAGAGCTGGAGAAAGGCAAGCTGTGGATCTGAGGCACATATGTGTTGTGTTAGATCTGCAGCAAGGTATCGCACAGTGTTGCAGCAAACTCACAGAGACCTTGCAGGATATTTTAAATTTTTTGAGGTTAACACAGCAATACTTGATATCTGTTGGACACCACATGCAATACTAGCTCAAGGTAGTTCACAGATTCAACATTAGATTGTGCTACATTCCTTTTTGATATCTTGGCAGTTTCTGTGTCCTAACTACTTTAGTAAGTGGAATTTTTAGATATGTCTCTGCCTAGAGGAGCCATGAAAAAATTCTGAAGACACTAAGGACTCCATGAATTGAGAACATTTTTGAACCTCTGACAATAGGCATTATTTATATTATTATTCACCATGGCCATATTTATAGAGCATACCTGGGGAGGTCGATTCTTTAATGTCTTGACAGCTAACTTCCTGCCCTCCATTATCCCATTTTGATCTTAGAATGACTGAACTCAAGGTTGGGCTATGAGGACTGTGCAGTTGGAATAATGTCAAGAGAATAGGAGAAGCCTTGCCTAAGAAACTCAAGGTAACATTTATGGATCCTGGAGAGTGGAGCTTTAAGATTTTAGTGATTCATCTGCAAAGATGCCATTTAAAAGAAAGAAAAATCTGGACACATAGATATGTTCTAGCCAAACTGAGTATCACATGTTCGCATATAGTTCCAGCCCTTGTACCTGCTGTTTTTACTGCCAGAGCAGTCCCCCCACCCACACCCCCATATCACCTCCTATCAGGGACTGATTTTCCCTCTAGGGCTCAGCCAAGAGCTCCCTTACTGCCTTATACCTAGCCTGTGCTCAAACTGGCCTGTTTATGCTTTTTCATAGCTGCTGGTGCCCTCCCATTGTAACAGTTACCACACTGGACCACTAAGCATCTTTATGTATTTCTTCCTGCTGGTTTGTAAGCTCCATGAGGGAAACAATCATTTCTGTCTTGTCACCACTGTATCTTCAGTATGACTACAGAGCCTGGCACATAGGCACTCTATATATTTAAGGAATGATTAACTGTTTTGGAATTAGATTGCAAAAGAGAGGTTACAGCTTTCATTACAGTGAGCCAAAGGTGGATGCTTCCATTGGTGACAGAGTATCTTCTGTTATAGTCCTCAAAGACACTACAACAGGAAATGGTTATTTAATAGGAAATGTAGTTTAGTCAGATCTGAATATTCACATTGTGACTCAAATATCAAGTGATACTGAGTGATATAAATCAAGTGACACTTGATGTACAGTGGACTGTTGTGCCCTTACTTGGCTTTTAAAGGTCACTCAGCAATTTTCCGTTTACGACTTAGTCTCTTCCATGTTAACTCAGTCTCTTTGAGGAAAGAAAGCTTTTCTTTTTCATGGAGAGGGTGGTCTATATTTGGGTGGTTTGAGTGCTGTTTCTTACGAGGAGGGGAGCATCTGCTTTGCCTCCATCTTCTGACCCCTGGATCCCACTGCGGTCCTGCCTGGCCATGGTTATCCTGTTTGGCACCTGCGTGGGTTGCTGAGCATCACCTGGAAGCCTTGATGATGTCCAGGTTCTGCCATGCTTGTGATTTTGAGGATCTTACATTTTGTAGCTTCCTTATCTCAAACTTGGGTCTTTTCTGGTTCACAAGAAATCCTGGCCTCTACAAAGCCCAGAAAACTTTGGCTGCCTTCTCTGCACCACCTCAGAATGTGTGCATCCCTCAGGCTCCCCTGGGCCAATCCACAGGTGCTATTTTTATCACCTAAGCACCATGTCCTTGCATTGGCAGGCTGAATGCCAAGCTCCCTTGAGGCAGCTTATACTCTTTCCAGGTATTCCCTGGAAAGCCAGGCCCAGCTGACTTTCTTTGTTATTCTGCCAAGCCTCCTTGGGTGTCCTATTATTTCACACTCCCTGCAGCTAAGGCTCAGAGAATAGGGTGTTGGAAACTTGTCTCAGTGACCCACCCCGGTCTCACATCAGTTAAATCCTTCTCTTCCTTCTCTACTTTATGACCTAATTTTGCAAACTCTTTGAGCTCAGTGCTCTAAACTTGGTCTTTTTTGCAATTCAAAATATAACCTCCTTTCACTTTAGTGCCTAGCTCTGACTAATCAAAAGCATTTTAGCTTTTGGAGGATTATTTTTCCTCTGGGTATAAAAACATTTTATTTGAAACTCAAAGCCAAGCAATGACTTCTTTGTTATAGGAGGTATCTGTCTTCCCTTTATCCAGGGAAGTTAGCCTTGTGTTCATGGCTCAGCTTTACTGGTGGAAAGGATAACAAGTTCAAAGAAGAGAGGTGGATAAGGGCAGGTAGGGAAGGAAATTCAATATAAAAAATATCCTACTACATTTGTAGTTAAAAGTTATATTGCATTTGTGTTATATTTATATAAAGCTTTATAGTTTACAAAATGCTTTTATTTATGTCATCTTGAAGCAATAGAGAAAAATGGTTAAAAGTCCACACTTTAAATCTGGGTTTTGACTATAATTCAGCCACGCACCAGCAATGCGATATTGGATGAACTAATATAAATTTCTTCATCTGGAGAAGAACAGTACCATACTCACAGGGTTATCACCTTTAAAGAAGACTTCATTTATGTAAAGAACTTGGCATACCTCAAGAAATTAAAAAGTATAAATACGGGCCACAGTATTGTTTTTTAAGCTGGTATTAATCTCTTTGGAGCTTTCTTCTTCGGTCAGATTTGTTCAAACTCCAACCTTAGTCATGGATTTCCTTCTGTTTGCCTAGGGTAAAGAAAGGGTTAGGGTTGGAGGCCCTTAATTGCTAAAATATTTGGAAGTTCATGCCACTCTCAAATGGCCATTTCACATGACTCTGTGCTGCGTCTAGGCTTGGGGACTTTGTTGACTGACACTAGAACTTGGGAGCTTCCAGCCCAGATTCCCTACGCGGGAGGCAGCGGGTAGGGTCCAGTCTCACTAAACGCGCAGCCCGGCAGATGACTCTGTGTCTCCCCTTCCTCACCCAGTGATGCTCCTCCTCCACCCCCCATCCTCCTCTGGGACAACCCAACATAATCTCAGGAAGTTCACATTTTAAGAATAAAAGCCAGGAAGGGAGACTGATATCACAATATTTCTACTTTCTGTGGGGCACCTTTTGTGTTCTGCTGCAGCAGAAACAAAGCCCATTTTAATATCTCAATACATTATCCTTCTGTGCAGTGAATAAATGAAAGCAGTTATTATATTTATGCCATGATATGGTGGAAAGAAAAATTTTGAATTACACTTTAATCACTTAAAACCAATGAAAGAGTTTTAGAAATGACTGTTTTGAATATATTGAAAATGAGGGTAAAACATCAGACAATCAGAATTGTAAGATTTCTGTCAGGCTTGTAGAAAGGAGAAAAATGAATCAGTCCAACACTGAATGTTTGGTTTTAGGAATTTGTCCTAGTAATCAGAATGAATTTAGAAATCAGAAGCTAGGTCTCTATGATGATTAAAGATGGGAATGCAAATATTCATACAAACAAACAAAGTCCCCTCAATAAGTGGTGCTGGGAAAACTAGACAACTACATGTAAAAGAATGAAATTAGAACACTCCCTAACACCGTACACAAAAATAAACTCCAAATGGATTAAAGACCTAAATGTAAGGCCAGACACTATAAAATTCTTAGAGGAAAACATAGGCAGAACACTTTTTGACATAAATTGCAGCAAGTTGTTTTTCGATCCACCTCCTAGAATAATGAAAATAAAAACAAAAATAAACAAATGGGATCTAATTATACTTAAAAGTTTTGCATAGCAAAGGAACCATAAATAAAAAGACAACCCTCAGAATGGGGGAAAATATTTGCAAACGAAGCAACTGACAATAAATTAATCTCCAAAATATACAAACAGCTCATGTAGCTCAATATCATAAAAACAAGCAACCCAAATCAAAAAATGGGCAGAAGATCTAAATAGACATTTCTGCAAAGAAGACATACAGATGGCTAAAAAGCACATGAAAAGATGCTCAGCATCACTAATTATTAGAGAAATGCAAATCAGAACTACAATGAGGTATCACCTCACACTGGTTAAAGTGGCCATCATCAAAAAATCTACAAACAATAAATGCTGGAGCGGGTGTGGAGAAAAGGGAACCCTCTTGCACTGTTGGTGGGAATGTAAATTGACACAGGCACTATGGAGAACAATATGGAGGTTCCTTAAAAAACTGAAAATAGAACTACCATACGACCCAGCAATCCCACTCCTGAGCATATATCCGGAGAAAACCATAATTCGAAAAGATACATGTACCACAATGTTCATTGCAGCACTGTTTACAATAGCCAGGGCATGGAAGTAACCTAAATGTCCATCGACAGAGGAATGGATAAAGAAGCTGTGGTACATATATACAATGGAATATTACTCAGCCATAAAAAAGAACAAAATAATGCCATTGGCAGCAACATGGATGAACCTAGAGATTGTCATTGAGTGAACTAAGTCAGACAGAGAAAGACAAATATCATATGATGTTGCTTATGTGTGGAATCTAAAACGGTACAAATGAGCTTATTTACAAAACAAACAGTCACAGATGTAGAAAACAGACATATGGTTACTGGGGGTAAGTGGGGGGAGGGATAAACTGGGAGATTAGGATTGACATATACACACTACTATATGTGAAATAGATAACTAATATTCAATACTCTGTAATGGCCTATAGGGAAAAGAATCTAAAAAAAGTGGATGTATGTATAGTATAACTGTTTCACTTTGCTTACACCTGAAACTAACACAACATTGTGAATCAACTATACTCCAATAAAAATATAGAAAATAAAATAAAAAGCCTTGGGGGCTTCCCTGGTGACGCAGTGGTTGAGAGTCTGCCTGCCGTTGCAGGGGACGTGGGTTCGTGCCCCGGTCCGGGAAGATCCCACATGCCGCGGAGTGGCTGGGCCCGTGAGCCATGGCCGCTGAGCCTGCGCGTCCGGAGCCTGTGCTCAGCAACGGGAGAGGCCACAACAGTGAGAGGCCTGTGTACCGCAAAAAACAAAAAACAAAAAAACCTTGGGAAAGTATAAATCTATTTGAAAAAAATATTCTATTGAGATATTTTGGGCCACAGTTAATTACTTTAACTTCTCTTGAAAAAAATATTCCAAATTTGATCTAAAAAGTAGTTCCCCTGATAACTGTAAACATTGGAGCCCAACCTATGTGTCTTGAAAAAAAAATTTTTGCAAGAAAACCTAGACTACATAGAGCAGTGGGAGAGAAATGCATAATCAAGACTGGAAACTCAGACCTATAAAAGAAAAATGTAGTTATATTTATTCAAAGTTAAAAACAGTTATGATATGTGGGCTTCCCTGGTGGTGTAGTGATTAAGAATCTGCCTGCCAGTGCAGGGGACATGGGTCCGAGCCCTGGTCTGGGAAGATCCCACATGCCACGGAGCAACTAAGTCTGTGTGCCACAACTACTGAGCCTGTGCTGTAGAGCCTGTGAGCCAAAGTTGCTGAAGCCCACGTGCCTAGAGCCCGTGCTCCGCAACAAGAGAAGCCACCGCAGTGAGAAAGCCCGCGCACCGCAACAAAGAGTAGCCCCTGCTTGCTGCAACAAAGAACGCCAGCACCCAGCAACGAAGACCCGAAGCAGCCAAAAATAAATAAATAAATTAAAAAAAAAAACTTAACAGTTATGATATGTGATAGCATAATCAAAGTAATAAATGATACATTTAGAAAAAGTAAATCAAAAGACAAAGGGTTTATATCCATAATTATACACACATCACTTAAAACTTGGTTAAGACAAACTAGTAGAAATATGGAAAAAGTATGTGCTCAGTAAATGCATGAAAAGTTGATATATCAATTTACTGACCTTAGACTGATAAAATTAAACAAACATGGAAATGTAAAGTCCTGTCTTGGGGGACACACACATGAAAGAGTACATTCATATGCTGATGATAGGATTTGTGACATCCTTTTGGAAAGAGACGTGGCAAGGCCTACTAAAATTAAAGAAAAATATACATATCTGTTGTCTTATCAATTCCTCTTATAGAAATGTATTCCATGGAAATAAAATGTCAACTACAAAAGGAAATATAAATAATAGTATTTATTGTCATATCGTTCATAATAGTTAAGTAAATTATGACAAACCCACAGCATGGAAAGTTATTCATCTATTAAAAGGAATGAACTAGACCTGTATCAGTCATCTTGGATGGATGGATTTCTAGGAAATACTGTTGACTAAGCAAACAAAGATTTGGAGAAATATGTATAATACAATCTAATTCTTATAAAACAGTAACGACTCTCCCATATAAGTGACTGGGTGTATGTGTGTATATATGATTAGAGAGATACACAGTAAATTTTAACATGGGTTACCTGGAGGGGTGGTGATAGGTTTGGGGGCAAAGGAAAGATGATAGATGGAAAGCAAGGATAAAAATATCTAGACTAAAAAGTAGATGTGCGATATCCAAATAAACACACACAAATTCACATACAGAAATTAGGGGGAAAGAGAATAAATGTAGTTTTATGTATACTGCCTTATATGAATGGCCCATGATACTCTGTCAAGTTTTAATTTACAGAGTGCTTTGTATAATATGATTTTGTTTTTGTTAAAACAAGTAAATAATCACTTATATTTGTGTGTATATGTTTCTACACATATATGTATATATTTATACACAAACATGGGCAAGGGAATAGGCATGGAAAAGTACATACTAGTCTTAATATTGCATATTTTAGGAGGTGGGAATGGAACAAGGATGGGATTACATCTTTATCCTTTTATTATGCGTTGTTTTAATTCTTATACTAAGCTTGAATGAATTTTGCAATTTATAACACACCAAATAAATTTAAATAGTATGTAATACCTTACATATGTATAACTTTTAGATTCTACAAATCTGACTCAATCAAATAACATATCAACCCTGGCCTGTGGCCAACATAACCTAAACCAAATTCTGATCTTATCCCAAAGTGAATTTATTCTCCTTATGCTAAAGTGATTGCTAAGATGCTGTTTTCTCATTCATATTCTCATCTGCTTCTCATCAGTAACCTGAAAAGATATTATTATCCCTGTATTTATATACAGTATGTGGAAGAAGGAATCAGAGGTCTTCATTGACTTGCCAAAAGTCATAGAGCTAGTTGTGACACTTAATCCAGACCTTAATCTCAAATTCCATTTTTTTTCCTTTCTATTATATCACAAATGCTGCTAAGCAAGTGTTTTCCTAGCTCCTTCCAAAAACTCAACACTCATCCAAGTCCTAGCCATGGATGTCTGTAAAGCTGCTCATACCAAATGGTGAAAATTTCTCCTCTGGTTGTCAACATACCATTTATTTTTTCCCAGTCTCTGCTTGGCTAAATGCTATCCATTTGTGAAATCATTTGGGTACCTCCCAAATGCATGGCATCAAAAGAAGACTCAGCCCTATTAGATGCTTCCTGTTTCAAGTAAAATAGGCTGATCCTTAAGATAGTCCACGATCAAGAATTTTCTCAGCCTGTGAGCTAAAGAAATAAGACAACTGACAAAAATAAAAAGACCTCACAGCTTCAGGCTACTACGGTGAAAGAAACAGAAAAAGAACCAAACTGTAAGGTTGATATAGGCTGAGTGTTTGTGTCCTCTCAAAATTCATATGTTGAATCCCTAACCTCCAATGTGATAGCATTTGGAGGTGGGTTTTTTGAGAGGTAATTAGAGTTAGATTAGGTCATGAGAGTGGGGCCCTCATGATGTAATTAATGCTCTTATAAAAAGAGGAAGAGACAGAAGCATTCTCTCTCTGCCATGTGAGAGTACAGCTAGAAGCCAGGAAAAGGGCCCTCGCCAGACACTGAATCTGCTGGCACCTTGATCTTGGACTTCCCAGCCTCCAGAACTGTGAGAAATAAACCGTTGTTTAACTCGCCCAGTCTGTGGTATTTTGTTACAGCAGCCTGAGCAGACTAAGGTGAAGGCGCAAACAATGAACAGAAATCCTTGATGCAACTAGTATTGTAACAGTAGCTAATAGGAAGTGGCAGGACTGTTGCACATATATGTCGGTGCTTTTACTTTTTTTTTTTTTTAAAGTTCTGAGACCATGCTTTTAAACAAAGTCTTTTTTTATTAATTAATTAATTTTATTATTTTTGCTGTGTTGGGTCTTCGCTTCTGTGAGAGGGCTTTCTCCAGTTGTGGCAAGCGGGGGCCACTCTTCATCGCGGTGCGTGGGCCTCTCACCGTCGCGGCCTCTCTTGTTGTGGAGCACAGGCTCCAGACGCGCAGGCTCAGTACTTGTGGCTCACGGGCCCAGTTGCTCCGCGGCATGTGGGATCCTCCTGGACCAGGGCTCGAACCCGTGTCCCCTGCATCAGCAGGCAGACTCTCAACCACTGTGCCACCAGGGAAGCCCTGGTGCTTTTAGTTCTTAAATTATGCTTGTGGTAGGCAAGATTCTAAGATGACCCCCTATGAGTCATGGCCTTGCATAATCCTATCCCCTTGAATGGAGGCAAAACTTGGGACTTGCTTCTAGCCAATAGATTATGGCAAAGGTGATGGGATAGTCAGTCGCATGATTGCATTACATTACATAAGACTGTCTTAGTGGACTGGGGAGAGATTCTCTTGCTGGTCCATATGGAGGAGTAAGTTGCCAAGTTGTGAGAGGGCCACAGCTGTGGGTGGCCTCTAGTTGCTAAGAGTGGTCCCCAGCTCACAGTTATCAAGAAAAATAGGGCCTTCAGTTCTGCAACCACAAGGAGATAAATTCTGCCAACAACCACATGCACTTGGAAGAAAAACCTGAGCTCCAAAAAGAAATGCAGGCTGGCTGACACCTCTGAAACTCTGGACAGAGGATCCAGCTAGGCATTGCGTGGACTCCAGACCCATAGAAACTTGTATGAGATAAGAAATGTCTGTTGTTTTAAGCCATTACCTTTGTGGTAACTTCTTATGCAACAAAAGAAAATGAATACAATACTTAACAAGTACAAACCACGATGTTATGGAAAGAGCGCAGCTCTGGAACATAGGATACCTGGGTTCATTCCTCATGAACAAGTGAACTTGCTATGGGGCATCAAGCAAGTCATACAACCTTTGGGGGCTTCAGTGACCTCATATGTGACGTGATGGCCTGTTCAAGATCTCTTTAAGGTCTTGATACTAACACCTCCTGGCTAATGTTGATGTTAATTTGCTATAGGATTTTTACCCCTATCAAATATACTGCATATTATCATCATATATTTTAATCTGGCCCACTTACTTCATTTATTTAGCTTTGGTATTATCATCCTCCCCCCCTCGCCTCCAAAAAAGTCCATTAAAATCAGCACCCTCGGATTTTAATTTAAGAAGGCAAGAAGAGGTCTAATTTGAGAAAGGCGCTTAAAATATTGTATGAGGATCATCATTGCTTTTCAGAAATTTCATTGTGAAATTGAGAAGCAAAACATAGCTAAAGTCACAAAAAAGGAAATGAGAATTTTATTTTCAGAAACATTTCAGGAATATGAAAGTTGGATTAGATGTGAGCCCTGTCTCTATTTCTGGAGCATTGCACAATATAGGAAAACAAACTTTTAGCACCTCTGGAGAGAACTGTGTACATTCCCCAAGTGCGACTCTTACGTCAGAAGGTAGCACCTCATCAGCATCAGGATGCTGGTGGTTCATCAGGTTCATCTTAATCTGTGCACTCACTCATGCATAAAAGAGAAAAGTGAACAAGGATGCAGCCACTATTCGTTTTATTGCACTTTGTTACTAATATGAAGCATCATGGTTCATATTTATATTTAGTTTAAGAGATGAGCCTTCCGGAGGCAAAGCCCCAGCTCTGCAGGGTAAATGGTATATTCCCTCCTGATCCCACAAGGCGCTGTAAACAAAGGAGACTTCTGCTATAAATAGGACCTGGGTCAGAAAACATTTTGTGGAGTATTAATAATCAATGCACTACACAGACAGTGTAAGGTGAGGGCCGGAGTCATTATCATCCCGTTAGGAAACGAAGAAATGATTTCCTTTGTTGTAGGTGGCCTTTGGTGTGACTGCATGAAGGAATGTTTGATTAATCCAGCTTTTCCTCTTTGCATTGATTCAGCTCCACAGTGGACACAGGAGTACTGGGGCTTTCACTAGGAGTCAGCCCTCGGAGCACAG
Source organism: Aethalodelphis obliquidens (assembly GCF_003676395.1). Classification (NCBI taxonomy): domain Eukaryota; kingdom Metazoa; phylum Chordata; class Mammalia; order Artiodactyla; family Delphinidae; genus Aethalodelphis; species Aethalodelphis obliquidens. Next base: position 47,618,762 of record NW_020837951.1, read on the forward strand.
GAGTTAGCCGTCATTTGCTAACTCACCACGCCACTGGAGGCAAAGCTAGAAGACAGAGCCGCCCAAAGCCAATCGCTGCCCCAACCTGTGGCAGGCTCCTGCCTGGGCTTTCCCCCCTGCCCCGCCCCGGCGGATCCCGACCCCTCAGTCCTGCTCCGCACGCCGGCTGCGCTCGCCTGCACCTGTCACACCTCCTGGATTTGGCAGAAGGATATGAGGAGACAGCTGGAGTCACTGTAGTTTCCTCTGTTTGAAGGTTGCCCAAATGAAAAACAAACAAACAAATCTGGTGAGTTTCGTGTTTCTTTTAAGTGTACAGAAATGCAGCTGCTAAGTGGTGTAGGAGATCAAAGGAGCCTTTTAAATTTAGGACACCAAAGTGTTCTTCCTGGCTTGATCCTTGATGGAGATTTGTTAGAAAACTTTAGAAGGAAGTTGCAGAAGAGGATTAGGTCTATTAAACTCGTTTGAACTGTGAAAAGTTTATTAAGTGTCCTCATTGATGATCCTGTGGAGAATGTGTTAGTGCAGTGAGCCCTGAGGTTGTATTTCTGTTTCGGGTGGTAGGAGTCAAGGGCATGGTTGAAAATATTTATTTAGTAGAATGATACGGTGATATGATTGATTGCCTATTAATTGTCAATTTTGTAGCGAGAAACAAAGATATGTTACAAAGCATTCAGTAATTTCAGTACTTGGTGTGAGATGAAGATTGATCTCAGTTTCCAAATTTGAAGTTATGTCTTAAAATATAAAGACATTGCGAAGGGAAAATAACTGGCATATTCTTTTCAATGTACGTTGCAGTATTTTAAATAGCTTAGATTCCAGTGATTGGGGCAAAAAAATGGTTAATTATTTCTATCAGTACCTTAGCAGTTGTTAATTTTCTTAAAATTTCTATTTATTTGTAAAAGAATGTAAAATTACTTATTGTAGATTGCAATAGAAAAAGTAAGTGATAGTATTTGAATATTCCAATTTTCTGAACACAAAAATCATAAACATTATATTTTTTAAGTTGCAGTTTTAATTTTATTTTGACCAGAATTGGGAAATGGCTGGTTTGTAAATGGTTTGTACTTTAAAGTTATTTTTCTTTAATTTGACATGCTTTAAATGACTTCTTGATCCCTCTCACTTCTCTATTTTGCATCAGAAAAATTTTAAATATGCTAAAGGGATAGAACTAACATGGCAAATGTGTTCTATGGTACATTTCGATTGTTGTTGATGATGTTTGTAAGCATGAAAAAAATCTATCTTGATTATTCTGAGTTTTTTTTTTCTATTCTCTAAACTGATTAGTTGCTTTCAGTTAACTTTGTTTTCTTGTTAAAATAATATATCTGAAAATTAATTTCCACCTGAAATCATTTTAATCCACAAATTTAATTGAGAACTATTTAATAATTTGTCATTTTGGTCAAGTTTGAATCTTCCTTTGACAGCTTTAAGGGGCTTGCTGAGGAGGGGGAAGGAGGAATTGAGTGTGGAAGAAGCTCTTGAATTAAATAATGTATAAAGGTTAAACATCAAACACTGCTGTCATCATCATAATTCTAAATCACAGTTGACCATGGATATTGATGTCTTCCTCCAATAAGTCCTAACCTCCTTGATGTATTTTTTTCTTCCGTTGACCTGATTTTCATTTTCTTAGCCTCTAAGACGTTAGCTCCATAAAAGGTAGGTTTGAGGACAGGATCCCCCAAAGGTAGGTTTTTCATTTCATCTTCATACCAGGCAGCTTACGAGGGGAATTACAAATGAGGTCCTCATTCAGGTATACTTTCAAGTTCTTGTAAAAGTGCTGAGCTATAGCATTGGTTGGTTCTCCAACAGAAGGCAAGTGAATACGTGTACACATCTAATTGCAAGAGAAACTCTAGTTTTTAAACTATGTGTATAGAATTTCTGGAAATGAAACTTTAAAAACAGTTTATACCTATTCATCAAAAAGCCATTTTATTTGTTTCTCCTCAAATTTGAGGAGTAATTCACAAACATTTTAATTTGGTAATTGGAATATGATTTGACTGTTGGAAAGAAACTGTGATTGTCCATCTTTGGCCTTCTATGTAAAATGCTACCCTTTTTCTTATTTCAGTACCCAATGGTATATGTTTAAGTTTTCGTCTTTTAATTTACATTTATAAAGTAAAGCCATCCAATTTGTAAAATAAAGCCTCTAGTTAATTTCATTAGACATTGACTGGGGTATGTATTTCACAAGGTACTTTGGAGTTGGAAACTTCATCAAGATGTCTTTTAATTCAAAGTAAAATACATGTTACTTTTGGAAAAAATTTTTAAACATGGTACATGTTCATTGTAGTTAAATTAGAAGATGTAGAAGAGTACAAAAACAGTTATAAAAACCAGTCAGTCTCAATAGGCAGAGAGAACTATTAAATATTATGGTGTATTAATTATTATAAAGCATGTATAATTTAAAAAGTGGAGTCATAATGTGTACAAACTGTATTTTGATTTTTCCCATAAAACATTAATTATTTTTAAGCACTCTTGGCTATTTTTAAGTTAATATATGATAGTCTGTTAAATGGATAAGCCATAATTCTTTAAAATATTCATTTGTTGACATTTAAAGGTTCATTTTATAGTAAGTGGATACAACAGGATTTCCTTGGTACAATGCAGTATTGAAAACACTGGCTCTTCCCTATTCTACAAATGTGTTTTCACTTCTCAAAATGGAATGTTTCATTTGGAAATGGATAAAAGAGGCTCTTTGAGTGATTTCAACACCTTCATTTTAATTTTAGTGATAAGCATTGGAAACACCTATTATTATAGCTAATATATTGATTGAGTTCTACAAAGATTCATTTAAAAGACTTAATATGCCATTAATACATCAACAGAGCACCTTGCAAAGAGTCTCCTTTACAAATCATTTAGAACACTTTTCCTCCCACTTGTATATTTGCAAGCAAGAGGGATATTTGTCTTTATTAAAATTCTCAAGGTACTTCTGATACTACTACCTCTAATATAGCAATAGTAGTGTCAGCTGAGGTCTATGGTTTTAGGTGGGTTATAAAATTAGCAGGGGATGATGGATTTTTAAATATTAATTATTAGCTACTAGCTTAAATTAACATTTGGCTAGCAGTCCCTGATGCAACAGTTTCCTAGCTCACACTAAAATTCTTAGGAAGGCACTTTAAAGGATGAATTCATTATACTTCCAAAGACCACTGCTGACAGTCAACCTATTGCTAGGATCTGGGAGAAATTTCACTGAGCTAGAAAATATCTGTAACACAAGGTTCAGTGTGACCAGAAAATAGGAAGAAATCCACTTCATACTTTTTCTTGTATTTGACTCTTAATTTACAACCTCACTGTCTATACTAAACAGGGAACTGGGTTTCCATCTCTTTACTGGGTGCTGCTTTTGAGGAAGCCAAAGTACTCTGTCTTTGCCTCTCCCAAATATTAGTATTTCTCTTTCTAAAATTGTCAGAGGTGGTAGACCACATAAACAGCTGTGGAGAAAGAGGATGGAACATTGACGATGTTGGTGGTGGCCTGCATCACTCAGTAAAGCTTTGCAGGCAGGCTGAGAGACTGGGAGAAGCCCAGGAGCAGTACTTATGGAGTTGAGGGTGTTACTCTGTCTCTTCGGCCAGGGCTACCTGAGCTGGGCAGTGCAGTTTGTGCCCCAAATGAACAGGGCAGATGGAGGCTGTCTCAAAAAGGAACAGTGCCTTTTTGAAATTGTGTAGTTGTGCGTGTGTGTGTTTGTGTTTCATACAAAGACCTTGCATGTCCTAGTGGTGGCCTTATCTTTAGAGCATCAGAAACCCAGGCTGTGTAGGTAGGAGAAATACCAAGGCCAGCAGAACCATGGTGCAAGTGTGACTAGACCCTGGAAATTGGGATGGGAGCTGTGCGAATCAGTCTACGTCCCAGCAGCAAAACTGAGAAAGGAATGTGACCAGAGCCCAGCTGACCAAGAGTGAGGTCAAGGGAGTCTCCTTGCCTCCTTGTCTGTCGGCAAACACCTGGCTGAATTCTTTTTTTTATTGAAATTGAGTGCAATTCTGTTAGATAACAGATATATTTTAAAAATACCAGAAGGAAGATAATCTGGCTATCCTCTGGATGCTGAGATCATGGGATTGTGAGTGATTTTTGTTTGACTTAAAAATAATCTGTATATAATATTTATTGATAATAATGAAAAAAAAGAAAATTATCCTTAACTAAGAAGAGAAAAACAACTAAAAAAGTTTTGTATCCATTTGTGTGCCAGCAATATAATTGGGGTCTTTCGTGCCTCTCCTTTTATTTGCTTTTTCTTACTTAGTGAAGGTATCTAATGAGAAGATGTCGATAGTTCTATTTCCCTTTTGAATTGAAGTCTCAGTGACAGTCACCTTTTAGTTTATCACACACAGGTTGGTTAGGTATTGTGGTAAAGAGACAAGGATTGCTTAGTCACTGAGAATTTCTTCCTTCCTGGAATAGCCATACCAAAAACCACACCTGAAACAACTCTTATAATCTCAACAATTTTCCCCCTTGCTCTAGTTAGAGAATGTCAGAGAGTGCTGGGCAACCAAGGTTATGTGATCTGGTGGGCCAGATCTGATTAATGTTTTTAATTGTGTTTTCAAGATGTAACACACCCAGGGAGATTTGTTCCAGATGGATGCAGTACAAAATGAAAAATAAAATAAAACCCCCTCCAAGCACAATATTGTTCTGAATATTTCTTTGAGGCATCAGCAGTTTTTAAATCATTGGAAGATGAGCTGAAGGCATTCTCTACATTATTGTGCCTGTCCCAGTAATTTAAAATAATTTTTAGTCTTAAAGGCTTTTCCGTGTAGCCCTTTTCTCTACCTGTCATTGGTGATCTCACTCATTACATACTTTTTAAAAAAGTATATGACAGGTCATAATGTGAGTAATTATGACTCTTAAGAGTATTTTATATGACATACCCAATATTTTGTCTTAGTGCATAAAAATTTCTGCATGTGTTCGTGTGTATATGTGCATACTTTAAAAGGTCAAAGACAATACAAAAGCTTTGTCTTCAGAGAATATTAAGTTAAATGTGAAATGTATACATAATAGAGCAAACCATTACAGAAAAACTAATGAAACAAGTAGATTTGACACTTTTTTTTGTATAAATACACAAGTTGTTGGGATATTTAAAAATATCAAATCAGAATTCATTTTGTGCTAATTTCTGACAGTTATATTTTTTATTTGATACATACCCTATAAATTAGAATTTAATAATATTTTAAATGGCTCTTAGAATCTGCAAACAAAAGCAACTTTGGGGGGAGGATATTTTTGAAAGTAACTTAATTTGGATTTGGGTAAAGGTCTCACACACACACATTAGGCTTACAAGCTGACTAGTTTTATCTTGGTGCTCTTAGATTAATAACTACTTCTTACAACTGACAACTAAGGAAATATCTTTGCACATTAAGGTGGTATTCCATATCTAATGCCATTTCGGCTTGTTGTCATTGGGGACTCTCAAGATTTATCTCCATGGTATTTTAATTGTGAAAACACAATAAAAAACCTAGGGCTTTACTTCTCTTTGGTTTTGCAATAAGTTTGCCTTTTCTCTTTGGATTTAAGTAGTCTTAGAAAAGTAAAATCATCCTTAAACTCTCTCTCTTACAATTTAGAGGAAAAAGGAATGCAACGTAATCAGGGGCATTAGATGTTTAAGGAACAAAACTCTGTTTAGGAAATTGACTTCATGTTAAATCAGCCACCCCGAATATAGAAAATTGTGTTGAGTGCGGAATAGGAGATGTGATGTTTGTCCTGGATCAGATGATGGGGAAAATTTGCACACCGGTAGGAGATGAAAACTTAAGTAGGTTATTAAATGATATGTTTAAACTATGCACACTCGTAAACCTCAGACAATTTATAACAGGCCTCTGCATTGCAACCTTAAGTTTCATTTTTAGGTAAATCAATGAAGCAGTTTGCCATGAAATTTTTCCTACTAGAGATTCCATAATTTCTAAAACAAAAGAAATAGTATAAACCCATTTCGAATGTTTAGGCCATGGTCACTACCATTGAGGCTTTGTTCTCAATTTAGGTTTCTATGTGAAGTTAAAATCACATAAACATAACAAATAACTTGAGCATCTTCGGCTAAATACTGTAACTGTTTGAGCCTAATGGGAGTAGTTGCCTTATTTTTTTTTAAAGCATTAGGAGGATAAGTTTTTTTAAAAAATTATTTTATTAATGTATAGTTGATTTACAGTATTGTGTTAATTTCCGCTATACAGCAAAGTGATTAGGTTATACATATATATACATTCTTTTTAATATTCTTTTCCATTAAGTTTATTACAGGATGTTGACTATAGTTCTCTGTGCTATACAGTAGGACCTTGTTGTTTGCCCATTCTCTATACATTAGCTTGGATCCGCTAACCCCAAACTCCCAGTCCATTCTTCCTCCACTTCCCCTCCCCCTGGGCAACCACAAGTCTGTTCTCTATGTCTTTGAGTCTGTTTCTGTTTCGTAGATGAGTTTGTTTGTGTCATATTTTAGATTCTACATATAAGAGATATCATATGGTATTTGTCCTTCTCTTACTGACTTCACTTAGTATGATAATCTCTAGGTCCATCCATATTGTTGCAAATGGCGTTATTTCATTATTTTCTATGGCTGAGTAGTATTCCAGTATATATATATATATATATATATATATATATATATATATATATATATATATATATATACACACACACCACATTTTCTTTATCCATTGATCTGTTGATGGACATTTAGGTTGTTTCCATGTCTTGGCTATTGTGAATAGAGATGCTGTGATCATAGGGGTGCATGTATCTTTTTGAATTATAGTTTTGTCCAGATAAATGCCCAGGAGTAGGATTGCTGAATCATATGCAACTCTATTCTTAGTTTTTTGAGGAACCTCCATACTGTCCTCCATAGCGGTTGACCAATTTACACTCCCACCAACAATGTAGGAGGGTTCCTTTTTCTCCACACTCTCTCCATCATTTGTTATTTGTAGACTTTTTGATGATGGCCATTCTGACCAGGGTTAGGTGGTATCTCATTGTAGTTTTGAGAGAATAGGTTGTTGACAGTGGCCTGGAGTAGGTGTGGAAAGATAGGAATCTGTGCAACCTGAGCACTAGCACACAATTGTTTTCATAGCATATTCACTCCTTGTAGACACGAGTGTCTGGGTGTGCTGCTGCTTTACCTCAGAGTTCCTAAGCGTCTCCTTGAAAGCAAAATTTTCAGATACGTAGCTATCCAAAGAACAGATATTTGGAAGTGATGATGATTCAGGAAGCGAATAGAATAGGAACTGATTTAGGTTGTTCTTTCAGTCACAGTTGCTAAAATAACAATGTAGGTTTGTTTTAGTACACAGAAAATAAAACATACACCAAGGATATCTTTTTCTTTTAATAAGTTTCCAAAGAACTGGAGAAAAGTTCCTGACTTGCATAATTAAAAGGATATGAATTGTGTAGAACCCTGGATTATGTATAGATTTGAGTTGGGAATTTTGTGGGAAAATGTCCAAATTATTTTCTCATTCCTGTATTCTTTGTAGGTCAATTCCATTTCTGTTAGTTTCTTTGGATGCAGTTGATGTGTGCTAAAATTCATTAATAAAACCTTTTTTGTAAACTTTGGGAGACCTTGCCAGTTTTAAATTGACAGTTTGGCAAATGTGGAAATCAGTATTGTTGCAGAGAGGCTAAAATTTCACAGACAAACTATTTTCTGAGTGCCATTTGATCTGGTGGCATTTGAAGAGAAAATCCCTTTGAGATTATTGATTTACAGCAAGCCCTGTTGGGTGGTGTTGCATCATCTGCTAAACCATGGCTACTGTTTTATCCAGACCAGATTTTCATTTCTTGTCATTTGTCTGTCATGACCTTACCTTTTATAGAATTTATACCAAATAGGAAAGTTAAAATTGAGTGTGGGATTGAGCCATCCTTTCACTTTTTCTTTCTTTTTTTTTTTTTTGATTCTCAGGCAGCTTCCCAGTTAGGACATTGTTTATTTTATTTATTTATTTTTAACATCTTTATTGGAGTATAATTGCTTTACAATGGTGTGTTAGTTTCTGCTTTATAACAACGTGAATCAGCTATACATATACATATATCCCCATATCTCCTCCCTCTTGTGTCTCTCTCTCACCCTCCCTATCCCACCCCTCTAGGTAGTCACAAAGCACCAAGCTGATCTCCCTGTGCTATGTGGCTGCTTCCCACTAGCTATCTATTTTACATTTGGTAGTGTATATGTAAGTCCATGTCACTCTCTTACTTCGTCCCAGCTTACCCTTCCCCTCCCTGTGTCCTCAAGTCCATTCTCTACATGTGTGCCTTTATTCCTGTCCTGCCCCTAGGTTCTTCAGAACCATTTTTTTTGTTTTTTAGATTCCATATATATGTGTTAGCATATGGTATTTTTTTTTCTCTTTCTGACTTACTTTATTTTGTATGACAGACTCTAGGTCCATCCACCTCACTACAAATAACTCAATTTCGTTTCTTTTTATGGCTGAGTAATATTCCATTGTGTATATGTGCCACATCTTTATCCATTCATCTGTCGATGGACACTTTTTTTAAGGTGGCTGATTTAGTTTGTAACTTATGTAGATTCCCTCCTGCTCCAATCTCATTTTGTAGCTTGTCTCTATCAGTGTTTATCAAAGTGGGAGCAAAATAATAATTGTTGGAGGTAAGGCCCTAGGATGCCCTTGCAACAGGCATCTCCAGGTAAACTTTGAGAATCATTGCTTTAGGTGTTTCAGGAGTCATCACGTTGTGCTTCAGATACTTTGAAAGGAGATGAAATACACCTTCCTCCCACTCCTCACCTTCATGCAGTAGATTTTTTTTACTTGGTATTTTACAAAGAGTTTCATGTGGAAGAAATTAACCTGGATGGCTAAGATTCGACTGCCTAGTTTAGTTTATCCAGTGTACCCAGGTTAATGCAGAACTGATATGTAATATGACTGGTCTAATAATACTAAATGATGAATGTAGGTATAATAGCTATGGAGGAAAATTTTTAGGACATTTCCTGAGTTTTGAAAATAAGAGGTCATCAGTTCTTCAGTATCATTGTTGGTCATTGTCATTATTGTCATCATTAACAAAGGCAATTCAAAGCATTGTGCTTTTTTTTTTTAAATTTATTTTTATTTTTTTTGCGGTATGCAGGCCTCTCACTGTTGTGGCCTCTCCCGTTGCAGAGCACAGGCTCCGGATGCGCAGGCTCAGTAGTTGTGGCGCACGGCCTGAGTTGCTCCACGGCATGTGGGATCCTCCCGGACTGGGGCATGAACCTGCGTCCCCTGCATTGGCAGGCAGACTCTCAACCACTGTGCCACCAGGGAAGCCCAAAGCATTGTGCTTTTAAAGTTGAGCTAAGAGGTATAAATGGTTTCCAGATTGTGGGGAAGATCTTGACCTAGAGCTGATAATTTATAGCAAAGAAATATTTGTATGTAAATAAGTCAGTGATAAAATCTAATAATATAAAATTCAATCATTTGTACCTATGTTTATGTTTTTCAACTAAAATTTTGTTCACAAGGCAAAAGAATGGTTAAATATATTGACACTCACAAGTAAACATATCACATGTCATCTTGGTATGCTACTGAAAACAATAAACTAAGATAAATAATAGCTAGGAGAAGAGTCATAAGCTATTAAATTCTGCTGATTTGGGACTTAAAAATATGTATATTTATGGATAAAATAAACTGTGTGAATTAAGTCATATGTATGTAGAGAAGTGAGTGATTTGCAAAGGAAACAGTATTTAATAGTGTTCCGGGAGGGCAGAGAAAGCAAATTGTTATGATTTTAGGGTTCGTAACATCAAGTAGCTCACAACTGTTAGTAACCCCACAGTAACAGTATGATATGATAAATACCATTTGGCACACACATGTTAGGAGAGAAGGTAGGCAGAGTTCTAAACTTGACCTGGGGAGGTTCTGGAAAGTATGCCAGGACAGATAACCCTAGAGCTGCTTATAGATACTATGTGTTCAAGAAAGGTTTGTATAACATGATTATTGTTAATCCTCTTGACAACTGACCTTGGAAAAAGGTATTTTTTAGGTGATTTTTTTCTCTGGGTTTAGTTTGACTTTAGTCTGTGGCTTTGGATATATTGATTTTCTTACTTACTTCCTGTCTGTAAATACTATAGAAGTAGCAGTGAAACCATTTGGGGCTTTGATAAAAAGCCTGTAACAATGCTGTTTAACATGCATATAAGCCTTTAAGCAAAAACTCTGGAAATTATGTTGAAGGGTGTCGAGTTGCAGCTTTTGCAAATGGGAAACGATGTCACAGAAGTACAGCTATTATAAAAGATAGTTTGAGATTTTTGAAAAGTCGAATAGATGGTGGATGTGGCTGCTAACAATATTATGTGTCCTTTTCAGGAAAGCTGGTGATATTGAGTGGGTTGGTTGGGTTCTCTTTAATTATTTATCTCATGGCCATTTTTTCTTCAATACCTAGAAAGGAAATAAATAAAAAAGAGAATTCACAAACAGGGGAAAGGTAAGTAAGGTTTTACATTTTAAGTATGTAACCTAGGTGAAGCGCTTAGACTTTTAACTGCTCATTGAAGAGAAACTTGGCTGAGAGTGAGAGGCAGCTTGAGGTCAACTGATTTAAACCTCACTGAAAGTTTAGGACCAACTTCCTGGAAGAGCATTTCACTACAAGCTAAGAAAAGCTCAGAGTGTGTGTGGTTAAAGGAAACCTTATGTACCAATGAGAAGCATATTAAACTTCTTTATTTAAAAAACTGTATTTCATTTTATTTTTGTATTGAAGTACAGTTGATGTACAATATTATATTAGTTTCAGGTGTACAACATAGTGATTCAATATTTTTATAGATTATACTCCATTTAAAGTTATTATAATATATTGCCAATATTCCCTGTGCTGTACAATATATCCTTGTAGCTTATTTATTTTATGTATAGTAGTTTGTACCTTTTAATCCTGTACCCCTGTCTTGCCCCTCCCTCTTCCTTCTCCCCACTGGTGACCACTAGTTCGCTCTTTATATCTGTAAGTCTGTTTCAGTTTTGCTATATTCATTCATTTGTTTTATTTTTTTAATTCCGCATATAAGTGATAACATACATTATTTGCCTTTCCTTGTTTGACTTATTTCACTAACTCTCTAGGTTCATCCATGTTGTTGCAAAGGCAGAATTTCATTTTTTTTATGGCTGAGTAATATTCCACTGTATTTATATACCATGTCTTCTTTATCCATTCATCTGTTGATGGACAGTTAGGTTGCTTCCATATCTTGGGTATTGTAAATAATGCTGCTATGAACATTGGGGTGCATGTATCTTTTCAAGTTAGTGGTGTCTTTTTCTTTGGATATATACCCAGGAGTAGAATTGTTGAATCATATGGTAGTTCTATTTTTAGTTTTTTGAGGAATCTCCATTCTGTTTTCCATAGTGGCTGCACCAATTTACATTCCCACCAACAGTGTACTAGGGTTCCCTTTTCTCCACATCCTTGCCAACATTTATTATTTGTAGACTTTTTGATGATAGCCATTCTGACAGGTGTGGGGTGATAGCTCATTGTGGTTTTGATTTACATTTTTCTGATGGTTAAACTTCTTTAAAAATTGCTTTCTAATACCGATTTTAAAATGATGCTCATTTAATAAAATTTTTTTTTAATTTGCCAAATTTTATATTTTTAACAAGTAAAAAAACCTATCCTTTTATGAGGGAGATCTGACTAGAGTCTTCCATATTTGTGGTAGGCCACTTTACCATGTGATTTGAATTATATGATGGAGGCAGCCTTGCCTAATGGAGGTATATTAAAATTGCAAGTTTAATTTCTGTTCAAGTTGAGGTGGGGACTTTTATAAAATGGTAAATGCTAAACAGCACAATAGGGAAGTGATGGGAAATATCATCTTACTTTTTCTCAAAAGATACTGTATGAAGCATGTGGTTAAAAAGACCATAGAGATCTCTGGTAGTGGAAGCTAGAAAACAGTTCTTTAATTGGCAGAATCTCCTTCACTTATGAGACCTTTCTTATTAATGTAGAGCACAGAATACTGAGAAATATCTTTCTTGAAAGATAAGTAAGTATACAAAGCATTGCATGTGACATTTATCAAGCTTCAGAGGAAAGAAAAAGACAAGAAATGTCAGTTCCCTGTCAGTCATTGGGCAAATACTTTCTATATTTTTTAAGTCAATGATATGAAGCACACAGAACCACAAAAGCAGGCTGATGTTGTAAAGGCAAAAAGAAAAATGTGTAATATTTTAGCAAGAAACGAATAACTCTGTGGTTTCTCTCCTTATTTCTTTCCTTAGCCTTTGTGGCTGTTACTACTTTTAGTGCCCTTTCCCATCTACATTATTTTTAGCATTGAGAATGAAGCTTCTAATCAGTCAGACGTACCGTCAGAATCTACAGATAAAATTATTGCTTTGGCATATGCTTACAGAAACTGAGTTTCCTAGAATTGACGTAAAGGTAGTATGAGCAGAAGCAAAATATATCCTTTTAAGTGTGGGTCTTTGCATCAATCTTTAGCCATCGAGCCATAAAATCACACAATTCTATTCTCTTTTTCATTCACCTCATTATGAGAATTCCCTTACGAAAGACCTGACAACTCTTGGTGAATTGAGTGGTGCCATTTAGGCATTTTGTGGAAAAGTCTCTTTTGAGAGGTGAGCAACCAAATGGCACTCTGAACTTCTGATATTCATAGTGATTCCCTGAGAGTTGTAAGGTGTACTAGTTCAGTTTTGTATCCTTCTCTTTTGTCTTTTGTGTACAGACCATCCCCCCACCATTTCCACAATTTAGCCTCCTCATAGCCTCCTCCTACCTGCAAGGTGCTGCAGTACTGGCTCCCAAACTTATTCAGGTGGCTGAGGACCTGAACACTGGAGAGTTCTTTGTGGCACAGCATAATAACAATAAAACAAACTTAGAATTATTAAACGTATCTTTGGAGCTCAATCACACATAATCTCATATGAGATTATATTATAAACAAGTGGTAGCAGCAACCAAAGGGTGAAGAAAACTCATGAGAGATTGACTTAGTAATGTTTTACTCATTATCCCATTGCTTCCCTTTGAAAGTTGGGTTGAAAGCTATCCTTTCCCTTCTTTTGAACACCAGTGTTTTGAACCATAGTTTAAAAACGTTATGCTGAGGTCAGTGTGTCTCAACCTTGGATGTGTATCAGAATCACCTGAACAATTTTTAAAAATCACATCAATACCTGGGATTCACCTCAGCTGGATTTATTGAGAATTCTTGGGTGTTTTGTTCAGGCATTTATAGTTTTAAAAAGTTTTCCTTTCCAGGTGATTCCAAGTGTACAGCCAAGGCTGTGGATATCATGCCCAACAGGGCTGTGAATAGACATTGAGAGAGTGTGTGAAGACTGTGATAAGCAGGGCAGCTGTAAGTGTTACCCAGTGCCCTCTGCTTGATTGCAGTAACAGCTCCTGCCAATCAGCTGCGGCAGCCTACCTCCCCCAAACTTCTGTATCACATAAACCAATTTGTCTGTTCTTCTGCCTTCTGTGGGCTCTGCCTGTGCATTAATTCCTTTAATACCTGGTTACAATTCACTCATGTTTAGGGTAGGTAGTATTGTCTAGTGGACAGAGCATAAGCAGTGAAGTCAGGCAGACTTGGTTAAAATTTTAACAGCCATTTACATATTGATACTTGGCTTTCTGAGCTTTTGTTTCCTCAACTATACATTGTGAGTTAAGATTGTCAGTTACCACATGTAAACAGTGCCTGCTGCTCCCTGTTGTTGCTGTTTACACCTTAGAGCCACACCTCTCTTCTGTATGACATTAATGAATACTAGTAGTTATGATTGTACTGCAGATGTGCTGCTTCATGACTCGGTGGTCTGGGTCTATAGCTAGATTTCACATATATTTGTCAGGGATTCTGTCTTCTGTTTCTTGGTCATTCCCAATCTTCTTTTCATTGCTCCCAACCCTGATCTTAAATATATCCCAGGCTTCACAGCTCTCTCTCTAGTAGTTGTGTTCTAAATACTGATGACAGACTGTCATTTTCTGATTTCAAAATTCCATGGACTTCCTAATGTAGATATTGAAAACAATGACATAGAATCAGGTCTTTGGTAGTTCAATTAATAAACTGTGTAGAGTTAGATTAAAGACGTTTTGAAATATTTGTTCACCCCTAAATAGAATCACCATTTTAAACTAACAGGAAGGCATAATGATATTTTCATGTAAAACAAATTTTTTCATTAATAATCAGAGGCTGTATAATTGTATAAATGCATGCACAAAATCAGAGTCTGCCAAGAATTATCAGCAGACAATTTTCATTTAAGACTTCTTTCTAATGTAAAATCAGTTACTGTGGCCTTTTTTTCTTTGAGCTCAAATTTAGCTTTGATTATATCTAGGGGCTCTGCCTTGTGGTTATGTAGGCTTTCACACTGTGGTGCTAAGAGCAGATGGGAAAATGTGCTATAATACTACAATATAGTCTTGCAAATAGCTATGAAGAATCAACCTACTAAAATTTCATAGGCTTCTGCTTCTGATGGCTATGCCTGTGTGGTTGTTGCAGTTTTATAATGTAACTAGTATTCCTTCTTTGGAGTTTATCTTTATTTCTTTTAGGTTTCAAGTGGTTCCATAATGCTTTATTTGGGGTCCTGCCTTTGAAACTGGAATAGACAGGAAGGCTGTCCATAAAGCTGAAAGTAGGAAGGGAGGCTTAAGGGTTCAAGTAAAGGCTGAAGGTACTCTGTGCATGCTTCTGGCCAAGGACGAGGAGCTGCAGTGCATCAGAGAGGAAAGCCAGGAACGCAAAATACATGCTCACAAACCAGTTTATTGAGAACATAAACACTTGAATGAGTGGATGGAGCCCCCACTATGTGCCAGGCACCACCAACGATTCTTACATCTGTAGTTTTCCTGTCTGGTCAACATCTAGACACCTTTCTCCAACCAATGCTGTCTTCAACTAGGTAACTCAGATTCTAAATTTCCTTTTAGTTCACTCTTCAAGTAAAGCAGGTACATTGTTTAAGAATTTTTTTCAATTTTATTTCCTCGTATTATTGATATCCCGTAGCTTTGAAGTATCAGTTTGAAAGCAAATTTACAAATTAAAAAATGATATTTTAAATATTCTATGTAAAAATTAGTGCAAAATAAGCGTGACACTTTTGTCTTCAGGTTCTAGAAATGTGTGGGTTTCATGGTACTCTCCCACTTCATGCAGGGTTACTAAGTAGGCTTGTACAGATTTTGCACCATGTAACTCTAGGGATTGTATGAGAGATTTCATTCTACCATTATCAAAGTGAATGGCAACCCTTAAATTGTGCAGTGTATAACTTGGACAGCTGTATCTGTTGGCCTAGTATATGTTACCTCCTCTTCTCAAGCAACATTTGGAGCTCATGAAATATGGTTATGATGAATATTTGTTTGAAGTTTTTTTTTTTTATTCAATACCACACCAGAGTGATCCATGCAGTTGCTGTTAGAGGAAACATTAACTGGACAGCCATTCCTGATGCTTCTCTATCTCATTCCTAGTTAACTATGATAGATGATCTCAGACCTTTCATTGAGGACCACCAGTTGGTGACTTGACTTTTCTCTTTCATGTTTTGCTATTTTACATTAGCCAAATTTAGTCACCCATCTAAAGTCACCCACCACAGGTTTCAGTGTGACTATTTTAATTTGCCATTCCCTAGGGCAATATATGTCCAATTTGCCTGTTGTTAGGAATAACAGTGTCTGTAAATACACTGTAAATACAGATTACTACTCTCCTTTTTATGTTTTTAGAATCAGAAGCTCTAAGGTAGGGCCTGGGGAGTTTTGTATCTGTTCTGGGGTATTATATTTATTATGATGCAGAATTTCCTTATAGTAAAACATTGTTCTAGCAGAGTATCTCCCACAAAATGTCTCCAATACAAAAGCCCATAACTAAAGTCAAAAGTAATAGGTCAGGGGTATCCCAGGAACTTCTTACAGGGTCCTCAAATCTGTACATTCAGTGAAGAGCCTCATGGTGGCTTTTGCAAATTAGTCCATTGCATAATGTTCTTAAGTCCATCCTATTTGAGTTAGAGCTTTTCCAAAACATATTTCAGCGAACAAAGAGGTCACTAACCAACCAGTGACTGTCCACCACTCATCAAAGGCAGGAGGCATGCTCTGATGGAGCCAGAAGGAGTCACGTGCATGATTAAGAAAACTCTGGAATTATGCCGTCTTGCTCAGACTGCAGAGTACTTGCCTACAAACCACTTCATGGACACGACACAACACCCTCCAAAATGGGCATGACTACACCTCTGCCACTGATGGGGGAACTGATAGTCTGAGAGGCTCCCAAAGACAGCCAGCCAGCCAGGGGCACGGCCAGAGCACATTTCTGCTTCTCTGGGATTCCAGCTTGATGGTGTTTTTTGATAATACCACAGCAACCCCTCTATAACAATGTGTGCTTGTATTTTTGTGTGTTGGGAGGAGGTGTGTGTTCTGACTTGTTGATCACTCTTTGGTCACGGGCAGAATGGATGTGCTGGGGTGAGCGCGTGGCCTGTGGCAATGTATATGTAAGTTGTGATGACTTGTAGGGTCATGGAAGACCATTCTGGATAGGAAGTTGCTTTTCTAGTATCATCATCTCATCTAGGGGGCCCATTTTCTCTGTGGCAAAGATGAAGAAACTCCAAACCAAGATACGCTGACATTGGTTTGGACTCCTCGTCAGCGTTTCTTTTCTGCCTGCCTCCATTTTGACACCAGTGCTTACAGATGCTGAATGTTCTCTCTGCACACAGAAGACTTATGCTCCTGCAGTGTGTGCCTGTGAGGAGCCTTGATCTCTGGGGAGGTGGATCCATGTGGATTTTGGCAGTGGACTCTGCCTAGAAACAGTTTAAAAACAAATGTGCAGGGAGTGCCTACTTAGTCATTATGGATAGCATTATTGAGTAGGAGGTGTTTGGGTCTTGAGTGACTCTGTCATCCTTGGGTTCTGGCAAAAGACTTTGGGTGTTATTTCATTTCAGGGATAGCAACAGAGTGACTTCCAAGTGATTCTCAATAAATAATGGGCCTTGGCATTGGCTTGGGTTACAGTTGTACTTTGTTTATAATTTTAGGTCTGGTGTAGAAAAATTTCAGAGCAAAAGTTCTGGTCAGGTAGAACAGTGTTCCAAGGTAGCTGTCTTCACATGGGGGTTCACACACACTGGGGGAGCATGAAGACATCCCAGACTCTTAACATTCATATGTACTTTCCCCTAATACCGGTGGGCCTGAGGTTTGTTGGATTTCTACAATCCTGCCCTCCACGATTGCCCTTTCTTGGGTTACCATGTAATTATCATTCAAACTGGAACACTTTTGAGAGTGAATGAGGGAACTATTTTAATAATTATGGTGAGGCAGCAAGTGTGAACTGGGGTTATTTTGGATAAAACTGCATTGTATGGTCACATTACACTTCTCTCATTTTATGAAAGGAAGGCAGACCTCTTCCCCATGCTGATTCTTACTGTGGTGAATGACCCTAAGTTGGGTAGATTTCTGGATGCCAAAAAAAGGGACAGTTGAGAATCCATAACTCCATAGGGAATAAATAGAGTAAGGCAAAGACGTTTTCAGTAAGAAATAGGTGGTGAGGCAGTGGCACCTTATGTCATTCATGCAGTAAACTCATGGCGAGTCCCTGTGGCTTCTCTCTCTCACTCTCTATCTTAGAATAGGAATTCAGAAGTGACCTGCTTGTCACAGGCATGTGTAGTAATACACTTATTTAAAATGAAAATGAAACCTGGCTTTTTAGGATGAAAAATAAATCTGATTTGGCTGATGGATTTGACAATGAGGACCGACGTTACCTATCAGGTTAATATGACATATTTTCTCTAAATCAAATGAGCTAAATATTCAGTTCTGAGGTTTTGAAAAAACAAATATTTAAGTCATATGCATTTTAATATATGCCATGAATTACACCTGAGGCGACTATTAAACATATAATGATGTTTAAATATTAACTTAAAAGTATAGATGGTACATAGTTTTTATGATTTTTTTTTTTAGCAATAATCTTTGAAGACCATTTGAAATGTTTGCATTGAAGCTTCATGATGTTCACTGTCCTGGCCTCCTGCCTCACAGTTGCTGTGTCATCCACAGTGGCTGTCATGTATTTTCAAATGCAGCCTTCCTGTTCCACACATGTGGACCCACTGTGGGCCCAGTGTCTCTTCAAATGAAGAAATCCCATGCTAGAGAAGGTACCTGAAAGGAAGACCCCACCTTCTTGTCCAGTCAGGCAACTCAAATGTCCTGGTCCAGACACTTCATTTGTGCTTGGGTTTGTCAGGGCTCGAGTATACTTATTTCTGGGAAACTTGGTAAGGGCAATTTATTCCAAAGCATATACACTTTCCCCCCTTTATTTCCTATTTGGTAACTATGAAGTACATTTCTTTCCTTTCTCTTTTTAAAAAAAAAATTTTTTTTTGTGATGGCATTTTTTCTTAACAGTAGGAAAGTAAATTGCTTTAATATTTGGTGCAACATGAAGGCTTTGGATGAGGCCATGAGATAAGTTTCTATTCATAGGATATTAGAATTTATACCCAAGCCATGGTTGTCAATCTAATTAGATCTTTATTAGATTGGCAAATTTTTCCTTGTACCTAAAAGATTACTGTTTTGTCTTATTTTGTTCTTCAGTGAATCTTAATACAATGATAGAGATGAACAAAAAGGAAGGTGATTGAAAAATTTCTTGAGGAAATTGGACATCAGTCTTACTGGTCAATGCACAGAAGAATAAAATCAGGTTTATACAGGAAAGAAAATTATGATGGGAATGATCCATTTAGTCTTCTTTGCAGTTCTTAAACTCAAACTAGAAAAAATGAAACTGGTGAGTTTTGTCCAGTTCTGGGAACTTGAAGGTAAGGAAACATAAAAGAATAGGTTCAAGAAAAGGGCCTGCTGCTTTGGAACAAGAAAGGGTACGGAGGGCCAGGTGGGGCTGCTTTTTGTGGTGGCTTGCTCACCTGTACAAAGGGGTTATCACAGACATGAACATTGTAATTACATAAACATAGAGGCAAGCTTATTTTTGGGCAAATAGGAATTCTTAACCCAATTCTTAGTCTATATCTCTGGATGCTTCTGAAAAAGTCAGTTCTCTCTGATCAGGTCAGCAATGCTAATGTACCTTTGGTATTTGACAATAAAATCTACAAAAAGTGGCTTATATTTTTGTGGATTCTTAGTTGGAAATGGCACCTTCCCATATATTATTCTGTTTGACTTTGACAAGAGTAGTTCACCACATGTGGAAATCGTGTTCATGCTGAAGAAGGCAACACTCAAGAGCATTTCTGCAAGGCTGGAAGGTTTATAAAAAGCATCTTCCAGGGTTTTACTCTGCTTCTTGTATAAACTCTACTCATATCAGCAAATTAGCCTGTGAAACAGTTAGTTGACTCATGCCTAATTAAAGAATGTCTCTATATGCAAGATGAAAACAAGTTAAATGAGTAATTTACAAAAATTATTTTTGAACATTTGACAGAGCTAATTATGATGACACTGCTACCGTAGGTAACCTAAAACTGCATTATAATTAAAATGTACTCTGGCACAGATTTAACCCACTGGCACAGATTTAACCCACGGTGTCAGGCTTCAAAAATTTTTCTTCAGCTCCCAAACTAGTAATTTTTCACAAAAGTCCATAAAACCTTCTAAAATAATACATACACCATTAGAAGGTAAACAACTGTCACAATTTTGCATGCTATCAAAAGGTGAAGGATTGGGTACAAGTAGTGTAATTTGACTGAAATAGATGAGTCTACAAATGGAAAAGGTGGATTGGCACATTAGATATTAATATTTGTATAGGATTTCTCCACCTATCTTTTTTTGGGCTATCAACTTAGCACTTAATATTAATGGTTACAATGAGTTTTTAACATATATTTCTCATAGAAGTCCTAACTTAATAAACTAGAATGTTAGTTCAATACACAACAGGGGAAATTACATAAAATTGTTTTAACCATGAGTTTTGTTCCAGTTTTTCTTTCTATTTCTGCTGCCACTGACTAGATTCAGACACTTATTTCATTGGACTCTTGTAATAACACATTAAGCAGTCTCTGTTCCCATGTGTCCCCCCTCCACTTCATTCTGCCTCTTCAGATTAATCTCTTTTGAGTGCCTGCTTCATCATTTACACCCCTTCAGTGGCTCAGTGACTCATTTTACCAATAGTTGATAGGTAAACTACTTAGCTTACCAATCAAAAGTAGCTACCATTTATTCAGTATTTACCAGATACTAAGGGCTGTGTATGTACATTGTTCTGTTTATTCCTCACAATAATCCTATATGGTAGATACCATTGTCCCTTTTATAGAGAAGGAAAGAGAAGCTCAGAGAGTTTGAGTAATAGTCTGAAGATCACACAGCGCATAAATGGTAGAGCTGCGATTTGAAGCTGATCTACCTGATTCCAGAGACTATGAATGTAACTGCTAGGCTAGATTTCCTTCAAAGAGATTCTAAAATATGACCCTAATTTAACCTTTTGCCTTCATGCCAACTACTTCCCTGCATCTAGTATTATTCATTCATTCATTCAAAAATATTTAGTAGGCATCTATCATGTGCCATGGACTGGTAAGGAATGGTTGGTCCCTGCCCTCCCATTGCTTGTGATCTTGTGATGCTGTTGCTCCAGGCAACCTGGTCAAATCACTGTTCTCTAAGCATGCAATGCACTTTTCCTTCCCCGTGGCATTTTCTAATGCCTTCTTGCCATATCCTGTTTATCCTTTGAGAACTGTCTCATGTTTTTCCCCTCCATTATGTCTCTTAAACTACTCAGACCTATGGAGATTTCTCCCTTTCTAAAGTTTCAGTTTACATTCTTAGCCTAGTTTCAAACACTAGCTCTGACACCAATTATCTGTGTGACCTTGGGAAAGTTATTTAACTTCTCTGTACCTTAGTTTCCTCATCTGTGAATGAGAATAACAAAAGTACCTATCCCATAGAGCTATTGTGAGGATAAAATGAATTTATTTATGTAAAGTTCTCAAAACAGTGCCTGACATATATTAATAATATGTGTTAGCTAACACTATTGCTACATTATTATTGTATGGTTTATTTGTAAAGGATCATGTGACATTCCTGGTATTATGTATCTAGTATTACAATTCTCTTGTATTATTATTTTAAAACTGTTTATAGATTCTTTTTCTTTCTGTGGCACTTACCAGAGTTCTTTGTCCTGCTCTAATTTTGCTCTGATTTTTTTTCTTTATAAGAGAATTTCCTGTCAGAAGAAATATTATCCTTATTTATAAAAGGGTCATATTTTAAGAAGTAAAAGACCATGTGGTAGTGACTTCCCAAATATTGGGTTAGTATTGTGATTTAGCTTATTCTATTTATAGTCTTACATTTTACTTAGCAATATAAACAAATCCAGCTTTTCTAGTGGCTATATATTTACTTGTATATAGTAAACTTATCTTAAAAATGAAGACTAGACTATGGAATACATTAATAAAAATCTTTTCCACCTGAGTCTATTAATTGTTACTAAACCTTGGATCCTGAAGATGTGATTACATTTTAGAGTTCTTATCTTAACTCATCTGCTTCAGACAGCAACCCCCAAAATAATCTGAACAAGAAAATTATCCCTTTTTCGATGAAACAAATACCTGAAACATTTGAAAGGTTAAAGGAGAATGTATGCCTAGTATTGATAAAAATGTTGAAGGAACATTTTGTTCCAGGAGAATAATCAGTTTCTTATCTTTTCCTCATGAAATCTAGATGCCTGGGATAAACTCTGACTATGGAGATCTTCATCATCTAAGAAAATACAAATTCCTTGAGAGAGCTGAGAATTCTTTTCTAAAAATATTTCTGTTTTTCATGTACAAGAGAGTTCTGAACACAGATATATTGTTGATAAAAGGATACCCTAAGCTGAAGGAAGAAAAGTGGGCATGAGGATTTTGTGAATGGGGGAAAGGGAACTAATATGAGGGCTATTCTGGGCCAGACACTCTGCTAGATGTTTTGCATGTTATTTTATTGGAGAAAGTTCAGTAAGTGTTTTTGTTTTTGTTTTCTGGTAGCAGGTAACAAGAACTCAAAACAGCTTATTTTAAGCAAAAATAAAGTATTTTATTATTTAAGTAAATATAGTAATCCAAGACTGAGGCACAACTGGATGCTGGCGTACAATTGATGCCAATGAGAATTGGTCTGTCTCAACTCTGGTTTTCTCTGTGTTAGCTTCATGTTTAAGAAGACTCTTTCCATGAAGAGGCAAAGATGGCTGGCCACTGACTGATCTAGGCTTACATTATTCTTTCTGCTAGGAATTTCAGCAAAATCTAGTAGAGGAACTCTGATCAGCTCTACCTGGATTTGGTGCCCATCTTTGAATAACCACTTTGCCTAGAGGGATGATGTAATCTGATTGCCCAGTCTGGGTCACATGTTCACCTTCATTCTGGGGGAAGCAAGGCTCTTTGAGGTAGAGGAAGAGCCGTTTCCAAAATGGGATTATGATGATGAATATCCACTAGAAAAGAAATAAAAGCACTAATAGTATTCTGGGCTAATAGGGATGGGTATGGCAGATATTTATAAAATAAACAATGATAAAAGCGTTAATGCCCTCTTCACTCTCTGTCCTTTTAAATCCCTCAGTCCTAGGAGGTTGAGTGTGGTTGGTGCACATTTCTGACTGCAGTTCCACTTCAGGCTGTAGAGGGCAGCCCTCCTTTTAATCTTAGAAAGGTGAGGGTCACATAGGGAGCCCACCGTGCATAATTTACCAGTACAGCATCAAGTCAGTCTTGCTCTTGGTCTCACTCCAAACTTGGTAGCCTAATTCTCCATTTATTGAGTTCCTGCTATGACTGCTTATTATTGGGTTCACTATGACTGACTCCTTGTCCTGTTCTGTAGGGTGACAACAGCCTGACCACTTCTAACTTTATGATCAACTTCTTTTTACTCTCCTTCTCTGGTTACTGAGGACTCCAGTTTCTGCCATGTCATTTTTTGACTGAAGCCCTGCTTAATGCCCCAGCTCTGCCAGGAACTAGGTTATCTTCCTGCAAACTCCTTATATATAATTAAATCCAATACTAGTTTCCTGAACCCACTTCTCTGCATTGCAGCCCAACTTGCTGTAAAAACATCTTCCATTATTTTGTCCTTTGGATTCAGCTATTTACTTAAACATTCATTCTTACATCTGTTAAATAGTTACACTGTTTTTCCTCAATAAATATTATTTCAGGTCTCTTAGGTGCTTAGTTGTGGGTTATGGCTGGAAAGAAAAAAATGAATGCTTCCTACCATCAAGATTTTAAGTTTGGTGAGAAAAGACACTCAATACTCTCCAAATTACTAGAGAGCACTAGGGATACATGTTCAAAGGCCAGGCCTGAAAAGAAAAGAAGGTCAGGAAGGTTTCCCTGTGAATGTGCTCCTTGGTCCTTGAATGACTGGCAGTTAGCTGGAAGTGGGAGCTGCCCAAAGAAGAGGAACAGAATCTGCAAAGATTCAGAGTCCTGAGAGAACAGAACCACTAGAATCCTGTGTGTGATGTATATGGAAGAGTGTTGGCAGATAGGGAGATCAAGGTAGAGAGTGACAAGGTCATGAGGGATTTTTAAGTCATAGAAAGTTGTTTGATCTTTTTCTAAAAAAAACCATCTCCTGCCTTTCCCTACTTGAATAGACCCCTTTTACATTTATCTCATTAGAGGATTTTGGTGAATAGTAATTGAATTCTGCCTGTCTTCCTTTCAGTGTGACATATATGCAGCATCAGTTTTCCAGAGCATTTAGATTTCTGTCTGAATGGCTGTCCTTAAAAAAAAACAGTACTGGGTCACATTTTTTGAGATCCTTTTTGAATTTCCTGACTCTGCTGAGGCTCACTGTCTTCCACTGTAAAGTTCTGAAAATATTTAACGATGGGCTGATCTCAGAGATGGTGGAGAAAACACCTTCCTTTTGGAGTAATCTGATATTACAGAAGGACCTACCTAACCAAAAATACTTTCTCAATCCCTGAGCCTGAGACCATGATTAGAATTATTCTTAAGGATCTTCTAGGATAAGGGTGGGTGTACATTTTCAAAGTAATAGGAAAGAAAACATCCTAGCTCTCTGACACGTTGGAAAGGCTTTGTCTTATCAGTTTCCATGTAAGTTTTTATGAAGTTTAAGAGAAAAAGGATCAAGAAAGAGGAACATGAGGTGCTTCTCAATTCTGTTAACCTTCCCTACCCTAAGCTTTGGAAGGCGATCTCTAGCCTATAAGAAATCTGATGGTCTTCAGATATCCAATAGAATGGATGAAGGATACCAGAGTAATTTTAGCCTGACTCTCATTTTTTATTAGAGACAACATAATATAGAAGGAGAGAAATACTGATTATGGGATATGGAGGAGAGGAAAGTTTAGCCATAGAACCTGAAAGAAGAGCTGGATATGTATTAAGAGGTTAAAAATAGTCCTTAGCCAGAAGAAAAACTTGCAGCTACTGAGAGAGATTGGCTGGAACATCTTCTAGACTGTCTAGAATATTCTAGGACATACTAGAAGTGAGCCAAGGCCATTTAAAGTTTACAACAGGCAGCGAATCCACATTTCCACTTGTCTTTGTAAATGCTTTGTTTACAGGGAATAGGGGATGGAGGGGAGGTGGAGGAAGTAGGAAGGCCCCCTCCCTTCTGAAAGCACTGCACAGTTCTGAGGCAAACTGGCTGTTCCTTGGTTCTGAGTCAATTTACTTTTAAACTCATGGCAATGATTTGGTCTGACTCTATCTTTGTTTTATTAGAGAGGCCCCATTTACAAAGGGCATAGTCATCTCACCTTTAAAAATACTTTTATATAAAGAGAAGTGCTGTTTTATGTATCCATGTTTTTATTGGCACTAGACTATATCTTGTACTCCAAACCTTACATGCCTTTATGCATATGTAAGGTCAACACGGCTGTCTTCTACCACATTACAATGCTGCCTAGACTGTTGTTGGTTTCCTTTCAGGCCACCATTAGCGGAAGAGAACTATTATTTAAAACAAACATATAAGAAGTGTGCCTTTTATACTTCCTTTTTTTAAAAAAAATAAATTTATTTATTTTATTTATTTTATTTTTGCCTGCATTGGGTCTTCGTTGCCGGGCGCAGGCTTTCTCTAGTTGAGGTGAGTGGGGGCTAGTCTTCACTGCGGTGTGCGGGCTTCTCATTGAGGTGGCTTCTCTTGTTGTGGAGCATAGGCTCTAGGCCTGTGGGCTTCAGTAGTTGTGGCACACAGGCTCAGTAGTTGTGGCTTGTGGGCTCTAGAGCGCAGGCTCAGTAGTTGTGGTGCACGGGCTTAGTTGCTCCATGGCATGTGGGATCTTCCCGGACCAGGGCTCAAACCTGTGTCCCCTGCATTGGCAGGTGGATTCTTAACCACTGTGTCACCAGGGAAGCCCTATACTTCCTTGTTTCTTAACTCATTGCAGTTGCTTTCTATGTAAGGTGAACTGAGAAGTTCTGCAAAGTTGAGTCCACCCCATATATTCTCCTCCGTCAAGTAGCTACAGGACTGAGCTCTCTCCTTTCAGAATTATGCTTTTGGATAAAGAACTTGTCTGGTGAAACTGTGTTAAAAGAAAGTTATAAAATTGTAGCATCTGGGAGGAGTAACATTTGCATAAGGATGACAAATGCATGGCATATATGGTAACCATCCTCTACTCCTGCAAATCAGCTGTGGTATTCTTTGCCACTGAATCTCGATTGGGCCTTAGAATCTTTGCCATTACATGCTACAGGAGGCATTACCAATTAATTAGAATAGGACCTTGGGACAAAGTCAATTTGCTGTCAGTGCATGGATTGAGTTGGGTTAAGTAGTTTATAAAGTTGATATAGCAGAAAGCCATCAGTAGGGGGTCATTAGAGCACTTACCTTTTGGTAAATGTAGGGAGTTGGGGAAAGAGGATGTCTTTCTGACTATAGAAGAGTGGAGTGTTAAAGAAAAATTATATACAACAAAAATAAGTGTTGGGACAGTGACAATTCACAGTTTGTCTCTAAACTACCTCTGCACAGGTGCCTTGTATCTCTCTGTGTTCTAATTCCAATAGAAAGGAGAGCTGAGGGGCTGTAAAAAAAATTATGTAATTAAAAATATTCACCCCATTAGTTTCCACCATTTCATAGCACTTTTAGGTTCCAGGGAAGGTCTCTGCTGGGTAGAACACTGACATAAAAAATCACATTGGAACCTTGTTAGGATCATAATTTCTAAAGTTACTTATTGATTAGGAAAACTTCTCTTTTCTGACCCTCTCAGATCACTGTTATTTATAATCATTTCTAAGGTATTTTAAAGGACGTCACTTCCTGTTTTCACCTCGATCAGAGCTTCCAAATGGATGAGCTCATTTCATCCAAAGAAAGGTTCTGTTAAGTAAAATCTGTTTGCAGTTTCCTCTCGTGTGAATTGTGACATACAAAGATAACAAAATACATCTTGTTAAATTTAAAAGGTCCTCTCTGTCATCTGTGTACAGATATGTTTCTAAGTAGTTTAATAGGACAACTCATTAGAGAGCTTAACTTCAGAAAACTGTATTTAGGAGCAAATAATAAATGTTGCCTGAGTGTTGAATAGGTATTGAGGAGATATTCCAAAAGGAAGGTCCTGTAATCTAACCCACACAATGTTTCCATATTGGCCTCTTCTCTTTGGGCAGACTTGATGATTGGGAACTGTGGTCTTGGACAATTTTTGAATTGCTTTTTGTTTTGTTTTGCAACTGTTGGAACTTTTTTTAAAGCTGTGTACAGTGAAGTTCATTTATATAGTTCTGAGTAATTTTTTCCTGTGCTATCGTTCATGTCTGTGGCCTTGCCAAAAAGAACATAGGCTTCAAATTAATTTTTCCTACAGATACTATTTTGTACATGTTCTGTCTTTATTTTGGGTTGTGTGAGGTCACCAATTTTGTTTTCCCTTTGGTATCCAATATTCTTGGATAATTTTCTGTGGCCTCAGAGAGACTCAGAGGGAACAGATGTTGTATAAACCGTATCCCCCGCATGTTTTCCCACTTATATTCTTTTGAAAGAAAAAACAGATGACAGCTCTTGTGTACGAAACCTTTTCTTTTAAATGCCCAAAGACTATGTATGAAATCTGTCCTACCTCTATTGTGGGAGAGAATGCTCCTTTTCAAATTGAATGATTGATAAAGTCTCTTGCTGCTCAGAGGTTGATAAAGGACATTTTCTAGATACCCATCACTCTGAATAGCATATAGAAGCCACTAGTTTACTTATTTTTTAATCCCCTTATGTGGAGACCTTTTGAAACACATATTAAGTTCCAGCAAAGGTCAACTAGTCCAGGACCATATGTCAAAAATCTCAGCAGTGATTAATCACCCTACTTGGTTGAAAGAGACAAATTCAGTGTCCATGAACTTTAATATCTGGGTATTATATCCATGGGCCTGTTCCAATTTGCCAAGTCAAGCCAGAAGTCCACGTCACAGCTTTCGTCTTTTTTCTCTGTGTAAATGTTGTGCCCCCTCCCCTGCAAATGTTTGAAATAAGCTGAATAAACAGAACACAGTAGGTAACCTGGGGAGTGTTCTAATCAGAAATATTTTCACTCATGGGGTAAGGCTTTATATAACCTACGAGGAGCTGTGATTTGAACCACCCTTTGCAAGCATAAAGCATTGAAATGAGGATGTATTTTTATCAGATCTCCAGCTCCATATTTGTTTCTTTTTTCTCAGCTGCTCATGTAGAACTTTATTGTGAATTGTGCAGATGCATAATTCTACCTGCCTATTGGGCAATATGTTTAAATGTTAACTTTTCCTCCCAGATAATTTTTTCCATTATGTTTTTTCTTCTTCTGTCTTCTGAGTGTCAGAAGATAATATAAAAACACAAATGCATTGAAGAGACAAATGCAAACTAAAATCTATCCTTGTTTGTTGCACATTTCAATATTGGGTAGCTGATTTCAAACACACCCTGTAGTCCAGTGTCTTTTAAATAGTAATATGGTCCTACAGCATCAGCACAGTGAGACATGTGAAAAAGAATTCTCTTTATTTAGCTTTCTAAGAACACATTTTGCTATAAACTGTATCCTAAAAGGTCGTATAATGTATATGTGTAACGTTTATGTACCATTTAGACTAATAATAAATTGAACACCTGTGTAATCACCAACTAGCTTAAGAAATAGATCAGTACCTTCTAAGTCCTTTGCATGTCCTTTCTTAAAACCCCTACCATCCATCTACTCAGAGATAGCTTCTATTCTGAAAGCTATTACCATCTCTTGCTTTTCTTTAAAGCTTTATTTATAACACTTTTATTAGAGTCTAATTGCTTTACAATGGTGTGTTAGTTTCTGCTTTATAACAGAGTGAATCAGCTATACATATACATATATCCCCATATCGCCTCCCTCTTGCGTCTCCCTCCCACCCTCCCTATCCCACCCCTCTAGGTGGTCACAAAGCACCGAGCTGATCTCCCTGTGCTATGTGGCTGTTTCCCACTAGCTATCTATTTTACATTTGGTAGTGTATATATGTCCATGCCACTCTCTCACTTCGTCCCAGCTTATCCTTCCCCCTCCCCGTGTCCTCAAGTCCATTCTCTATGTCTGCGTCTTTATTCCTGTCCTGCCCGTAGTTTCTTCAGAACCTTTTTTTTGTTTTTTTAGATTCCATATATATGTGCTGGCATATGGTATTTGTTTTTCTCTTTCTGACTTTCTTTACTCTGTATGACAGACTCTAGGTCCATCCACCTCACTACAAATAACTCAATTTCATTTCTTTTTATAACTGAGTAATATTCCATTGTATATATGTACCACATCTTCTTTATCCATCTGTCGATGGACACTTAGGTTGCTTCCATGTCTTGACTATTGTAGATAGATCTACAATGAGCATTGTGGTATATGACTCTTTTTGAATTATGGTTTTCTCAGGGTATATGCCCAGTAGTGGGATTTAAAGCTTTACTTTATATCTGCGTGTTTCCATAAACGATTTTTGAGCATGCAGGATTTGAACTTTATATAAATAAATATGTATTCTGTTTATTTTGCTCAACATTATGCTTCATGTAAATGTGGGTAGCTTGTAGTTCGTTTATTTTCACTACTACATAGTATTCCATTGTATGAAAAAAAACTCTCCACTATTCATTTAACTATTCTGTCAAGAGACATTTTGAGTTGATTTCATGTTTTCTTATTGCAAGTAACATTGCTAGAGAGATTCCTGGATCATGTTATCTGGTAATTATGGGTAAGAGTTTTTCTAAGATATATATTTAGGAGTGGAATTACTGAGTTGTAGAGTTAGGATATCTTCAGCTTTTCTTAATATTGCTATCCTGCATTTGGTTTTTATTCAGTTTTTTAAAAGTGTATTTTAAAGAAGTCAAACTTGTGAATGCAATTGGAACTTATGTTAAATTCTTTTCCCCCCAACCCCCGCATGCCAGAAGAATGGTCCCTGGCTTATAGTTATAAGCTGTAGATCTCTATGAAGCTGTTGTTGGTAGCTTTGCTGCATTTTTCTTTCCTGTCCATTCTGGTTGTGTGTGATTATTCTAGACAAGATTCTTTTCATTCCTTAGGGTAACACCATGGTTCCTTTGCTCACTCATCCCTGCAATCTTTCCCATTACTGCTAGGATAAACAGTCTTCCTCCCCACCTCTAACTGCAGTGGCCTAGGTTGTTTCATCTGACTGTCACCCTGTCCTTCTGGGAATAGTACTTCCTCTTCTTTTTAAACATTTTTTTTAACATACTTAAACTACCACTAAACTGTACTCTTTAAAATGGTTAAGATGGTAAATTTTATATTAAGTATGTTTTATCAGTTAAAAAAATAAATTTAAAAATTGTTTAAAATTTACCATCTTAACCATTTTAAAGAATATAGTGGTAGTTTAAGTATGTTCATATTATTGTCAGAGCTCTTTTTATCTTGCAAACTGAAACTCCATATCCATTAAACAACAACTTCCCATCCCCTTGTCCTCCCCGTCCCTGGCAGTCACCATTCTAGTTTCTATCTCTATGAATCTGACCACTCTAGGTACTTCATGTAAGTGGAATCACACAGTATTTATATTTTTGTGACTGACATTTCACTTAGCAAAATGTCCTCAAGATTCATCTGTGTTGTACCATGTGTCAGAATTTCCTTCCTTTTTAAGGTTGAATAATATTCCATTGTATGCATAGACCACATTCTATTTTTCTATTCATTCATCAATGGGCACTTACATTGCTTCTGCCTTTTGGCTATTGTTGATAATACTGCTATGAACAGGGGTGTACAACTATCACTTCAAGACCCTGCTTTCAGTTCTTTTGGGTCCATACCCAGAAGTGGAATTGCTAGCATACTTCCTCTTCTTTGAGGAGTACTGCCCCTATCCCTATTCCAACCATGTGGTTCTGATGGAAGCCGCCAATCCAGTCAGCACCGTGCCTTTCCTTGTCACAGTTGGCTGACAGGTGAATACCTGATCCAAACGAAGCCAATAAGAGTTCTTCCCTGGGAGTTTTCCAAGTGCAGAAAATAATTCAGCCTTCTGCATAGGGGAAACTGTGAAGCTTAGATGCTCTCAGTGGCTAGGTGCTTTGTCATGTGGAGAAGACCCTTCTGTGAGAGGAGAAAATGAAAACATCAGGCAGAAAAATAGTAGAGATTAAAAATGAAAAAATCCTTCTAGGGACTTCCCTGGTGGTCCAGTGGTTAAGACTTTGCCTTCTAACGCAGCGGGTGCAGATTTAATCCCAGGTTGGGGAGCTAAGATACCACATGCCTCACGGCCAAAAAACCAAAACATAAAACAGAAGCAATATTGTAACACATTCAGTAAAGACTTAAAAAAATGGTCCACATCAAAAAAAAAAATTAAAAAAAAATGAAGAAGTCCTACTGGCACTTTGTTTACTGTCTTTTCCATAGTCATGTGAACCAATAAGTTCCTCCCTTTCCTTAATCAATTTGAGTAGGACTTCTATTTTTGGTAGCAAAAAATAGTGACTAATATAGTGTCATAGTTATACCTGCCCTATGTACTAGGGAAGTTCTACTTTATATTGGCCAAAAGTCAATGTTGATTTTGACAATTTTGAAGGCTGTTTAATGAAATAAGAAGAAATATAATGATATGAGACAGAGTAAATGGTGCCCCATATCCCCTACAGAAATTGGCGGTAGGAAAGAATGAAAGAATTAAACTGGTAAAGTTTAAAATTAAGAAGGGAAAAAGCTATTGGAATAAAAGATTTGGGTTCATCACAAATGTTTGATGAGGAGGCTGACCTAGGCTGTAAACCTAGGAAGTATGAATAATAGATTTCTGGGATTATAGAATGTAGAGCAACAAAATTTGGAGGGGGGCAGAATTTTCGGGGAGGGCAGATTTATCTTAAACCAAAGAGTGGGTATGGACTCTACTTACAAATGGCCTTGGTCTTCCCTAAAGTTTGGAACCTGAGAATGAAAGAAAGTATTCTAGCCTTGCTGGTCTGGAAAACAGGCATTTATAGATAGCCTTAACTATTTCTTAGTTACAAGAAACAGACATCTACTTCAACTGAATGAAGTTATAAAAAGGAGGAGGAGGAGAAGGAGAAGAAGAAAAGGAAATTTACTGGAAGGATACAGGAGTGTCTCAAAGGACAAGACATACTGTTTGGACTCACAGAGGACTAGTGCCTCATATGGGAATGTACAGCGAGTGAAACATTTATTTATTTTTTGCTATTTTTTTCTCTCTCTGGACCCTCTCCTCTCTTTTTGTGTGTGTTTCTATTTTATCCTTCTCTGTTTCTCTTTATAGTCTGATTTTCTGTTTGCTCATCATCATTCATATCTTAAGCATGGCCACTTCAGCCCTGACTTTACATGTCTTACATATCCAACAGTCAGATTTCAGAGAATGAGAATCTGATTGGCCTAGCTTGGGTCCCGTTTCTACTCTGGTCCAGCTAGCAGTGCTCAGAGAAGCTTGCTATCTCTGCAGCAGGAATGGGCTAAGTGATGACCTGAGAGGAGGATGTGGGCATTCTCTAACATTGAAGGGGGCAAAAGAGAGGAAATGATTGACTTGTTTTGTAGATGTATTAATCTGGATGAAGTTGGGCACCATACATATGCTCTAGACCTAGTTTATACAGCATGGAGACAACTATCAAATTCCTCAGAGTTCTGTTCTCCACTTTCTCTGATGTCAGTGTTTCAGTTGTAGTTATTCATGCTTGTAAAGCCCTCACTATGTATTTTTTTGTTACCTGGAAGATATATATGGCTAACTCTCACATTAGTATAAGAGCATGTCATCTGGAGCCACAAGAACTTACAAGAGAATTAGCTACTGTCTAGTTGAGTGACTTGAGCCATAATTTCCTTATCAATAAAATGGGGCTAATAATGCATGCCCCACTTATCTTACAAGATGTTTATAAAAGTTGAATGAGATGTTGGGAGTAAAACTGATTTTAACCCATAAAGCAGTTTTTTTTTTTTTTTTTTTTTTGCAGTATATGGGCCTCTCCCATTGTGGAGCACAGACTCCAGACGCGCAGGCTCAGCGGCCATGGGTCACAGGCCCAGCCGCTCCGCGGCATGTGGGATCTTCCCAGACCGGGGCATGAACCGGCGTCCCCCGCATCGGCAGGCAGACTCCCAACCACTGCACCACCAGGGAAGCCCTAAAGTAGTTTTAAAGAAGTAGTAACTAGAGCTGTGGTTCTCAAGCCCAATGTAGATACCCTGGAATCCCATCATAATTTGTGAGGGGTTAATTATTTGTTGCCAGTAATTCATTATTAATCATAAAGATCCAATGTTTATGAAGCCCTTTTAAAATTTAAGAGTACATTCAAAGTTATGTTTATAAAGATGTCACTCTTATTCATTTGAATTTCAACATTTTCCTTAGTGGGAAGAAAATAGGTGGAGTTTGGGATAGCACAGTGAGAATTGCCTATAATTTTGAATTCACCTCTGGCAGTGTGTGACACGTGTGCTTCATCTATCGTATTTTCACAGTAGAATGTGGTTGAGGGATTGGGAAATCATTAGACTATAAGCTGTGTGAGGCAGGATCCGTGTTTTCTCATTCACTATTTGTATGTCCAGCAATAAGCACAGTTCTGCCACGTAGGTTCTCAGTAAATATTGAAACAACCGGAAGCTGACATTCTAAGGGACTACAGGTAGTTTTTCTCATGCTGTAGGTACTAGAATTTCATTCTTATGCCAAGTGGGAAGGCATATGTCTTCTCTTCTCCTCCGTACAGGAGAAAAATATGGTGTTCAGAGTATTTGTGGTTGATTTAAGGTATTAGTCACAGTTGCTAAGTTGTTCCTTTGAGGTTCTAGAAGGAGTTGTGAACAGAGAGGCATTTATTTACTACACAACATCTTATGAGGCACTTCCTGATGTGTGCATCCTAAGCCATGAGGGATTTGTTGATGTATTAATGAAAATAATTGATTGAAATGATATAAAACCTTAGAATAGAAGGTGGTTCTGAGGAACAGAAGTTTAAATGGGTGCTCCCTTGTTTTGAAGGAAAATAATATTAAATAAAATCTTTATCCTGGATGGGGGAAGACTCTAGATAAGGAAGAAATTTGAATTTCTTTAAGAAAAAGTTATAGAAGATGCTGATTACCAAGAGATTGAGAAATGAGATAAAAGGCTGTAATTGACTACTTTGGTCTTTAATATTATTTCATTTTTTAGAAAGTTGGTAACAAGTTGTAAAGTGATTTCCTATGGTGTTGGCAGAGTGGGTGTTGGAGAATAGAACAATTGCTCCTTTGAGGGAGCTTGTTGGGTGTTTGCCTCCTGCAGTTAGATTTTTCTATTTAAGAGAGCCATCTGCTTCATTAAACTTTCCAAGATCAGGCACTATCTACAGGGAGTTCCACAATGTCTTAAAACTGAGAGCTGCAGCAAAGTTTTAAGTTGCTGCCAGAAAACCAGATGTTAACCAGATTGTCAAGTTCTTTTTTTTTTCCAGAACCAGAGATTTCAAGTGAGGCTGAGTGAATGCAAATGTTGGACAATCCTTATGGTTAGAATTTGGAGCCAACACTGGCCTCCTATGGCCTCTGTTCTTGAAGCCCCTCTAAACTCAGTCAAAGAGAACTCTGTTTATGGTTTAAAAAAAGAGGGAGTATAGAGGGAGAAATTCTGGCCTTCCATATTACCTAATGCACATTCCTTACTGAAAAATTACACATGCTAAATGCTGGAGAATTCAGTAGATATTCCCTGTGCTGTTTCCTTGGTCCAACATGCATTTCTCCATGTTCTGGATGGGTTTTCATTTCTGATTGTACCCTGCAGACTGCCTACTGATCTCAAAAAGGTTGAGTGGAGGACAAATGTGCAGTGGAAACTGAAAATGAAAACAGTTCCTTTCACGTCCCCCAAGAGCTAACATTTGAATATCTGAATTATTTGGACTGGGTCTCTCAGTAGAGATTTGCAGACATGAAAATAGGTATATCATTTCTAGAAACAAGTGCTGAGGGAGGCTGTGTGGTCAAATACTCTGGGGGTAGGAAGGCCTTCATTTTTGTTTTGACAAGTGCTAATTTATTTCTTGGGATTAGGGGCATCAGAGGTTCTCCCTATACCAACCAAACAAGGCAACATTCATATGTTTTTAGGGATCCAAAACTCACTTATATTTTCTCCTCTTCACCGCTTTTCAAATTAAACTAAATCAAAACACTAAGCAACTGAACAACAGCAACAAAACAAAAACAATCCTTCCTTGTCTCTTATTGTGAGTCTAATAATTTAAAAATGAAGAGAATATGTTTTAGGTGAATCCTTTCTGTCATTAACTATTGTCCTCACATTTTATGAGACAAAAGCAAGAAAGAAAACCACAATTCTGTTTACAGGTTTAATGTATCTAACATGGCTTTTAATAAAAAAAATTTTTTTACAGTTTAAATAGGTCTTTATTTTATTATTATTTTTATTGAAGTGTATAGTTGCTGTACAATATATATATATATTTTTTAACATCTTTATTGGAGTATAATTGCTTTACAATGGTATGTCAGTTTCAGCTTCACAACAAAATGAATCAGTTATATATATACATACATTCCCATATCTCTTCCCGCTTGCGTCTCCCTCCCTCCCACCCTCCCTATCCCACCCACTGTACAATATTATATAAGTTACAGATGTAGAATATAGTGATTCACAATTTTTTAAGATTATACTTAATTTATAGTTATTATTAAATATTGACTATATTCCCATGTTGTACAATATATCCTTATAACTTACTTTATAATACCTAATAGTTTGTACCTCTTAATCCCCTACCCCTATCTTGCCCCTCCTCCTTCCCCTCTCTCCATTGGTAACCACTAATTTGTTCTCTATATCTGTGAGTCTGCTTATTTTTTGTTATATTCACTAGTTTATTGTATTTTTTTTAGATTCTGCATATAAGTGATAACATACAGTATTTGTCTTTCTCTGTCTGACTTATTCCACTTAGTGTAATGCCTTCCAAGTCCATCCATGTTGCTGCAAATGGCAAAATTTCATTCTAAAAATTTTATCTTACTAAATAAAATAATTTATTTTAATTATTACTTATTTTAACTGAAGTTGGCTGTAATGTTTGAGCTTTAGCTGTTAATGCTTATGAAAACTTGCATTTTTAACAGCCTTAGGAGAATCAAAATAGATCGAATTCTTGGTATGCCAGATGTAAAGGTCTTCCACAAGTATACCTAAATGTCCTGATTCTGTTTTTGACCCACAGATGGGTCCTGTTGTCATTGCAAACAAGAAGGCCTGATTCCTTCTCTGTGATAAGGGCGTGGCTTTCTGTCATAATGTGCTATCATGTGATGAAAACGTCCTTTAGACACACATGCACTTATGCTTCTATTGTTTAAAGGTATTTCAATTAAATTGCTCATTTCCATCACTGGAGTCTACAAATATTTGGATTCAAATAGTACTGTCATAGTTAGTTTCAAGAATAAAAGGAAAAACTGGCTTAACACATCCTAGCAGATGTGTAGGGTCAGGGATATTCCATTTTTCAGTGTCCTTCATTCTTCACCTACATCACAGTCCTACCTCTGCTCAGCTTCCTTGAGGACCCGCAGGGAGAGTTGTATAAAACAGACTTCTTCCATTGCTAAGGAAAGAAAAGCCTACATTTCCTACTGTTCTACCTTTATAGATATTTTTTTTCACAGAAAGAAGACTCTTATTTACCAACTTCAAAAGATGTAAACTGCTATGTCAACATCACCTCTCAACTCTGTAGGATTCTCCATAGCTGTTTTTGTCATCATTTATGATATTTCACATCTTTCTATTTTTAGCAGTTATTATCCAGTCAAAGCAATGTAGCCTTCTGAAGCATTAGTTTGCAGCTGCAGGAGAAGCATCCTGTCCCCTATAATAACAACAGTTTAAGGGTGCTGGCATCTAATTTTTCACTCACCACTGGCAAGCAGAAAGCTCACTGTCATGGCTGCACTGCTCTTTCTCCAACTGTATTTCCTTCTCTCCAAGTAACAATGTATTATCCTGTCACTCCTTAGAAACCCTTGGGTTTCTGCTACTCAAAGACAGAGCTGCTACAGATGGAACAGCTTTCTTATCAAATGAGCCGTGGATTTTAAAGCTGCCAATTCCATATGAATTAACATGAAGTTTCACTTGAAAAATGAGGATATCACTCAAAGAACATTTTTTAAACCAGAAAGCAGTCATATCTTTAAAAAAAACATTAATCATCATAATCCCTTTTCAAGAATTCTCTTTGCTCCTAGGATCTGCAAATAATATGCCCCAGATTTTCTTTACAGATCTGAGTAGTCTGCCTTTCAGTTTTGCAAATATGAGAGACTTCTTGGCTATTTGCCTGGGTTCTGCAGCTTCTACACTACCAAACTGAGTTTGAATCAATTTTAGACCAATGCTGATATAAAAGAGGAGAAAGCCCTGCAGAGATCTCAGCAATACAAACAACTAAATATAGCCTTGGACCATTCTAAGGCTAGAACTAAATTGTGAGTTCCTTTTTGGCAGGAGCCACACCTCTTACTTTCTTTGTCTTCCCAATTCTGCCTGTCACCGAACTGAGCATGTAGTAGGTGCTCAGTAATACTCTGAACAATTATGACTTTTTTTCTCCAGTTCAAAAAGCACATGCATTAAACAAGTTTAAAAAAATGTAGGAAGAGGAAAAAATTCACTCAAGGCCTCACAAGCCAAATTTCAGCACAAGTGGTTTAGTAAATGCATAGTTTGAAGTAAGGTCTCTGTTGAATATACTGGTGCCCAACTGTCAGGTCATTATCCCAGCCCACTCTTTCTCATTCCCTATAACCCCCAAAATAGTTCTTAAATACCCTTGCATCTGAAAAATTCCCATAAGCCACAATCACAGCTGGCAGAATAAGAGATCACATTCCTTCTAGTACGCCCCTATTGTTGGGCTTAAGGGAATTCAGAAATTTGCATACAGAAAATGACATCAGAGCCCTTTTATCCATCCATTCTCTTAATTCAACAAATATGTGATCAGTGCTCACTTTGAACTAGGTCACTCTGTTATATTCTGAGAAAACAGTGGTGCACAAAATAGACCTATCTCTTTCTTCCTAGAGCATAAAATCTGGTGGGAGAGAAAGGATATAAATAAGTAAGCAAGGAAGTGAGTAAACATAGAATTCTGAGAAAATCAGGAAGCCAAGAGGCATAGGAAAGTAGATCAGATGGAGTTGCTTTTTTTTTTATATTTTATTGTGGACCATTTTTAAAGTGTTTGTTGAATTTGTTACAATATTGCTTCTGTTTTATGTTTTGGTTTTTTGGCCCTGAGGCATGTGGGATCTTAGCTCCCTGACCAGGGATTGGACTACTGGGGAAGTCCCCAGATGGAGTTGCTTTTGATTTCTTATTTGGCTAAGTGCTTGTCTCAATTGGATTTTTTGACTGTTAGCTCCACTATTCAGTGGGCATATGAAGAAAACCATACATGGTACAAGGGCGGTTTGGGTCAAAGTACTTGCAATAGGAGTCCTGTATTCTAGTTAGACTAGCAAGATGTGCAAACCAAAAACCAAAAAAGAAACAAACAGGACAAGCTGTATTAAATTGTTAGACAGCATGTAACAGACAAGTCATAAGAATAATAGATGTGATATGGTGCCTATTGTGTTTTAGAGACAGAGTGAGGCAGATAAATAAAGGGGAGTTTAATGCAGGCCCTGAGTGTACTCTGTACTTCTGGACAGTTAGAACTTTGGAGTGTTCTGGACCTTTCCTCTCTTTACTGCTGCAAATATCCATATTTCCCAACACCAATCCCAATTTCAACATTAATTGAACACCAATCCCAATTTCAACATTAATCTTTTCCCCACTGGGTATTATCGGATCCCTAGTCAAATATTAGTTGACTGTATATGAATGGATTTATTTCTGGGCTCTTGATTCCGTTCTATTGATCTATGGACTGTCTGTTTTTATGACGGTATGATAATGTTTTGATAACTATAGCTTTGTAGTTTAGTTTGAAGTCAGGAAGTGGGATGCCTCTAACTTTGTTCTTCTTTCTTAGGATTGCTTTGGCTATTCAGGGCCTTTTGTTGTTCCATACAAATTTTAGGATTGTCATTTCTGTTTCTGTGAAAAATGCTCTTAAAAATTTGATAGGGATTGCATTGAACCTAAGGATGCCTTTGGATAATATGGATATTTTAACATTATTAATTCTTTCAATCCATGAACTTGGGATATCTTTCCATTTATTTGAATCTTCAGTTTCTTTCATCAGTGTCATAGTTTTCACTATACAGATCTTTCACCTCTTTGGTTAAATTTATTCTTAAGTATTTTATTATTTTTGATGATATTGTGAATAGAATTTTCTTTATTTCTATTTCAGATAGTTTGTTATTTTTATATAGAAACACTACTGATTATTGTATGTTAATGTTGTATCCTGCAACTTTACAGAATTGATTAGTTCTAACAGTTTTTTGGTGAGGTCTTTAGGGTTTTTTATATATAAGATCATGCCTTCTGCAAACAGAGACCATTTTAGTTCTTCCTTTATGATTTGGATGCCTTTATTTCCTTTTCTTGCCTGATTGCTGTGGCTAGGACTTCCAGTACTATGTTGAATAAGAGTGGTGAAAGTGGCATTCTTGTCTTATTCATAATCTTACAGGAAAATTTTACAGAGTTTCACCATTGAGTATGATGTTAGCTGTGGGCTTGTTGTATATGGTCTTTATTATGTTGGGGATGTTCTTTCTATAATCAATTTGTTGAGAGCTTTTATCATGAAAGGGTGTTGAATTTGGTCAAACACTTTTTCTGCTTCTATTGAGATGATCATGTGATTTTTATCTTTCATTTTGTTAATGTGATGTCATTTATTTTTCCTTATTTATTTTATTGAAATATAGTTGATGTACAATATTATATGTTACAGATGTACAATATAATGATTTACAATTTTTAAAGGTTATATTCCACTTATAGTTATTATAAAATATTGGCTGTATTTCCTGTGCTGTATAATATATCCTTGTAGCTTATTTTATTTTTTAATTTTCATTTTATATTGGAGTATAGTTGATTAACAATGTTGTCTTAGTTTCAGGTGTACAGCAGAGTGATTCAGTTATACATATACTGATACATGTATCTATTCTTTTTCAAATTCTTTTCCCATTTAGGTTATTATAGAATATTGAGCAGAGTTCCCTGTACTATATAGTAGGTCCTTGTTGGTTATCTATTTTAAATATAGCAGTGTGTACATGTCAATCCCAAACTCCCAATCTATCCTTCTTCCTCACCCTTCCCCCCCAGTAAGCATAAGTTTGTTCTCTACATCTGTGAGTCTGTTTTGTAAATAAGTTCATTTGTATCATTTTTTTAAGATTCCGCATATAAATGATATCATATATTTATCTTTCTCTGTCTGACTTACTTCACTTAGTATGATAATCTTCAGGTCCATCCATGTTGCTGCAAATGCCATTATTTCATTCTTTTTAATGGCTGAGTAATATTCCATTGTATATATGTATCACATCTTCTTTATCCATTTGTCTATAGATGGGCATTTAGGTTGCTTCAATGCCTTGGCTATTGTAAACAGCATGGTAATTAACATTGGGGTGCATGTATACTTTTGAACCATGGTTTTCTCCAGATATATGCCCAGGAGTGGAATTGCTGGATTATATGGTAGTTCTATTTTTAGTTTTTTAAGGAACCTCCATACTGTTCTCCATAGTGGCTGTACCAATTTACATTCCCACCAACAGTATAGGAGGGTTCCCTTTTCTCCACACCCTCTCCAGCATTTGTTGTTCATTTTGTTGAGAAAATTTGCATCTGTATTTATCAGGGATATTGGCTTGTTTTCTTTTCTTGTACTGTCCTTATCTAGCTTTCGTATCAGAGTAATTCTGGCCTTCTAAATGAGTTTGGGAGTGTTCCCTTCTCTTCAGTTTTTTGGAAGTGTTTGAGAAGAATTGGTGTTAAGTTTTTTTCAAGTATTTAGTAGAATTCACCAGTGAAACCATCTGGTTCTGGGCTTTTTTTGTTGTTGGGAGTTTTTTTGATACTGATTTGATCTCCTTGTTATTGATCTGTTCAGATTTTCTTTTTCTTCATGATTCAGTCTTGGTAGCTTGTAGGTTTCTAAGAAAGTATCCATTTCTTCTAGGTTGTCTAATTTATTGCTGCATAATTGTTCATAGTAGTCTCTTATGATCATTTGTATTTGTGTGGAATCAATTGTAATGTCTCCTCTTTTGGGCTCTCTCTCTTTTTCTCTTGGTTAGTCTACCTAAGATTTGTTAATTTTGTTTTTATTTTCAAAGAACCAATTTTTAATTTTGTTAATCTTTTCTATTTTTTTCCTATTCTTTATTCCACTAATTTCTGCTCTAATCTTTTTTATTTCCTTATTTCTGCTGATTTTGGACTTTGTTCTTTTTTTAATTCCTTGAGGTATAATATCAGGTTGTTTATTTGAGGTCTTTCTTTTTTCTTGATGTATGTGTTTATAGCTATAAACTTTCCTCTTGTAACTGCTTTTGCTGTATCCCATAAGTTTTGTTATGCTCTGTTCCATTTTTTTTGTTGTTAAGATTTTTTAAATTTCCCTTTTGATTTCTTCTTTGATCATTGGTTGTTCAGGAATGTTGTTTAATTTCCATGCCTTTGTGTATTTTCCAGCTTTTTTTTTTTTTTTTTGTGTGGTACGTGGGCCTGTCACTGTTGTGGTCTCTCCCGTTGCAGAGCACAGGCTCCGGACACGCAGGCCCAGCGGCCATGGCCCATGGGCCCAGCTGCTCTGCGGCATGTGGGATCCTCCTGGACCAGGGCACGAACCCGTGTCCCCTGCATCGGCAGGCGGACTCTCAACCACTGCGCCACAGGGAAGCCCCCAGCTTTCTTTTTGTTATAGATTTTTACTTTCATACCATGTGGTCAAAACAGATACTTGATATAATTTTTATCTTCTTGAATTTGTTGATACTTGTTTTGTGGCC
Source organism: Aethalodelphis obliquidens (assembly GCF_003676395.1). Taxonomy (NCBI): domain Eukaryota; kingdom Metazoa; phylum Chordata; class Mammalia; order Artiodactyla; family Delphinidae; genus Aethalodelphis; species Aethalodelphis obliquidens. Next base: position 47,660,649 of record NW_020837951.1, read on the forward strand.
TAACATATGATCTATCCTAGAACATGTTTCATGCACTCACCAGAAGGGTATGTATTCTGCTGCTGTTGAATGTTCTTTGTATGTCTGTTAAGCCCATTTGGTATAGTGTTGTTCAGATCTGCTGTTCCCTTATTGATTCTGTCCAGATGATCTGTCCATTGTTGAGAGTGGGGTATCAAAGTCTCCAATTACTATGGTATTGCTATTTATTTCTCCTTTTAGTTGTTAGTATTTCCTTTATATATGTAGATGTACTGATGTTGAATGCATATATATTTACAATTATTGTATCTTCTTGCTGAATTGATCCCTTTATCATTATATTATGACTTTTTTGACTCTTGTGACCACTTTTAGCTTAAAGTCTATTTTTTTCTGATATAAGCATGGCCACCCCTGCTGTCTTTTGGTTACCACTTGCTTGGAATATCATTTTCCATCCCTTCACTCTCAGCCTATGTGTATCCTTAAAGCTAAAGTCTCTTGTAGGCAGCAAATCATTGGATCTTGTTTTTTAATTTTTAAATTAAAAAAACCTGCTCAGCCATTTTGTGTCTTTTGATTAGAGAATTTAATTGATTTACATTTAAGGTAATTATTGATAGGTAAGAACTTGCTATTGCCATTTTCATTGTTTTCTGATCCTTTGTTCCTTGCTTCTTCTCTTGCTGTCTTCCTTTGTGATTTGATGACTTTGGGGGTAGTATGCTTTGATTTCTTTATCATAATCTTTTATGTATTTACTACAGATTTTTCCTTTGTGGTTATCATGAAACTTACATAAAATATTTTATAGTTATAACTTGCTGTTTTAAGTTGATAATAACTTAACTTTGATAGCTTACAGAAACAATATTTTTTCTTCTCTCCCCCCTCACATTTAAGGTTTGATGTTACAATATTTTTTTAATTTATATTGTGTATCCAATAAATAATTAATATATAGTTTTTAACATGTTTGTTTTTTAACTTTTAAACTAGAATTGTGATTCATTCACCATCATTACAATATTAGAGAATGTAACTTTTACTACGTATTTACCTTTACTGGTGAGTTTTACACATGCATATGTTTTTACCATGTTAATTATCTTTTCATTTCAGCTTGAAGATCTCCCTTTAGCATTTCTTGTAAGGCTTGTTTAGTGGTGATTAATTCCCTCAGTTTTTGTTTGTTTGAGAAAGTGTTTATTTCTCCATACTTGAAGGACAGCTTTTCCAGGTATAGTATTCTCTGTTGAGTATTCTTGAGTATTTTTAGAACTTGCAGGCTCACTTCATCAGGGAAAGACCTTCACCAGTCAGCTCAGTTTGGTGTACTGGATGGGTCAGCTTATAGTGTTCATGGGTAGGCAGGGCTTGCTATCAGGGTTTCTAGTTGGGTAAGGTCACTGCTCATGCTTGGAGGTCAGTGGGGGTTGCCACTGGCTCTGCTCTGTGGTTGGTTGGGCCTATTCAAGTAGATGCTGATGGATTCCCTAGTTCGATGGGGCTGCTGACGGTGTTCTATGGTCAGGTGGAGCCACTAGCTGGGCTCTGCAATCACTTCTGGTCAGGCAGTGTTTCCTAGCAGGGCGGTGCCACTCTTTGGATTCTGCAGTTTGGCAGGACTGCAGGATATGCTCCATAATTACTCACGGTCAACTGGGTCATCAGGCTGTGCTCCTCAACTAGATGGTGCTGCTGACTGGATTCCGTGTTCAGGCAGGGTCACAGGCCAAGCTTCTCAGTCAGACAGGGCCTTAGGCTGTACTCTGTGTGATCAGGCAGGGCCACAGGCTGTGCTCCACTGTTGGGAAATGTTGCTGGCTGGGCTCTCTGGTTGGGTAGGGCCTCTGACTGTACCCTCCAGTTGGGTAGGGCTCGAGACTGCTCTGTGGTCAGGCTGGGTCAGTGTCTGCACTCCCTGGTTGAGTGGGACTTCAGGCTATGCTCTGCAACTGGGTGGGTTCACTCTCTGGCTTACCTGCCTGGCAAAGCCACAGGCTGTGCACAGCAATCAGGCATGGCCATAGGCTGGGTTCTGCTGCTGGATCGGGTTTGTAGGCTGGGTTCCAAGGCTAGTCAGCACCACTGTTCAGGCTTGCTGATTGTGTGAGACCAGAGGTTACCCTCAACAGTTGGGCAGGGCTGCTGGCTGCTGGGTGGCTCCATAGCTGGTACAGCTCATTGGCTGGGGATCCAAGTCAGGCAGAACTGCCAACTGAGCTACCTGACCAGAGAGGGCCACCAGCTCAACTCTGCAGATGGGCAGAATCACTGGCTGGGAAGTCTGCTTTGGCACCGCTGCAAGCGGGAAGGTTGTCCATCATAGTCTGAGCGCTAGTTGCTGTAAGCTTTGGCCCCTTCTCTGTCTCTGTCTGATCACCAGTGTTGAGCTCCATAGATTCCCCTAGTGTTCCCTGTGAGGTGAGTCCTGAATGGGCCTCCTGGGAAGCACCCCAGGAGGGGAACCTGGTTGTCCACTTTGGGCTCTCTTTCCCCACTAGAGAGACCTTAGGCCAGGGTTGAGGTGGGGTTTCCCTCATATGGCACTGTGCTAGTCTGGGACAGAGGTGGTGCAGTCAAAGTGCACTCCTCTTACCTTTCTAATGCAGTCCTTCTCTGACTCTGTGGTCCTGGGGGCCCCAGGTTCTGGGATTTTCACACTGGTGTCTATCTATCTATCTATCTAATCTATTTATTTATGTCTTAGTTGAGGCAGGTGGGCTCCTTAGTTGCGGCTCGTGGGCTCCTTAGTTGTGGCATGCATGTGGGATCTAGTTCTTAGACCAGGGATCAAATCTGGGCCCCCTGTATTGGGAGTGCGGAGTCTTAACCACTGCGCCACCAGGGAAGTCCCCACAGTGGTGCGCCACCAGGGAAGTCCCCACAGTGGCGCCTTGCCTGTGAAGAGTTGCTAGTTGACCTTCTGTGAGAGAGATCGAAGTCAGGAACAAACTGTGTCACCATTTTGATGACATTACTTCTCTTTTCATGATTGCTGATTTCTGAAGATTGTCTTTGGACCTTATCCATGTGCACATAGGAAATAATAGAGTTATGCTGTGCATTTAAAGGTAATTAATATCTTCACGTAATGTATAAAAGGAAATTATTTACTCATGCTCTGTGAACTTGAGAGCATGACCTGAAAGGATCTGAAAACAGAATAGCTTTACTTTCCTTAAATTGTGTGTATGATAAAGGGCATTTCTAAAAACAGGTAGCAATTTTCAAATGACTTGAATCAAAAATCATGGAGGCTGCTTGATTTGAATCTCAATATGCCTACTTATTAACAGTGGGACCATGGGTATGTTAAACCTCTCTGAACCTCAGTTTGCTTATCTGTAAGATGGGGAAAATTCCTGTTTCATTTATTAAGGACATTAAATGAAATACTCTATCTAGAGGTTTATGCCCAAAGCCTGGCATTTAATAGACATTCAGTGGATGTAAGCATTCTCATTCATTATGGATGATTGCAAGAACTTGTGCATTATTCATTATCTGGTAGCTAAGAAGAATTTGAAAGGCTCACTTTCAGTTCAAATACCACAGTAGTTCTTAAATTTAAAAAAGATGTTATATAGGTCTTATAAATTAACAGCTTATACTTTAAAACCATTCAGATATGTAATTTGTACAGATCTGTGGAAATACAATAATAAATTATAATAGCAATAACCATGAGAAAAACAAAATCAATGATAGTAGCCAAAATTAACTGAAAGTTTATTTTGTGCACAGAGAACATGATCTTATTTAATATTTGCAAAGCACTTGGGTGTTTATTATTCCTGTTTTTTGGATGTGGAGTTGTAGAGATTAAATTAATTGCTCAAGGTCATGTAACTAGCAAGTAGAAGATCCAGAGCTGGAAACTTTTCTGTCTTAATCCAAATCCCAAGGTCTTCTATGACCAGTACCACTTTTCCGCCTGGGCCCATGGGCCCTTGCCCTTCATCTTACCCTTAAAAGGATCTCTTCTGACCCTCCTTTGGCTGTATCCTTTCCTAAGAGGCAAGAGCCTGAGGAGCAAAGGGGAGATGCTCACCCAGAGCCTGTAACCTGTTCTACACTACAGACTGGGTACTCAGGGCCTTGGAATTCTCTGCATTCAGAGTCCCCAGCCAGCTTCCCAAACTTGCTTAGATTTATCCCCAGTGTATCCTCCTGAGCATGGACTATCCGTGGTGTGCAAACCCCAAGTGGACTCGTAAGCTGCTGTGTACACAGTAGGGAGATGGGGCACGTTGAGGTGTGGGATGAAACTGAGGGTGATAAGAAGGAGGCTGCATGAATGCAGCCAGGGTGTTGCTATGCTCTCCAGGGGTTGGCTGTTGCATTCTGGACTAAAACTTCAAAGAGTTCAAGAATTCTAAACCTGAATCTGGTCTTTCAGATCATAGCAAAGTTATTTTTCTCAAGAGAGGAGATAAACAAATTTTATTTGATAGTTTATTGTCTTGATTGATAGATTTTAATTTTTGAGGATAGTTAGAAGAGCTGTTTTCAAAACCCTTTCTGCTAATTCAAATATCTGGATTATTTGGAGATCTATCTTTAGTGATTACCTTTTCCCTTGAATATGGGCCATATTTTTTGGATTCTTCATAAATCTAGTGATTATGGATTGTATCCAGCAAATTGTGGTTGTATGTTACAGAGACTCTACATTTTATTATGTTTCTCTGCAGTGTTTTTTGTTTGTTTATTCTTTTTCCATTTTGTTCTAGCAGACATTTAAATGGACTGAACTCATATTTTCAACTCAGCTTCCCCTGTGTGGGCAGAAGCTAAGTCTCAGGTTAGTTTTATTAGCTTTAGCTGAGCTGCTTGGAGTCTTCCCAGATTATTAGAATTTTATAGGTCAGTGAGAGATTTGGGCAGAGTTTTTATACCAAATTTGGGGCTATCTCTTTTCTGGTTCTCTTCTTTCTGGAACGTCTCTCCTCACTTTCCAACTGTGGTTGCCCTGAAATCTCTCTCTTTATCAAGCCAGTAAAACTGCAGGTTTCTGTCAGCATGATGATGGAAGGGACCTGCCCTTAAACTAAAGCCTTTAAAAATCAGGAAGCTCATTTCTGTTTTCTTCCTTCAAGTGTCCACTCCTACCCTATGCCTTCTTTTAGTCACATTTAAACATGACTAATGAGTTCTTTACTAGTATATTTCCTTGGACATGAATATCACTCGTTTTCAGATAACCAAATAGAATTTCATTTTAATAAAATTTTCAATACCAAGAGGAAAAATAATAATCAAGCCTTGGCTCTTGGGTTGATTTATTTTTTCCCTTGTGCTTATCTACAAAATGATTATTTGATCACCTATAAAATTATCTATCTTTGGACATTCCAAATATATATCTTAATGATAGTGAGTGAGTCAAAGTTATTGTCAATGTGTATATTATTTAAAGAAAAAAAAATACGATTTTCATGAAAGCACGTATCTATTTGTTGAAAGCAAGACTGCATTGCCTATTTTCCCATTTTGGCCTATAACAGTGTTTACATATTGGCACTTGATGTTAATTGACTCCCAGGCCCTATTTGACTTACTATTTTAATCCATTGAAAAATATGGTAGCAATATTATTTCCATGTTATAGAACTTCTGTGGTCTAGTTTATCAGTTGTTTTTTTTGTTTGTTTTTTTTTGCGGTATGCGGGCCTCTCACCGCTGTGGCCTCTCCCGTTGCGGAGCACAGGCTCCGGACACACAGGCTCAGCAGCCATGGCTCACGGGCCCAGCCGCTCCGCGGCATGTGCGATCTTCCCTGACCAGGGCACGAACCCGTGTCCCCTGCATCGGCAGGCAGACTCTCAACCACTGTGCCACCAGGGAAGCCCGAGGATGTGCTTTTTGAGTTAAGTAGTTGGAACAGAGTATACTAAAGACCAGTAACAAATTCAGCATCCAAGGATCTTCCTAACAAAACATAATCCAAAGAGAAAAAAAATCTTAAAAATACTATTTTTCATTTACAAAAGTTACTTTTAAATCTCTTAAGAAGGGCACACATTTGAATAGATGGCTGAACACTAGTAAAAACTCTGGGTATTTTTCATTTCAAAGAGAGGTTTCAAATGCCTATGATTCTTTATACCAAAGTATACCAATACTGAATAATGAATCAAAGGGATTCAACTCTGGAGCCATTACTGCTGGTTTCTAATGAGCCCATAAGTCAGGGCAGATGACTTCTCTGCAGCGTAGTTAGAGATAGTAAATGTTCCAGAGAATATGCTGAAATAGAGGAGTTTTTAACATCATCATATGTCTAAGTCAGTTTGCTTCCTATAACAAGGGTGATGATTCAGGACAACAAAAAAAAAGACATTTTGTAAATATGAGGTATTTTTTATTTGTCAGTACTACTATTCATCTGATTTTTCTGCCCCCAAGTATACTTTGTTCATTACTACAAAATTCTATATATAGCAATTTCTTTGTAATAGCCATGGTTAGAAAGTAAGATGCTCTGAGAAAAAATATCTTGATTAGTGGAACATATGTTTGGCCCTTCTTCGATTATTCAGAAAATAACATAATATCTCGTACTTTGGAGCCATTACAGTTATGGACATCATTTTTTTACTAATATATTGACTCATATTAATTTTTCTAATAACCATTTGTTGAATGTTTTCAATGTGTAAAATACCATGTTATACATATGACCAGAAATTATGTTTAAAGTATCATTTAATCAAATTATGTAAAATTAATAATTTGTTATACTTTGTATAAGCTTCTGCGAACCCCAGATTATTTTGCTCCCATATCACAATGCAGTCCTGATGAAACTGAGGAATACATGAATTATTAACTGTCAGAAATCTGATAGAAGCTGAAACATGAATATTGCTACCTAAATTTGGAAGCATAAGTCGTGTTCTTTTTTTTTTTAAACAATGTTTTTTGTTTGTTCTTTTGATAAGATGGAAAACCAAAACAAAGATAAGCAATGAGCATTCTCTCCTAGAGAAATTTGTTGCTGTCACATAAGAGTTGGCATGTACAATCTTGATGCCTTTATCTCTGATGGAAGGGTGTTTTTTTTTTTTTTCTTTGTGGTACACGGGCCTCTCACTGCTGTGGCCTCTTCCGTTGCGGAGCACGGGCTCTGGACGCGCAGGCTCAGCAGCCATGGCTCACGGGCCCAGCCGCTCCGTGGCATGTGGGATCCTCCCGGACCGGGGCACGAACCTACGTCCCCTGCATCGGCAGGCAGACTCTCAACCACTGCGCCACCAGGGAAGCCCCCTGGAAGGGTGTTTTGATCCCCCTCCTCTTAAATTGGGAAAGACCCCCTCACTCCCCCTCCCCTCCTTCCTCATTCATTTTTCTAGCCTTTAATCTGTGAGTCAGAGACCTAGCAAGAAACATGTGGAGTAACTGAAGAGCATTTAATAAAAGGAAAAAGGGCTTAGGGAAACCAAAAAGTGTCTTACCTTCCTTTGACTGAAGGAGCAATGGGAGGAAGCATTTACCTGTTACCCAAAGTTGCTGTATAGAGGCAGCCTTCTGACAGGAGCTGTGACCTCGTGGAGAGGGACACATCCAACCTGTGACAACTTGACAGGGAGGGATCCTGGGCAAGACATTCCCTGGCTTCGCTGTCTTCCTACTTTTTCTGGTACTTCCAATTAGCCAAGTCCAACCAGTAGCCAGAGACAAGGGAGCCTCCAAGGGCTTAGGGTAAGTAGGTAAGCGTGGACATTGGATCTGAGGACACAGATGGAAAATATTCAGCATGTGCTGCATTATATGTTATCAAGTCAGTATCCCCACCACTTCTAAATGCAAGGAACCATGTTTCCCAGAATCCCCTTTGTCATAGGGATCTTAGTTAGGGTCTGCCAATGAAAGCCACTTGTGGGAGGTTAGAAGGAAGAGGAGAAGGAGAGACCATTCTTTTCCCTATGCAGCAGTGGACAGATGTGTGCCCCAACAAGCAGTTCCAAGCAGCTTCTAGGTAATTCCTTGAGAACCACTCACTTCATGGCAAAGGCTGAGAAAGCTGGTGGGAGCATTTCAGAAGTTGTGGAGATTCACAGCCACTTTCCAACAAAAGGGCCATAGGTTGAGCTCATTGGTGGCAGCTTTCCTACCCCTTTGTTCTCTCAGCACTTCCGATGGCTATGTATGTCTCTATTTCCAAATTTGGAAAATGTGGAGTGGCTGCAGTTTTTCTGACTGAATTCTGATTGATACACAGAACAATTCCTGTCAGCTGAAGTGCTAGAAATGTTCATTTTATTTGAAGAGGGAATATTGGGATAAATGATCAGCTTGGCACTGATACGAGGCCACAACAGGGAGCCCTAAGGATGGTGAGACAACAGGAGGCTCTGGGAGTAAAGGGGAAGAAAGAGGAAGGAAAACAGAGTCATGCTGTGCTATGGAGTTCCCTGGGGTAGCTATGAAGAAAAATTCCTTTGTAACCACGGAGTTGGGTGGCATTATAGGAATACCTAATAGATATGAGCCAGATTTGGTTTTGTAAACAATAGTCTTGTTTCAAGCATACTGTTATTATAATTATCAGGGCTATTAACCTCTGAGGAAAGTGACATGTGCCTCTTTTGCACACAGTTTAGCTCATGGAGATGCCATCTGTATAGCTTCAATCACAGCCTAAGCCAGTGGTTTTTTACTTCAGCTGCATATTAGAATTACCTGGGAAGCTTTTGAAACAATACCAATTCCCTGGAATCACCCCAAATCAGTTAAATCAGAATCTTCAGGCATCAGTGATTTTTTTTTTTGAAACTCCATAGGTGAATATAATAGACAACCACATTGAGAAGTGGTTCTAGAGCCTTGCTACTCCAGCTTGGATCCCCCGATAGCAGCATGGGCATCCATCCATCTGTCCACTCATCCACCTTGATAGCAGTGTGGGCAGCCCCACCCCAGGTCTACTGAATCAGAATCTGCATTTTAAGAAGATACCCAAGTGACTTGTGTGCACTGTTAAAGACTGAGAAGCACTAGTCCTGGCCATTCTAAGTAGGCAAAATTTACCACTGTTCCATCACGTTTTCCTGTTAGCACTTAAGTTTCCTCCTGCCCTTTTGTAATACCTTTTTCACACTCCTCCCCTCAGCCCTTCCCCCAACCCTATCCCCATGCAACCATTGATCTGCTTTCTGTCACTATGATTAGTGCATTTTCTAGAGCTTTATATACATGCAATCATACAATATGTACTTTGTCAGTCTGGCTTTTTTCACCTAGCATAATTACTTTGAGATTTATCTGTGTTGTTGTATGTCATTCTTTTTCATTGCTAAGTAATATTCTATTGTATGATGTAATACAATTTCTTTATTCATCTGTTGATGGGCACTTGGGTTGCTTCCAGTTTTTGGCTTTTACAAAGAAAGTTGCTATGAACTTTCGTGTACAAATCTTTGTATGGATATATATTTTTATTTTTCTTGGATAAATACCTAGAAGTGGAATGAATAGGTTATATAGTAGTTGTATGTTTAACTTCATGAAATGTGTTTCATAACAATCCTCTAAGGTAGGTATTATTGTTGATCTCATTTTGAAGTTGAAAAAAAGTGACCCAGAGAGGTTAAGTGATTACACTGCCTATTGTGAGATATTTTCCTATCTTTATAGTGATAGCTCAGTGATGACAAAATTTTCACATGTTCTTGGATATTTAATTATAGCCATTATTACAGTTTGGGGACCATTGCTTGCGTCTCAGCCAGATGTGACTCAAACCGTTTGGTCCAGGGAGGGTCCTTACACGTTCAGCAAACTCCTTTTCCCTCTGGCCATCATATATTGTGGATTAACAGATGATGCTGGTTGAAGCCAAATGCCATCATGTCTATTGGGAAGTCTACTGTTACGCAAATTGCCATACTTCATAGAAGATCCCTGTATCAGTCAGCTATTGCTGTGTAATAAACCTGAATGCTAAAACCTAAAAGCTTTCATTAATTCTCACGTCTGTGAGTTGGCTGGGAGTCATATGATCAAGGCTGAACTTGGCTGGGTAACTGTTTCAAGCAGTAGGTCTGATTGAGCTTGGCTTTTCACTGTGTGTTGGGCTCAGATTAGCTGCATTTGTCTTCATTTGGAGGCCCAAATATTAGTTATTAGTGCAATTATTCTTCGTTAGGCCAACCTGTATGCTGAATTTTCTGAAGCCAAATTGCCAAGAAAGTGAGTAAAATTAATAGAGTGGAAGAATAGAAATTGCACAAGTAGGAGTGGAGAGGGACAGAACACAGAAATTTTTTTTCCAAGTAGGATACCTTTAGCAGACATTGCAGTTATTTCTCACCATTCAGTCTGTGAAGAGGCTGATAAGTTCACATAAGGACTCTTGGATAAATTAAGGGTCCAATGAATTCCATTTAGCACATCAAATTTTACCCAGTTACCACATTCTACTCTGCTGCTTGAGGAAAGCCTGAAAATGACCTTGATAGCTTATAGAGGAGACTCATGAAGTAATAAACTCTAGTCTGCCATTTCACTTAAGGTTTGACTTTTAACAGACTGATGATCTAGCAGTATGAATAAGTTTAGCATACTGGATTACAATGAATTTTCTGGCATAATGTGCAAGACACAGATTCAGCTGGCTTTGAATGGGATCATCAAGTTGGTGATAACAGAGTACAAATGAATGAATGATCGGCAGATAAGAGCATTAAATGATTTTAAAGTAATAGCATTCTTAGTCTGAGATATTTCCATTGGCTACAAATGCCCTAAATGTTATTAGACTAAATCATCCTTTGACTGAAATAACATTTCACCTTTTCCTCTTTAATTAGTGTTTGTGTCTCTATTTGGGAGCAAATAAACATTTTCTCACTCATGTTACCTAAACACCAAATGAAAATAAAGACATAATTAGTATAAATATTCAGTTCTTGGTAGGGTGTCCCAGTCTGTTAATTCTAATTTCAGAAATTCATTGTCTTTATAAAACAGGTAAGCAAAACCACTTGGTTTGCAAATAATGGTACCAGACCATCGCCACCATTGGAACTAATTTGATCCAAATTATGGCATCATGCAAATGAAGCATGGGCATGGTTCCCTAGGGAGAAATGCTTTTGGAGATAGGAAGAACATTGGCAGATGATCTATACCTGCCAACAGTGGAAAGGGTTATACTCTGGCCAGGAACATTGTGATCTCTTGAATTTTTTGTAAACATACAGGTACTCTTCACTGACAGGTTACAAAATGAGTCATTTCAATTTTATAAGTTGTTGAAACATTCAACTAACCCTTGCATCCTTATGAATATCTTAATGCTAGTTGGGTTACAGAATTTGTAGAAGCTGGAGATCTAATTAAACTTATATTAAGGAATCCCATGATACTTGGATGGTAAAGCAATGTAAGGCACAACCAGTCCTCCAAATTTCAATTCATGTCCCGAATACTAACGTTCTTTAACTTTTGTCTGTGACATACTATGCATGCAGGAGAGAAAGATATTTTTCCCTCGTATCATTGGTTCTCTAACTTGAATTGATAATAAGTATATTCAAGGTTGCTTATTAAAACTTTAGATCCCCAGGACCCACCTTAGAGTTTCTGATTCAGTATATCTTGAACGAGACTGAAAATCAGCATTTAAAGTAAATCCCACAGGGGATTCTTTATAAGGTGGTCATGAGCTCACGCTTTGATATAGACATCGTTGGACCTTTGTGATAAAGAGCAGAACTGTCTCACATAGATACAGGGTGACATGTCTTACCATCTTGGTGTCGGGATGTATCCCCTGGTTTATTACACAAAAGACCTGAAGTAGAAATAGCTTAAGATAAAGATAGATTTAAAAATAACATATTATAAACAAACAAACAATAAAAAGTAAGGAAGATTTAAAAACAATTTGAGTAAGAAGTCAAGATTGAGAGAAAATAGTACAAATAAAAAATGTATAAAATCTTGGTTACTTGCTATGATTAAACTAACAACTTGGTTTAAATTCTCTGTTCAGCCAAAACAATAGGAAGATACAGTAAGTTCTACAGTCAGTTTTCTGTTACCAAAATGAGGAAGAAATACCTGACTTAGCAAAACTTGCCCTGGCATTGCCCTGGCATAGAAGGACACTGAGTGCTGGGGCAGGCCATGTCCTCAGTGGCTTTCTTCATTGGCAGGAAGGAATGGTCCAGTCCCCCACTCCATTATTGTCTCCCTGCTCTTGAAAGATGAGGTATGTGTTAGTGTAATCTGGGTGTAGAAGGCATCCAGCTGGCCCGAAATGCCCAGATCTTCTACTGTTTGAAAGCTGAAGATTGGCATAAAAGGTGTTTTCCCCTAACTCTCACACCTTTCCTCACTCATCCCATCATTGGTAACAGTTACAGCCATCTTCTCTCCTGCCACGGAATCATGTTCTTCCAGCTAGTAGAGTCCTGCACACATGCTATCTTCTCCAGGAGGCCCTTTAGTCATATGATGGTTGTTCCCAGGATTGTCCAAGTCTATCTAAGGGGGACTGCAGTATGGAGTTCTTGCAGTTGAAAACATGATACGAGCCAGAATTATATCACCCTTCCCATCATTCTCAGATCCCACTCAGCTTTTAGGTCTGGACAGGGAGGAATGAGACTGACATAGGCTCCTGACTGTTTCTGGCTACTGAATTTAGTAGGATGAGAAGAAATCTTGAAAGCTGCCTTAGATCCTCTTTGGGAAGCCTGCTTGCATCTTAAAACCATTGCTACACTTATGTGGAGGTGCAGTCTAGATGGTGAAATCTAAATCTCCTCAAGTAATATGTAGTTTAGAGTTGAAATTCCACCATTACCAATTCATTCCTTTGTATTTAAAACTTTCAACTGTGGTTGAATCCTCAAATATACAGGATGATTCAATATGAGTACATTAATCAGCTTCTTTGTAGCAGAAGGACCAGGATTAACTGAGAACCCTGAGATGCTAAAGGCAGGAATCACTTACAAAAGGAACATAGGTGTGGAAGGGTAGCAGGAATTAAAGATATTTATCTATCTCATAATTTTGCCTAGTGCTATTCTTGCCTACCACACTGCAGTGGAATGAAATGAAATTGTCTTTATTTTCTTTGTGAGGTGCCATATGATCTGCTTATATTAGCATAAGAGACATAATTTAGAAACAAGGGAAACCCTTTAATGTTAGGGATGCTTTTGCTAAAATTCACACATGTAGTGCTGATATATTTAAAGAGGCCAGAGGAGATCATAATTAACAACTGAAGCACGAAGAGGAGAGTGCAGGACTGCAGGTCACAGCAGATGCCAGTGAGAACCTAGAATGAATTTTTTCCCCCAGGTGACCCTTATATTATTTGTGAGTAGTAAGGCTTGATTCCACTGAGAGGAGTCACAGGTCTGGAGTAGATTTTATCCAGAACATCAGGGAGGGGACATCGTTAGAGGGCCTTCCAGTCACTGGTCCCTACCTAATATGAAAGTTTGTGGTAATGATTCATGGTAGACACAATGCCTAATAATCTGGTAAAACTTGGGCAAAATGGAATTGTTATTCCATTTGAAAATGGACATTCACTATGGCCTCTTTGCTTCATAAAGTACATCTCAAAAGCACAGTAAGGTATAATTGTCATTGCACATGAAAATAAGCCAAGTTTTCTCAAGATTAATCTGAGGGAATGGTCTTAACTGTAAAAGGAAACTGTCCAATGAAGTAACTGGTCTTGAGAACATTTCAGTTACACTTTAGAAAGGAAAATAACATTAGCTTTTCATGGAGGGGAAATGGGAGGAATGCATTTTCTTTTTCTTGTTTTTTTTAATATATACCAGTGGTATATTTTTAGGAGCTATTTTGAAAGTAGAAGATCTTTATGCTTACACAAAGATCTTCCAAACTTATTTGTAGGTTAAAGCCCAATTTTTCTTTATGGATTAAAAAATGTAAATCCTATTATTATTTGATCAATTCCATTCTTATTTAAATCTTCATAGATTTTTAAAATTCTAATATCAGTAGGTAGTTTAGAACTTTGAATAACTATACTCATAGACAAAATGATGTAAATAGAAGTTAGGTTCTAAAGTCCCTTCATCAGACATGATGGAACCTACAATGTAGCCCAGACCAAATCAACCCTAATCGCCCTGTCACATGTCCTTGGATCTCTGTATTATCCAGAGCCCAGGACTCTCAATCCTAACTCACCACAGGTTCCTTGGGCTGGAGGTTTATCACTCCATGGCCTTCTGATTCTTACTGGGGTAGTGTTCCTGCAGAGAATGGGGCTGTGGCAATGAGGGACAAGCTTAGAGAAGGGAAAGAAGGACCGAGACCCCATTAACAGCAGATTCTGAGGTCAAACTGGAGAAGGGTTTTATTGTCATTGAAGTAGGATCATTGTGGGAGATTCACTGTGGGTAATTCATAAAGTCTTAGTACTTTAAGGTGGGGACTACGTGTCTCTCATTTTTGAGCATTATCTTTGAGTGGGAAAAAAAATGTTAGACCTTTTTCGTATTGCCCCTGAAGTCAACCAGCAAAGTTGTTTGTTTATTTTGGTATTTTCTTTTGGAGAAAAGAATTGGTTCAAAGTGATGCAGAATATAATCTTTTCTTTAGAAGTTTGACTCACAGCTAGCAACAAATGGATGTTTTAGATAAAAGGAAGCACAATTAATAACCAGACAAGAAGTATATAGTTACCTAGGAGATCACTCTCCTTCCAGGTCTACTTATGTGGGTTCCTCCTCTTTTCTTAGAAATGCAGTGGATTAGATGAGGTGCCAGCTGTAGGAACTGTGGAACACAAACATGGAATTGTGGAAACATAATTATGCCAGCCCAATAAAAAGCCTTTATGAAGTGTACATTAATAACATTGAAGCTGTCCTTCTTGTAACATAAAAGACATAAAGTCTCAGTTTCTTGAAAAGACAAATCTATTCATGGAGAAAATCAGTAAATGAATACACAAAAGCTATAGAACATTGGAGCTGGGAGGTCTCTTAAAGGTTATCTGTCCAACTGCTTCATGCAGATGTGGAAACATGCTCAGAAAAGTTAGTAAATTGCTCAAGCTTGCAGAGCCAGAGGCAGGGTTGGGGTTGGGTTAGAATCCAGGATTCCTAAATCCTCTTCAAATCTTTTCCCCTCCTTTCTCTACATACTCTGCTTCCAGAGCTGTGGTTCTCAAACAGGGGCAGTGTTGCTTCCCAGGTGTGCCCTTTGGCGATGTCTGGAGATGTTTTCAGTTGTCACAACTGAATGTGTGTGTGTGTGTGTGTGTGTGTGTGTGCACAGGGGGGGTTGCTACTGGCATCTCCTGGGTAGAAGCCAGGGATGCTGTTGAACATTGTACAATGCACAGGACAGTCCCTACA
The DNA here is from genome assembly GCF_003676395.1 of Aethalodelphis obliquidens. NCBI lineage: Eukaryota > Metazoa > Chordata > Mammalia > Artiodactyla > Delphinidae > Aethalodelphis > Aethalodelphis obliquidens. The sequence goes on from NW_020837951.1 coordinate 47,676,005, forward strand.
ACAAAGAATGATCTAGCCCAAAATGTCAGTAGTGCTGAGGTTGAGGAAACCTGCTTTAATAATAAATCTTAGATTATCCTGCATTAAGCAGACTGTGAGAAAAACTAGATTTAAAACCAAGCAAATGCTTTATAAAGGATTTACCAAAGGGTTTGATTAATTGATCATATATTCTAATGTGAGGATCTTAAATAAGATTTAACCAACAACAAAAGACATACGTCAAAGAGACACAAGTACTATAAAAAATCCTGACACTCTTACGTGAACAAAACATGAACACAAGTGAGAAGTAAGCATAGTAATACTGTAATTTCTATACATTCTATAGGGTATGAAGTGATTTCACAGGTTATTCCTCACTATTAGAGCCTGTGACAACCAAGCCAAGTGGGAATGGGAAGCATTCCTATAAATCTGAAAACTAAAGCTCAGAGAAGTCAAAGATTCACTCCCATCATACGGCGCTGGAGCTGGTACCCAGACCCAGTATTTCGGTCTCCAACAACAATGTTCTCCACGCATTTCCATGTTGTCTACATAATATATAGGTATTTATAAGTATGTATTTTAAGAATTCATAGTCTAGAACATGTGAAAGTTCTTACGTCTTGCATGTTTTGGAAGAATGTGCAGAGAAAACCAGTCTTGCGTTATTTTTCACTGGGAACCAGAAATGAAAACAGTAATAATATTTTATAGGAACTTCTCTGCCTGAAAGCGGATTAATTTAAAAGTGACAACTTGCCTAGAGCCTCTCTTCTTAGGATCATTAGACCTGTGTTAAGATTAGGTGGAGAAAGCCATGACCAAAATCCCTGGAGGGGTCCAGATAAACGTCACAGCTGATGCTCTCAGCTTATTTCTCATGCACTTTTTACATGATTTCTTTGCTCACTGACTTGAGCAGAGTTATGGAGATGGGGTAAAGATGATAGGACTTTATTATGATCTGTTGAAGTCAAAAGACCACCATCATCAAGAGTGTCAACTCTGCTACTTTGGAACAAAAATCTTTATTTTCAGTTTCTGTCTAAATCTGGGTTTCTGTCCTTTTCTCATCTGAAAGATTTTAAAAGGAACAGCATCTCCAAGTGAATATTCGGTAACATGACATTTGATATTAATAAGGTATTTCTGGTGGGTTCTAGATTTTACTGTATTACTTTAAACTTGAAAGGAAATTGTTCTTCTGTTTCAAGGAATTGATAATTCAGAACCTCTTAATTTTTTTTTTTTTTTTTTTTTTGGTACGCGGGCCTCTCACTGTTGTGGCCTCTCCCGTTGCGGAGCACAGGCTCCGGACGCGCAGGCTCAACGGCCATGGCTCACGGGCCCAGCCACTCCGCGGCATGTGGGATCTTCCCAGACCGGGGCACGAACCCGTGTCCCCTGCATTGGCAGGCAGACTCTCAACCACTGCGCCACCAGGGAAGCCCAGAACCTCTTAATTTTGAACCTTTTAATACACGTGTTTTTATAACATGTAAATACTGGTTTATACACCAAGAACAAAAATGAAATCAAAAGATTTTTATGGGAATCTATTTTAATATTGTTTTATTTGGTTTTCTGTAGCCAAATTCTAAGTACCTTTCTGGTAGGCTATTTGTCTTTGGCCTCCAAGGTAACGTAATTCATTCTCACACTTTTCTCCCCATCATTTTAGTCTTTTAATCTCTCCCATGGCAGAATGAAGACATTTTTATTCCCTGCCTTCACTTCCTCTCAGTTGTTTCCATTTTGTACCCATCAACTAAGGTGAAGGGAATTTCTTCTTTGAAAGTAGCTTTCTCCTCAATGTCCTGGGAAGGAAGATATTCTTTCATACCTGACTGATCCTTGGCATCCTATGGCTCAGCGGCAGGAGTCAGGCTTGGTCTGGATTAGGTGTCATAGAATGTCTTGAACTTTATACATTACTTTACGCTTGTGTTTACTCTAAGGAAGGCTGCCCATGGAAAGACACTGCAGCAGAAGGGGGCGGGGGTTTAGGAGAGAGCGAGAGTTCTGAGCAGCCAACCCTGGGAGCGCTGTGAGTAGGTATTATGAAGCAGGACAGCACTGTTAGAAATGCAAGAAAATACTCAAACTATTTCAAGATACTGTCCTGGGAGGCCTCTGCCCATAGCAACAAATTCAGCTGCCAGTATTCCATTTATTCATCACTTCATTCAAATATTCTTAATTCATTTAGGCATTAGTTTAATCAAACGTTTTGATTATAGATGATTCCCAGCACCACAATCTCAGAAAATTAGCTGCCCAGTTTTCTCAGGAAAGAGTCCTCTTGTACCTGAATGTGCCGATGACATGAATTCTTCAAGAGTAGAAGAGTAGGGCTATGTTGTTATTACTTTTAGCCCTTGTTGAAAAGTGCTTGAATTGGGACATCATAGGGCTGCCTGTTTGGGGAATTATCCTCATAAACACACACACACTCCATAGAAACTAATGGAAACAGGATTTACTTGGAGAATATTGCTATACAAAGACATAGATATGTGTACATAGGAGTTACGACTCTGAAATACTGAGGCTGATTTTACAGTCAAGCATGAAACTTATTTTTATCATTTTAGAGTTATGACTTTGCATTGAAATATGCTGCAAAGGCAGGAAGGGTCAGAATCTAAGAGTAAAAATATTGGAAAAAAGAGGTATGTCTGAAAATGCCAGAGGTGGATGAAATCAATGCATATTTGAGGACGAAGGGTAATATTTTATGGAATTAATATTTTTACAGGTTATCCCCACAATGGTATGTTGATAATATTTTTACTTCTGCATGTTATGGTTAAAAGTAGAGAAATAGATATAAAGAAGTAAAATGCCTGTATCCATATTTTGCCAATCCTCTATCTTATTGAAGAAATAAAGTAAATATCAGTCTCTTCTTCAGCAAGAATGATTTCTTTATCATAACATAAATAAAACAGATTAGAAAGAATTAATATCTGGGAGAAGTATCTAAATAAATAAATGGAAAAGAACTTGAGAGAGATTTATTTTTGTGAGTTTTGTGGGCTGTGATATTAGATCTGGGCAGCTCAGTGTTGGACAGATATCGGGTGGTGTGGTGTTTGTAGCTTCAGATCCTTCCAACAGAGCCATCTTTGTATTTATTAAGAATGTAGAATGCAGGGTGGGAAAATAAAACTCCAAATTAATCACAGCAAGGCTCAACAGGGGAAAAATACATGGGTAAGAAGCATCAGGAGAAGTCCATTTAGCAACAGGAAGCTAATTGCTTCATTTTTATTCCATGGCAAAATCAAAACCAGGTGGCTGGCAGTCAGCCCACACGTGAAGATGTTTCTTAGAGTTCCTCAGTCCTGGGTCATGGATGTTGTCAGATGAAGTTGGAAGGCTGAAACAGCCATCTGGTGGCCGGTCATATTGTTGAACTTAATGGCCTTGGCTCCATCACAGAGCTTTCTAGCTAGATCACCTCCTGGTCTGTACATCCTTTATTAAGAATCAACAGAGCTGCTAACACTAGCCAGACAGATAAAGCCGCACACACCTAATTAACTCACATTAAGGTTGATTGATACTTCATTCTTTATAAAAGTAGAACTCGTTAAGCAGTGCTTCTTAAACTTTAGGATGAATCAGGATGGCTCGGAGGGTTTGGTAAAACACAGAGTGCTGAGTCTCCTCCTCCCCAGAGTTTCTGATCTGGTAGGTATGAGGTGGGCTCTGAGAATCTGCGTTTCTAACAAGTTCCCCAGTGATGCTGTTGCTCTGGTTCACCATCCTCAGGGGAGCCATTTATTGTGTTAGGTATAAATAAAACAAGAAGTGAGTTACATTATAATGCAATTTTCTCCATTCACATGTGACACAAAGTTCCTGAATTTTTATTTCTGACAAAGTTATAAGGCAGGATTGCCTATATTAACTTTTTCATAGAAGTTCCTCCTGATCATTACTTTTAGGTGATACACCTGTCCCCATCCTCCCACCCTGATAAGTGCAAATAAATTAATGTTCCTATTTAGAGTGACTCATTACTTGGTTAGAAAACAAATTCACATCCAGTGTAGGCTGACCTTACCTCTGGTTTATTAAAAAACAAAACAAAACCAAAGAACTCAACAAATCTATTGTGCTTTCACACTAACAAGCATTTAACAAGAAGTAAGGTTTCTTTTTTTTTGCTTCTCTTCCTGGAGAACTACATTGACCTATACCTAGTATTCTATGTAATGAACGTTTTTCAGGGATTGCAATGGTAGAAAAGTAGAGAGCAGTGGTAGGCTGCTGAGAGATGGCAAGGATAAAAGACGTGCTTTACAAGGTATCCAGAGATGAATAGTATCTATTTTTTGTTAAAAGTGATGAAGACAGGCTCTGAATATACAACTTTAATCTAATTGACTGAAATAGAAGTTGGTTAGGTGTATTAGAGGAAAGAAAACCTTTACTATAGTATAAATCTTGAAAAGGAGAGACATAATCAGCATAGGCAAAAAGGAGACAGGATGGCTTAGAAGAGGCAGTGTTGTGTTTTCTTTTGTTTACATTTTTATTGAAGTATAATTGACATATAACATTGCATTAGTTTCATGTATGCAACATAATGATTTGATATCTGTATACATTGTGAAATGATCACCACAATAAGTCTAGTTACCATCTATCATGATACCAAGTTACAATATTTTTGTCTTGTGATGAGAACTTTTAAGATTTACTCTCAGCAACTTTCAAATGTGCAATATCATCTTACTGATTATAGTCGCCATGCTGTACATTACATCCCCATGTGTATTTATTTTATAACTGGAAGTTTGTACCTCTTGACCCTCTTCACCCATTTTTCCCACCCTCCCTACCCCTCTCCCCTCTGGCAACCACCAATCTGCTGTCTGTATCTATGAGTTTCATTTCATTTGTTTTGTTTTTCAGATTTCATATATAGTGAAATCATACAGTATTTGTCTTTCACTGTCTGACTTATATCACTTATCATAATGCCCTTGAGATCCATCCATGTTGTCACAAATGGCAAGATTTCCTTCTTCTCTATGACTAATGTTCCATTATATATATACATATATATATGTATATATATATAAATATTTATACAGCTCTATCTCGACTTATGATAGGGTTACGTCTGATAAACCCATGGTAAGGTGAAAATATTCTAAGTTGAAAATGCATTTGATACACCTAACCTACTGATCATCATACCTTAGCCTAGCCTAGCCTACCTTAAATGTGCTCAGAACACTTACATTAGCCTATAGTTGGGTAAAATCATCTAACACAAAGCCTGTTTTATAATAGTGTTGAATATCTCATGTAAATTATTGAATACTGTACTGAATGTAAAAAGCAGAATGATTGCATGCATTCACAATGGTTGTAACTGTATCAGTTGTTTACCCTTGTGATTGCATGGCTAACTGGGAGCTGCAGCTTGCTTTCTCTGCCCAGCATCATGAGATAATATCATACCACATATTGCTAGCTTGGGAAAAGATAAAAATTCAAAATTCGAAGTATGGTTTCTACTGAATGCATATTGCTTTCACACCATCATAAAAATGAAAAATTGTAAGTTGAACCATCGTAAGTTGGGGACCAGCTATATATTTTGGGTATTAGCCCCTTATCGGATATATGATTTGCAAATATTTTCTCCCATTGAGTAGGTTGACTTTTCTTTTTTTTGAAGAGTTCCTTTGCTATGCAGGAGCTTTTCAGTTTGATGTAGTCTCACTTATTTATTTTTGCACTTGTTGCTTTTTCTTTTAGAGTCAGATTCAAAAGATCACTGCCAAGACCTGTGTCAAGGAGTTTACTGCCTATGCTTTCTTCTAGGAGTCTTATGGTTTCAGATCTTACATACAAGCCCTTAATCCACTTTGAGTTAATTTTTGTGAATGGTGTAAGATAGTGATCTAGTTTCATTCTCTCCTGCATTTGGCTGTTCAGTTTTCCCAAAGCCATTTATTGAAGAGACTTTCCTTTTCCTGTTGTATATTCCTGGCTCCTTTGTTGTAACTTAGGTGACCATATATGCATGGGTTTATTTCTGAGCTCCTATTCTGTTCCATTGAGCTACGTGTCTGTTTTTATGCCAGTGCCATACTGTTTTAATTATAATAGCTTTATAATATAGTTTGAAATCAGGGAGCATGATACCACCAGCTTTGTTCTTCTTTCACAAGATTGCTTTGGCTGTTCAGGGTCTTTTGTGGTTCCATACAAATCTTAGGATTGTTTGCTCTGTTTCTCTGAAAAATGCATGTGAAATTTTGATAGGGATTGCACTGAATCTGTAGATCACTTTGGGTAGTATGGACACTTTAACAATATAAATTCTTCCAGTTCATGAATACAGAATATCTCTCCATTTATTTGTATTATCTTCAGTTTCCTTCTTCATTTTCTTATAGTTTTCAGAGTACAAGTCTTTTAACTCCTTGATTAAATTTATTCCTAGGTATTTTATTCTTTTTGATGCACTTGTAAATGGAATTAAAAAAATTTCCCTCTCAGGTGGTTTGTTATTAGTTGTACAGAAATATGACAAATTTTTGTATATTGATTTTGTGTTGTGAAACTTTACCAAAATTGTTTATTAGTTCAAAAGTTTTTTGGTGGAGTCTTTTTAGTTTTTTGTATGTAAAATCATGTCATCTGCAAATAGTGATAGTTTTACTTCTTCCTTTCCAATTTGAATGATTTTTATTTCTTTTTCTTGTCTTATTCCTCTGGCTAGGACTTCCAATACTATGTTGAATAAAAGTGGGCATCACTGTCTTATTCCTGATCTTAGAAGAAAAGCTTTCAGATTTTCATCATTGAGTATAATGTTAGCTGTGGTCTTGTCCTATAGGGCCTATATTGTGTTGAGGCATGTTCCTTCTATATCCACTTTTTGAGAATTTTTATCATAAATGGCTGTTGAATTTTGTTAAATACTTTTTCTGCGTCTATTGAGATGACCACATGATTTTATCCTTTGTTTTGTTAATGTGATGTATCACATTGATTGATTTACAGATTTTGAAACATCTTTACATCTCTGGAATAAATCCCACTTGATCGTAGTGTATGATCAATCTTTTTAATGTATTGTTGAATTTGGTTTGCTAATATTTTGTTACAGATTTTTGAAACTATGTTCATTAGGGATATTGGCCTGTAATTTTCTTTTTTTGTGGTGTCCTTACCTGGTTTTGGTGTCAAGGTAATTTTGGAGAAGAAGTGTGTTTTTTACTTCGGTGATTTAATGAAAACCTTGCCAATGGCTACAACAATATCCTTTCTGTCTTCCATTTTCTTTTTTTCCTTTCTTTTTTTTCTTCTCTTTCCTTCCCTTCCCTTTCATTTTCTTCCCTTACCTTCTTCACTCACTAGATTTTTACTTGTCCCTAATATGTGCAAACATAATTCAAGATTGTAGAGGGAGAGGTGACTCAAACACAGATTCTGTCCTCAAAAAAGTACAAGTTGACAATTTCACCATATTTAAATCTACTTGGGCTCAAACTATAATAATTTCATCTCAGATCCTTAATATACACTTTGATTATGATAGACTCCTTTGAAGAATACCATGGTTGCCTCTCCCTCTCCATCATGTTTTGCTTGACCTGGAGATTCCCTCCTCTCCTCCTGGGTGCCTCCCTAGCAGCCTCTGTCCTTTAATTTGCTATTATATTTTGGTAGGTTTAAATACATGTAGCTTACAATGGATAGGGCTGTGTGTTCAACACTCCAAGGAACTGGGCAGTCAAGATGAGGAATGTCTACGCTTCCAGCTGCTGAACTATAGCATGTACCCCAAAGACAGGCAGTATGCCAGAGGTCTGTCAATGGAGCAGTTACTACATTCATACAGATGTGGCTAATATTAAGTTATATTGGTTCATTCAGTGGTTTAATGTGTGGTAACTAAATTAAATAATTTGCATTGTGGGCATGTTTATTGATTATTTTGTTGCTGTGGAAATCCTGAAGAACAGAGCGTGGTCATAACTTGGGTGAGTCTGTCTTTGAGGCATGTTGAGACCTTGACAGCACTGATGGTTGAGGAGGGGAGGAACTGGTGAGTGAGCAGGATTGGGGGGCTTGCCTTGGCTCCTGACTGTAGCATTGACCAGCAGAGAGTAGCAGAAGTACAACATATAGGGAAATACATGTAGTTGTTACCAAAAAAGTGACATCTGAGGAGTCAGGACCAAACTCCACCATCTACTGTGTATATGAACTTGCTAAGCCAAAATTCCCAAGTAATATGGGAACATTAATATTGTATTATTAATAACAACAATACTCAATTTATAGGGTGGTTGTGAGGTAAGTGAAAAGTGTCAAGTATTTAACACAATACCCTTAATAAATATTAACTTTATTAATTATCTATCTATGCCCTCAAACACAAGCTACACATAGGCTTCTTTCCAGATTTAAGTGATCTAGTTCTCTATGCAGATGTTCTCAAAGTGTGTCCTCAGACTGAAATCACTGGCATCTTGCTCAAAACGCAGCCCCTCTAGCTCTTCTCATACCTACTAAGTCAGAAACGCTGGGGGTGGGGCCTAGTAACCTGTGTTTTCTCAAGCATTTCAGGTGATTCTGATATACCCCCAAGTTTAGAACTGTTGCTTTAGTGGGACATAATAGAGTCATTTTCAGCAAGGGAGTGATGATCAAAGCTGATGAGTGAAACACTGTGGTTCCAGGGGATTGGCAAATACAGCAGAGGCTTCTAGCCATCAGCCAGAGGTATTGAGGACGAGGTCTAATCTTCCAGGAGAGAAGGCTGGGACAAAAGATAGGCAGCATGGCAGGCTTGGCTCTATCCTTCCTTTCCCTATCCCATCCATACCAACTGACTTTGGAGACAGGGTTCTTGCCCTTTGAGGGAATGGGGATGCTAATTATACCAGAATCCCATCATAAATTGGGGCAAAGTAAAAAGAGGGTAAGGGAAACTTGCAATTTTGTGGACCTGTAGGTAACCAGGGTTCACTTCCTGGAGAAGCAAAACTTATTCCTGATCAGATATGAATTAGGTTGGAACTAACGCTGAAGATAAAAAGTTTTCACTCTTCGAGCTGAATAGAGCTTGGCAAGGTAGGGACTGAGATGCTGGTTGCATTAACACAAACTCTTTGGTAAAGCATAACCAACTTCAGTTCAAAATACCTCTGATCCTCTACTCTCTTGTTCTGTCCTCCTGGCTCACATATTCACAGGTTTCTTGGAAAAATACTTAGCATTTTCTTTGAAGGGCCAGCAACAGGCTGTGGCCAGGCTATTTGTGTCTGGTGGTGGCTGCATGAAGCCCCTGGGATTGCCCACTTAGCTACAGACTGTGTCTGAATGCCCTGGGCTGGAAATTGAAAATGTGTGCTTGTGTGAGCGATCACCCTTGGCTGTAGGCGATGATTTCCACAGTGCTCCTTGTAGAAACCTCAGGGGAGGAAATCATGGAATGATATAACTGGGAGGACCTCTGAGAAATCATTTGGCCTTGCCTCCCATGGAGAGCCCAGGACAAAGAAAACAAGGAAAAGAAAAACAAAAAACCGAACCCTGATTCTCTTCCCTCTTGCTGGCACACTGTATAATGCCGGTGTTCTCTCCCCATGCTAGCAGAGGAAGTTAGGATCAGGGAACCACTTGGGTTTTTTCCCTGCCATCCATCATTTGAGCTTTCACAGTGTGATACTCAACAGCTTGGAAATATTAGCACTAATATGTAAGATATGGATTGAAATTCAGCCTCACAATTATGATTAGAAATGAAATCACATTGAACTGATGAGTGTCACATTGTCATTAAATAGAAATTAAAACCTAAAAATGTGAATGAGTTCAATAAATATTTAAGGTCCCATTAGGGTAGTTCTCAAATAACACATGGAAGTATCACCTGAAAGGCTTATGTAAAGTGTTCTCAGGATCCACCCTCAGAATTTCTAATTCATTGGATTAGGAATGAGGCCCAGAAATCTATATTTTTAACAGTGTCCCCAGGGAGTGCTAATGCTAATGCTCTACAAAGCATACACTGAGGAGCACTGTTTGGGGAAAAGGACAGATACTCTGTGAGTAGTTACTATGTTCCGTCTCTAGACTATAAGCTTCCCACCTGCAGAAGCTTTTCATTTGCCACCATATCATTCCTGTGGCTTGTGGCTTTAAATACCATTATATGCCCACAATTCTAAATCTGTATTTTCAGCCCAGACAACAGTTCCTAACTTCAGACTCATATAGCCACTCAACACCTCCATACAGATGTCTAAAAGACATCTCAAACTTAACATGTTGAAATTGAACTTTTAATCTCCCCTAACCTACTCTACTTTCAGTATTCCCATCTCAACTAATGCTGAACAAATCCTTCCAGACGTTCAAGTAAAAAAATAGTGGGTCATCTTTGACTTCTTTCTTTCTCCCATACCCCTCATCCAATCTGTTAGAAATGCTGTTACCTGTGTCTTTAACCTATATCCAGACTCTGGCCACTTTCACTCCTACCACCCTGATTCAACATACTCTGTCTAACCTCTCTTGAGTTATGGCCAATTGTCTCATATCCATGCTTCCACTCCTGTCCCCTACTGTCTGTTTTCGACATAGTAGCCAAAGGGATCCTGCGAAAATATAAATCAGGCCATGTGACTCTGGTTCAACACTATTTTGAGTAAAAGCCAAAGTTCTTACAGTGGACTGCAAAACCCTGTAAGAGGTGACTTCTTGTTGCCTCTCTGGCCTCATGTCTTGTTCCTCTCCTCCTTGCTTTGCCACGTCCACACAATCACTGGCTCTTGCTGCAATATACTCATCATGTTTGCACGTAGGCCTTTATATTGGCTGTTCGTTCACTTTGCCTGGAACACTATTTCTCCATATATCCACATAGATCACTCTCTCACTCACCTTCTTCACGTCTTTGAGTCTTTGCTCAAATTTGTCTCTATTACCTTCTCAGTAAGGTCTATCTGGGCTGCCCTATTTATTGTTATAATGACTCCCATCCATCCCTAGCATTTCTGAACTCCTTCTCCCCTCCTCTGTGCTATTTGTTCTATGGCATTTATCACCATTTAATATACCAGGAAATTTACTGATTTATTATGTTTATTGTCTTTTCTCCCATTAGAATGTAAGCTTCACAAGTGTGGAGATCTTTGTCTCTTTTGTTCAATGATGCCGCTCAAGCACCCACAGCAGTGCCTGCCACGTGGTAGGTGCTTTATTAATATTTGTTGAACAAATTAATGATGCATAATAAATTCTTAATATTTATTAAACGATAAAGCATTTAGAAATATTACTTCATTTAACTCACAGCAGCCCTTTAATCCCCATTTTACAAATGAGAAAACCAAGGTTGACATATATTAAGTAACATGATCAATATCAAATATCCAAATATGTCTGACTCTGAAATGCCTCCACTTTCTACTCTCCCACTACCTGTACAATGCCCCAGGCACTATACTAGCTATAGGATATGAATGAAAGAGGCATCGTTCCTTCTCTAAGGATCTCATTTGTTAGAGAAGACAGATGTACAGAAAAAAAAAATGCTACAGGGAACTTACAGTTTATTTCTATAGCAAATGTACAGACAGTTAACTACAGTGCAAAGCAGAATGTGGCATATATTATCAAAAATGTACTAAGTGTTATAGCAGAGAGAGTTAGTCTTGCATGGAGTGACAAGAGATTGAACCTGTAGGAGGAGGAAATAATAATAATTGAAAATGTGAATAGTCCTTGGTTAGCTGCTGAATGATGGATAGGATTTAATAGCTAGAGATGCTCAGGACTAGTATTTCAGCATGAAAAAAGGAAATAAGCAGAAAAGTGAAGATTAGGTGTGGGGAACATAGAATTTTCTAGAAACACAGTATATGAGGTGGCTCAAAGGCAATAGCCTAGGTAAATCTATTGGATCTTTCTTCTGAATCTGCTAAAATGCTTTTGTTGAAGGGAAAGCTGTACTCTGGGAGAGCTATTCTGGCAGGCATGTGTTCATTTATGTAACATTATTAAGTGCCTGGCTATGTGTTCGATGAAGGGGTTAAAATGGAAAGAGAGATGGAAGATGCCTCTGCTCTTCAAAGCTTGTAACCTGGCAAAGATGGCAGCTAATTAAACAAGGAAATACAACTCAATGAAATATGTACAGTGGAAGGAGACACAGAACCCATGACAAGGGAGAACAACCTTCTCTGAGGTCAGGGAAAATATCAGAGACTTACTAGAGGACTTACATTTCAGCTGAGACTTGAGGGATGTATAGGCATTACCAGGGCAAATAAGAGGGCAGAGAGTGTTGTAGGCAAGGGAATGACATGTACAGACAACCAGAAGTGACCAATACCATTCACTGAGCCCGCCAGGACCCAGAAAACATTCAATATAGCTGGAGTATAGAATGAAAAAGGAGAGAGTGGAAAGTAGTAATCTGGAGGAGTAGGCAGAAACACATTATAGGCATGTTAAAAATTTTAACTTTATCAAAAGGCGAAAAGGGCGTCATCATGGGTTTCAAGCAGAGAAACTGTATGATCAGATTTTCATTTTAGAAGCTTTAATCTTGCTTTAGTGAGCAGAATGGGTTGGAAGGGACTAAAAATGGAAGTAAGGAGATCTATTCAGAGGCTGTGGTAATAATCCAGTCAGGCGGGGATAGATTAAAGCAGATGGATGAGATTGTCAGGATTTGGGGATTGATAGGATATAAGGGATGGAGAAAAGGGAGGCCTCAAAGATGACTTGCAAGTTTCTAAATTGTGCAAATGGGTCATGGTATAGTCAGTTACTGAAATATGACTGAACAGAGAGTATGCATGTGTGTGGGTGTATATATGTAGATGTAATCAGGGAGTTATTACAGTAGACCAGACAAGAGACTTAACAATGGTAATGATAGAAGTCAAGTAAATAATATTTAACCAAATTTATAAATATTTTAAGGTTATTAGTAAGAAATCATGTAGACTTATAAAGTGATGATGGCACAATTTTTATAATCCATTTGTAGTTTTCTAGATCATTGTTTGATAGTCTGTCTGCGTACTGAGTTGTTGAGTCAATGCCTCATTTATTTAGTCAGTACTTACTTAGGGAGAGGATTTTAAACCATCTTATAAGACCAAAATTTATTATTAAAAATATTAAAAATATCCATCATTTTCATTTTATCATTTCATATCTCTGATATAAAGAATGAGTGCACTATTTAAACAGAGCCCTAATTTATTAGCTTAAGTACAACATGAGCTGCTCCCTAGACCTGACCATTCTTTTTTAAGAAACACACTAATTTGGGAATTGTTCAGTTGTATAGGCTTAAAAAGTAAATAGGGGCAAGGAAAAGCTACATACGGCTCATCTACATGAAGGATGGCTGGAAGATCAACTTAGCTTGATTCTTCAGGGAGTGATTTTCTTTGAACACTTAGCTGAATTCACATATAATATTCATCCAAGTGGCTCATTGCATCTTCAGAAAAAGCCTCATCTGGGCTTGCAAATATTCTTCTTTTAAAATGGTAAACTTAAACATTACTTTTGAAAGCACCAGTATAGAAAATGAGCCTTCAGAATATTCATTCAGGGCAGTCATCAATAAGATGGCAATCCTCTCTGGGCTAAGAATGATGGGTGGCCAGTGCTCAGAGACTACCTCTGCACACTCTGATGGAGATAGGGGTAGCAGGAAAAGATACAGCTTATAGGAAAATTAGCCTCGTCAACCAAATGGACTTGGTAAGATTCTCCTCTTTCTACCATTTTGAATAAAATGATGGGCTGTGTAGTTCTCAGGAGTGTGGTCTGCCTTTATTACATACCTCCTTCTTTTCAGAAAATATATAAAGAATTCCAACCCTCCACCAGGCACTGTGCTAGGTCCTGGGGATACAATATACAAATTCTGGTTTCAAGAATCTTATAGGCTGGCAGTGGGGACATTCTCTTCATGCCATTCCTAGTAATTAAGCAACTAGCATGTTGACCTGCTTATGGTAGGTTTTCAATACATGAATAAATGAAATGACAAATAATTCATAATATATAATCCACACTGCCTGACTTGACTTCCCTGATTCCCTGTGGAGACCCCTGCGCTTGAGTGGTTCATTTCTCATGCAAAAGCAAATATTTTGGATAGGAAATTTTTAATGAATACTTACGGCAGAGCCTTTAAATTGCAAAAATAGATTTTTCTCTATAACTATTGCTCTATAACACTGAACTTCTAAAACCAAAATTATTCCTTGCTAAATTACTTGCTACAAAGTAATAACACGTTTCTGACCTAACAACCAAAAACTCAAAAATCGGAGACACAGAGCTGAATGGAAGACAGTTTACTCACTTAGCAACACATGATGGAGGAGAACTATCAGCAGGTATATGGTGGCTTGAAGGGCCTTCAGTTTATCTTTTCTTCTAGTAACTCTCTTCACACTGTGTTGTCTTCTTTGGATCTCTAATGCCATTCAGTTTTCAAAATCTGCTCTCAGGAAAGCACCTTATAACTTTGTAGAAGACAAAATTTATTCTCCCAGATGGAGGGTCACGGGAGGAAGGATAGGGGATCCTTCTCAATATCCCTGTTACCAGACCACACAAGCACTGCCTTTGGTGTTCATAAGAGCGGGGTGCTCTAAATAAACATACATAATAAATTAATTTATTCATTCATTCCTTCAATAATTGAATGGTTAATAAGACAAAGTTTTTGGTGCTTATGAGACAAGATGGAGTTATGAAGTGACAGAAATTATGATTCAGAAGTAATAGGCATACAGTAAGCAAAATGGAAACAATGAAGTCAGTAGATGAGAGAGCTGAGTGGAGTAGTCTTAGGAAAACATAGACACTGCTAAAAAGAGTAACTGGCCTCAAATGTCTTAAAAGGACTGAGATGAGGGCCACACTTGACCCACATGCCTTTGGAAAACCATATTGGAAAGTATTTTAAAACTTTAAATAGAATGGAGATGAGAAGTTAGGAACCAAGAAGATAAGCCCAAACTCTTTCCTTCTATCTCATGGTGCCTTTATCCCTCATAATTCCAACTCTACTTCTCCCCTTCATGACATTAAAAAAAAAAATTGGCCTATCTTCAAACTACTTAATTTGTTCACCATTTCCAGAATACAAATTGCCTGAGAATAAGATTGGCCCAGCTCATCTGTGTACAGTGGACTTGTTGTATTTATGTCAAGTGCCTTTATCCTTGTCTAATCCATCATCCATCGATGGCTTCCCAGTGCTGGGGCTGTGGGTAAGTAGGGCTGTGCCCTTTAGAAGGAATTTGTGACACCACAGGCATGAAGACTAAAAAAATCTAGAGCAAAAATGAGTTATTAGAATATAAAAAGAGCTAACTTCTTTGAGTATCTGCCATATGCTACATACTGCTTTATATACTTTAAATTTAACCTTAATAACAATCCTTTCATTATACTTACTTTTTATATGAGGAAACTGAGATACTGAGATATTCAGTAACTTATCAAGTGGCAGAGTTGAGGATTGAACTCAGGCAGCCTGATTCCTGAACCTATGTACACAACAATTACATTCTACTGAGTAGTTTAAAATTGTTTTCTCACTTACTGTTAGGTATGTGCTTCTAGGCAAGGGATACAACTCCTTTAAACTCTAGTTTTTCCATCCATCCAATGAAGGTAATACCTGCCCACATACCACATAAGATTGTTCTCAGGATTAAGTAAAAATGTATTTGAGAATTCTTTTTAAACTGTAGAGCAAGGTATTACAATTTAAAGCAACAACATTATCAGTAGCAATAGGAATAATAAAAGTACGGAGACGTTTCGTTAAGTAGTTAACTTTCTGAGAGCTCCTTAAAAAATTCATATGTTCTTTGCCCTCAAGTTCCCATTATAAAATAGCTGTCGTCATCTTTTACACTTCAGCATGACAGTCTTTTGGGGGATTTTTTTTCTTGAGGTTGATCAGATTACTGCTGTGTCATCCAAGAAATGATAATATAATGGGAAAAGGGCAAAAGTCCTGGATCTGCATCTATTTTTCTCATTTCTCTTTCTACCCATGATTATTTATGGGATAGATAAATTTGTAACATGCTTTGAAAGCTTCAGATGAAAGGTGTTATAGGCAATTTAAAATCAGTATGTTCTGTTACATTTTTTTTTTCTTGAGACTTTCAGCAACAAATTGCACAATGGAAAGTTCTCTTACTACATATCTCTTTAGTTATATGTCTGTTTTATTTTAGCACACTCAGATTTGCATGGCATACATCTAAATAAATGCTATAAAAAAGAAATCATGGGATTTTCCTGGTGGTGCAGTGGTTAAGAAACCGCCTGCCAATGCAGGGCACATGGGTTCGATCCTTGATCCGGGAAGATCCCACATGCCATGGAGCAACTAAGCCCATGCACCACAACTACTGAGCCTGCGCTCTAGAGCTGGTGAGCTACAACTACTGAGCCCACGTGCCACAACTACTGAAGCCCATGCGTCTAGAGCCCGTGCTCCGCAACAAGAGAAGCCACCACAATGAGAAGCCCGTGCTCGTCGCAACTAGAGAAAGCCCATGCACAGCAACGAAGACCTGATGCAGCCAAACATAAATAAATAAAATAAAATAAAAAAAAATTATGATTAAAACTGTTAGAACTAATAAACGAATTCAGCAAAGTTGCAGAATACAAAATCAATACACAAGAATTTATTGCATTTCTATATGCTAATAACAAACTATCTGAAAAAATAAGAAAGCAGTCCCATTTACAATTGCATTAAAAAGAATAAAATACCTAGGAATAAATTTAACCAAAGAGGTGAAAGACTTGTATATTGAAAACTACAAGACATTAATGAAAGAAATTGAAGAAGACACAAATAAATGGAAAGATATTCCATGCTCATGAATTGGAAGATTTGGGCTTCCTTGGTGGTGCAGTGGTTGAGAATCTGCCTGCTAATGCAGGAGACACGGGTTCGAGCCCTGGTCTGGGAAGATCCCACATGCCGTGGAGCAACTAGGCCCGTGAGCCACAACTACTGAGCCTGCACGTCTGGAGCCTGTGCTCCGCAACAAGAGAGGCTGTGATAGTGAGAGGCCCGCGCACTGCGATGAAGAGTGACCCCTGCTTGCCACAACTAGAGGAAGCCCTCGCACAGAAACAAAGACCCAACACAGCCAAAAATAAATAAATAAATTAATTAATTAAAAAAAAAGAATTGCAAGAATTAATATTGTTAAAATGTCCATACTACCCAAATAAATCTACAGATTCAATGAAATCCTTACCAAAATTCCAACAACATTTTTTCACAGAAATAGAACAAACAATCCTAACATTTGTATGGAACCATAAAGACCCTGAATAGCCAAAACAATCTTGAGAAAGAAGAACAAAGCTGGAGGCATCATGTGCCCTGATTTCAAACTATATTACAAAACTGTTGTAATTAAAACAGTACGGTATTGGTATAAAAACAGACACATAGATCAATGGAACAGAACAGAGAGTCCAGAAGTAAGCCCACTCATTTATGGTCAATTAATTTGCCACAAAGGAGCCAAGAATATACTATGAGGAAAAGATATTCTCTTCAGTAAATAGTGTTGGGAAAATTGGACAGCCACATGTAGAAGAATGAAACTGGACTGCTGTGTTACACCATACATGAATATTAAATCAAAATGGATTAGAGGCTGAACATAAGACCTGAAACCGTAAAACTCCTAGAAGAAAACACAGGTGGTAAGCTCTTTGACATAGGTCTTGGTGATGATTTTTTGAATTTGATACCAAAAGCAAAGGCAACAAAAGCAAAAATAAACAAGTGGGACTACATTAAACTAAAAACCTTCTGCACAGCAAAGGAATGCAATGAAAATGCAGCCTACTTTATGGGAGAAAATATTTACAAATCATATATCTGATAAGGGACTAATATCCAAAATATTTAAAGAACTCATACAACTCAATACCAAAACATAAACTCTCTGATTTAAAAATGGACAGAAGATCTAATTAGACATTTTCCCAAAGAGGACATACATATGGCCAAAAAGTATATGAAAATATGCTTTATATCATTAATCATCAGGGAAATGCAGACCAAAACCACAATGAACTATCCCCTCACACCTATTAGAATAGCTGTTATCAAAGACTAGAAATAACAAATGTTGACAAGGAGGTAGAGAAAAGGAAGCCCTTGTACACTGTTGGTAGGAGTGTAAGTTCATGCAGCCACTATGGAAAACAGTATGGAGTTTCCTCAAAAAATTAAAAATTACCATATGATCCAGCAATTCCAACCCTGGGTATTTATCCAAAGAAAACAAAAACACTAACTCAAAAAGGTACATGCACCCCCAACATTCATTGCAGCATTATTTACAATAGCCAAGATATGGAAACAACGTAAGTGTCCATCAATGGTTAAATGGATAAAGAAGATGTGGCATGTATATATAATGGAATATTATTCGGCCATATAAAAGAACGATATCTGGCCATTTGTGAGAACATGAATGGACCTTGAGGGCATTATGCGGTGGTGGTGGTGTGATGAATTGGGAGATTGGGAATGACATGTATACACTAATATGTATAAAATGGAGAATTAATAAGAACCTGCTGTATAAAAAAATAAACAAAATTGAAAAATTCAAACAAAAAAATAACAATAGTAAACAACTAATATTTATGGAGTATTTCCTATGTAACCAGGCACCGTGCAAAGCACAGCGGAGCACACACTTAATCTCATCCTCTCATCTGTATTAAAGAGTAAGAAACTGCAGTTTGGAGAGCCTCAGCAACTTTCTGAGGACACACAGGGAAGTTTTTAACTATACTCTCTTCAGATATTTTTTCGTGTCCTTTCTCTCTTCTCCTTCTGGTACCCCTATAATGCAAATGTTGGTGCATTTAATGTTGTCCCAGAGGTCTCTTAGGCTGTCTTCATTTCTTTCCATTCTTTTTCTTTATTCTGTTCCATGGCAATGAATTCCACCATTCTGTCTTTCAGGTCACTTATCTGTTCTTCTGCTACTGATTCCTGCTAGTGTATTTTTCATTTTAGTTATTGTGTTGTTCATCTCTGTTTGTTCTTTAATTCTTCTAGGTCTTTGTTCAACATTTCTTGCATCTTCTCAGTCTTTACCTGCATTCTTTTTCCGAGGTCCTGGATCATCTTCCCTATTATTATTCTGAACTCTTTTTCTGGAAGATTGCCTATCTCTGCTTCATTTTATTGTTTTTCTGGGGTTTTATCTTGTTCCTTCATCTGTTACACAGTCCTCTGCTCTTTCATTTTTTGTATCTTTCTGTGAATGTGGTTTTCATTCCACAGGCTGCAGGATTTTAGTTCTTATTGCTTCTGCTTTCTGCCCTCTGGTGGATGAGGTTATCTAAGAGGCTTGTGCACATTTCCTGATGGGAGGGACTGGTGGTGGGTAGAGCTGGGTGTTGCTAAGAAGAAGGTAGAGCTCAGTAAAACTTTAATCTGCTTGCTCGCTCATGGGTGGGGCTGAATTCCCTCCTGGTTGGCTGTTTGGCTGAGGCGACCCAGCAATGGAAGCTACAGTCTCTTTGGTGGGGCTAATGGCAGACTCCGGGAGGGCTCACGGCAAAGAGTACTTCCCAGAACTTCTGCTGCCAGTGTCCTTGTCCTCACGGTGAGACACAGCCACCCCCCACCTCCGCAGGAGACCCTCCAACACTAGCAGGTAGGTCTAGTTTTGTGTCCTGTGGGGTCACTGCTCCTTCCACCTGGGTCCCAATGTGCACACTACTTTGTGTGTGCCCTCCAAGAGTGGAGTCTCTATTTCCCTCAGTGCTGTTGAAGTCCTGCAATCAAATCCCACTAGCCTTCAAAATCTGATTCTCTGGGAATTCCTCCTTCTGTTGCCGGACCCCCAGGTTGGGAAGCCTGATGTGGGGCTCAGAACCTTCACTCCCGGGGGTGAACTTCTGTGGTATAGTTCTTCTCCATTTTGTGAGTCACCCACCCAGTGGTTATGAGATTTGATTTTATTGTGATTGCGCCCCTCCTACTGTCTCATTGTGCTTCTACTTTGTCTTTGGATGTGGGGTATCTTTTTTGGTGAGTTCCAGTGTCTTACTGTTGATGACTGTTCAGCAGCTAGTTGTGATTCGGGTGCCCTTGCAAGAGGGAGTGAGCACATGTCCTTTTACTCTCCAGTCTTGAACCAATCTCCACATTTTAAAATAATGTCTGGCACCTGTATATTGTTTCCCTTTTCGCTTACATAATCAATTTAAAATTTTCCCAATAGCCCTGTGAGAGTATGGCGGAAAATAGTTGCAACAGATATAAATATACATATTGAAACTGCTGTAAGGCAAATGCTGGCAATTTATTTAATGGAGAAAAGCCACCCAGTTCTTGATTTCTCATTTCCAGTACAACAGCAGTGATGGTGCTAGGGGTTATGAATGATAATGATGATGATATGCTTTATTTGTATAAGTTTCTACTATTTTATCTGCTGTTTGATTTTGGCCTAATCCAGGATGACATTATCAGGCATTTCAGTGCTTCGGGAAACACTTCTCACCAGCTGGATTGCTAGCCAAACTTGTAAGCTAACAACTGAATACTACATAAGGTCTATCACCCAGCCACCCCCATACTTGCTCCCCAGGGCTGATGGGGAATGGGCCATGAGTCATGGAGGCAGTTGGTGGGGAGGTGGCAGCTCTACCCACCGATGATTATTTTTTAAAATAACTGAGGGCTCTTACTGTACCTCAACCCACAATTTCCTTGCCTCCACCACAACCAAGCCAATGTGGTGGGGTAAACATCATCAGTTTTTTACTTCTTTTCATGTTTTAAATTTGTTTTAGCTGGATTTTTTTTCAGCATTCTGATATCAAAATAGAGGAGAAGGGAGAATGTGCAGGATAATTTGCCCAAGTTCCTTATCTCTCTAGCAAATACCAAGACTCCTGAATTGTACTATTTTCTGTGCCTCATAATTTTTTTTTGAATTTTATTTATTTATTTATACAGCAGGTTCTTATTAGTCATCCATCTTATACACATCAGTGTACACATGTCAATCCCAATCTCCCAATTCATCACACCACCAACCCCACCACCACCCCCCACTGCTTTCCCCACTTGGTGTCCATACGTTTGTTCTCTACATCTGGGTCTCTATTTCTGCCCTGCAAACTCGCTCATCTGTACCATTTATCTAGGCTCCACATATATGTGTTAATGTGCAATATTTGTTTTTCTCTTTCTAACATACTTCACTCTCTCTGACAGTCTGTACATTCATGCACGTCTCTACAAATGACCCAATTTCGTTCCTTTTTATGGCTGAGTAATATTCCATTGCATATATGTACCACATCTTCTTTATCCATTCGTCTGTCAATGGGCATTTAGGCTGCTTCCATGACCTGGCTATTGTAAATAGTGCTGCGATGAACATTGGGGTGCATGTGTCTTTTTGAATTATGGTTTTCTCTAGGTATATGCCCAGTAGTGGGATTGCTGGGTCATATGGTAATTCTGTTTTTAGTTTTATAAGGAGCCTCCATACTGTTCTCCATAGTGACTGTATCAATTTACATTGTCACCAACAGTGCAAGAGGGTTCCCTTTCCCCACACCCTCTCCAGCATTTGTGTTTGTAGATTTTCTGATGATGCCCATTCTAACTGGTATGAGGTGATACCTCATTGTAGTTTTGATTTCCATTTCTCTAATAGTTAGTGATGTTGAGCAGCTTTTTGTGTGCTTCTTGGCCATCTGTATGTCCTCTTTGGAGAAATGTCTATTTAGGTCTTCTGCCCATTTTTTGATTGGGTTGTTTTTTTAATATTGAGCTGCATGAGCTGTTTGTATATTTTGGAGATTAATCCTTTGTCCGATGATTCATTTGCAAATATTTTTTCCCATTCTGAGGATTGTCTTTTTGTCTTGTTTGTAGTTTCCTTTGCTTTCAAAAAGCTTTTAAGCTTCGTTAGGTCCCATTTGTTTATTTTTGTTTTTATTTCCATTACTCTAGGAGATGGATCAAAGATCTTGCTGTGATTTATGTCAAAGACTGTTCTTCCTATGTTTTCGTCTAAGAGTTTTATGGTGTCCAGTCTTACATTTAGGTCTCTAATCCACTTTGAGTTTATTTTTGTTTATGGTGTTAGGGAGTGTTCTAATTTCATTCTTTTACATGTAGCTGTCCAGTTTTCCCAGCACCACTTATTGAAGAGACTGTCTTTTCTCCACTGTATATTCCTGTCTCCTTTGTCATAGATTAGTCGACCATAGGTGCGTGGGTTTATTTCTGGGTTTTCTATCCTGTTCCATTCATCTGTATTTCTGTTTTTGTGCCAGTACCATATTGTCTTGATTACTGTAGCTTTGTAGTATAGTCTGAAGTCAGGGAGTCTGATTCCTCCAGCTCCATTTTTTCCCCTTAAGACTGCTTTGGCTATTCGGAGTCTTTTGTGTCTACATAGAAATTTTAAGGTTTTTTTGTTTTAGTTCTGTAAAAAATGCTATTGGTAATTTGATAGGGATTGCATTGAATCTGTAGATTGCTTCAGGTAGTATAGTCATTTTCACAATATTGATTCTTCCAATCCAAGAACATGGTATATCTCTCCATCTGCTGGTATCATCTTTAATTTCTTTCAACAGTGTCTTATAGTTTTCTGCATACAGGTGTTTTGTCTCCCTAGATAGGTTTATTCCTAGGTATTTTATTCTTTTTGTTTCAGTGGTAAATGGGAGCATTTCCTTAATTTCTCTTTCAGATTTTTCATCATGAGTGTATAAGAATGCAAGAGATTTCTGTGCATTAATTTTGTATTCTGCAACTTCACCAAATTCTTTGATTAGCTCTAGTAGTTTTCTGTTGGCATCTTTAGGATTCTCTATGTATAGTACCATGTCATCTGCAAACAGTGACAGTTTTACTTCCTTTTTTCCAATTTGTATTCCTTTTATTTCTTTTTATTCTCTGATTGCCATGACTAGAACTTCTGAAACTATGTTGAATAATAGTGGTGAGAGTGGACATCCTTGTCTTGTTCTTGATCTTAGAGGAAATGCTTTCAGTTTTTCAGCATTGAGAATGATGTTTGCTGTGGGTTTGTCATATATGGCCTTTATTATGTTGAGGTAGGTTTGCTCTGTGCCCACTTTCTGGAGAGTTTTTATCATAAATGGGTGTTGAATTTTGTCAGTAGCTTTTTCCTCATCTGTTGAGATGATCATATGGTTTTTATTCTTCAATTTGTTAATATGGTGTATCAAATTAATTGATTTGCATATATTGAAGAATCCTTGCATCCCTCGGATAAATCCCACTTGATCATGGTGTATGATCCTTTTAATGTGTTGTTGGATTCTGTTTGCTAGTATTTTGTTGAGGATTTTTGCATCTATGTTCGTCAGTGATATTGGTCTGTCATTTTATTTTGTTGTAGTATCTTTGTCTGGCTTCGGTATCAGGGTGATGTTGGCCTCATCGAATGAGGTTGGGAGCGTTCATTCCTCTGCAATTTTTTTGGAAGAGTTTGAGAAGGATGGGTGTTAGCTCTTCTCTCAATGTTTGATAGAATTCACCTGTGAAGCCATCTGGTCCTTGACTTTTGTTTGTTGGGAGATGTTTAAACACAGTTTCAATTTTATTACTTGTGATTGGTCTGTTCATATTTTCTATTTCTTCCTGGTTCAGTCTTGGAAGGTTATAGCTTTCTAAGAATTTGTCCATTTTTTCCAGGTTGTCCATTTTACTGGCATAGAGTTGCTTGTAGTAGTCTCTTAGGGTGCTTTGTATTTCTGCGGTGTCCGTTGTAACTTCTCCTTTTTTATTTCTCATTTTATTGATTTGAGTCCTCTCCCTCTTTTTCTTTATGAGTCTGGCTAAAGGTTTATCAATTTTGTTTATCTTTTGAAATAACTAGATTTTAGTTTTATTGATCTTTGCTATTGCCTTCTTTGTTTCTATTTCATTTATTTCTGCTCTGATCTTTATGATTTCTTTCCTTCTGTTAACTTTGGGTTTTGTTTGTTCTTTCTCTGCTTTCTTTAGGTGTAAGGTTAGATTGTTTATTTGAGATTTTTCTTGTTTCTTGTAGGCTTGGTTGGCTTGTATTGCTATAAACTTCCCTCTTATGCTGCATCCCATAGGTTTTGGATCGTCATGTTTTTGTTGTAATTTGTCTCTAGCTATTTTTTGATTTCCTCTTTGATTTCTTCAGTGATCTCTTGGTTATTTAGTAATGTATTGTTTAGCTTCCATGTGTTTGTGCTTTTTACGTTTCTTTTCCCTGTAATTGATTTCTAATCTCATAGTGTTGTGGTCAGAAAAGGTGCTTGATATGATTTCAATTTTCTTAAATTTACCGAGGCTTGATTTGTGACCCACAATGTGATATATCCTGGAGAATGTTCTGTGTGCACTTGAAAGTTTTACCTGCTGTTTTTGGATGGAATGTGCTATAAATATCAATGAAATCTATCTGGTCTATTGTGTCATTTAAAGTTTGTGTTTCCTTAATTAATTTTCTGTTTGGATGATCTGTCTATTGGTGTAAGTGAGATGTTAAAGTCCCTGTCCCTAAAAGCCTGGCACATAGTAAGTGCTTAATAAATGTTAACCATTTTAATATGATTGTTATTAATGTTTTAGTTTCTCGTATCCTACTTGGACTTTTAGGGACACTTTTGAATACTACATGAATAAATTGTTGACACTTGAAACTAAAATTACTGCCATGATCTTAATCAGTGTGTTTACTTTACTTCATAAAGTAATTTGGAAAGAATGTGGTCATGACAGATACATAGATTTCTATACATGCATAGAAAAGCTGGCTAGAAACTTTCAACCATCTTGCAAAGTTGTTCACACAGGTGAACAGTTTGTAGCATCCATCTGTATTAGTGGGTATGAAGGAAGTAATGAACAGGAGTGCTTCATGTGTTTGCCTTGACTCCACGTTAGGTCTGGTTGAAAAATACTGGTAGAAAGTAAAAAGTGAAGCTAACTAACCAGTGAACAAATACTGAGGCATCTTGTTGTTAGAGATCTTAAAAATCACTTAAATGTTCACCTTTAGGTAGAAGAAACATTTGTCAATAAAGCCTTAACAGAAAAGAAGCGTTTAGAGCACTATGACTTTCCCATTTGCATTCTCATTTTGGTTAAGTTTTTATTTTAACCAGTTTGGCAGTGCTTTACATCTTATTGTAGTTTCAACAGTGATGAATTTTGTTTTCAAGCCACCAAACTGGACATGTAAGTTCTTTCATTGTTGTAACATAATTCATACCTTTCAGACAATCAGACCAACTTTCTTTTCAGCTAAATGGCATAACTCTACATTATTTGGTACATATATTTCTTTTAACCCAATTTAATACAAACCATCTTTTAGTCTCAAGTGTTATAGTAGGCATTGGAGTATCTACTGAACCTCTTAAGAGCCCATTCACCAGGCAAAGGTAATTTGTAATGGAATACATTGTGTCAATGACAATAGCTTGTCTCATTTTTAGCATCTTGTTGGCTTTGTTTCTTTTGTGGAAGTCAAAGGAGAAATGTGAAGCACTTGAGAGTTTTAGTTCGTTCATTGAGCCTCTGCCTTCAGACTCTTCTCAAGCCCCCATAATGATTTTGCATGAGTTGGAGGAAATTAACTTTGAAATACATCAAAGATGAAAAGGTTACTCAGCTGCTGTTTCTTGTTTAACTAATTGCTTTCACTTCATTCACCTTTATACTTTGGGGGGAAAATGCACAAATTTGTTCTGTTTTGAGTAGTGAAAAATGCTTAATAGGATTCTAATTAATATGCTCAAATTCAAAAATCACATTTGAATAATTCTTTTCCAGTGTGAATAGAAATTGTGTCTTTAAGAAATATGGGAGTTTTGCATGGTCACTTACATGTTCCCTTTTCACTCTGTTTTGTATTGGAGTAGATGACACTACTTGTCCTTTTGCAGAAAAGGACAAAATTGCACAAAATTATTCAAGTGGGCAGTTTAAAATTTTAGTTTCATAAAGCCATTTAATACACTTACATTTAGGAAACTAAACGTGTTTAAGTGCTGGACCTAACTGTGTAGGACATTACTGAATAGTTTTATTGACCTGTGTGGTGCTTTTAGATATTCATACTTTCTTAAAAATTCAAAAGGAGAAAAAGTAAAGTCTTCCTCTAGTGATTAGACCCTGTGTTCATTTTGAAGCTGACCTTTGATGTTTTCTTGCTCTTTATACTGGACAAACAGAAATAACTGGACTTTAGAAGAAATGATTGCCTTCTGTTTTAGTGGTCTAACTCAGGAGGAGGAAGGAAACAATAGTTTCCCTTTAGAAACCTGCAGGTGCTGCCTTCTGTACCTCACCTTACCACATCTGTGTATCCTCTCCCAGTCTCCTGGAGTTCTTGCTACACACCTAAAAAAATCTTGACTTTAGAAAGGTGCTAATGAGTGATAAAATTTAAAGGATTACTCATTGAAGAAGGAGTGGCATTTTTAAAGAAGAAAAGTAGTGAAATTACAAAAGTTCAGGTATCCATGGTGTCAGAAAAGCAGTTTGAGAAAACATGTGTCCCTTCTAGATGGGTAGCTACCAATTTCTTTGACTGTCAGCAAGACCAGTTCCTCCTGGGGATAGCTGAATCCTATATCAGTTGAAAAGTCAGTTAAGCTTAAATAACGTATTTTAACTTAAAACATTATATTTATTTACTGTTTTTGATATAAGGATAAAGTCTTTTCTTTGACAATGGTACTAGTCATTGAACCTCTGATTTACCTCTTTACATAAACCACATCCATCATGTAGCATCTAATTTCCAGTTTCATTTCTTTAAAATAGAGATATTAATGATAACTGTAGAGCAATTTGGTGGAAGTGAACTTTTGTATTTTTTCTACTTTATTATTCTTATTTTTACATTTGTCTACACTACATTATTCTTATTACTTCATCCATGGTTTTGCATGTAACAGTGATTCATTCATTCTTGTTACTGTATACTATTCCAAAACTTATATATCCATATTTATGCTGATGGGCATTTGTGTAGTTTCTAGTTTGGGACTTTTACAAATAGTGCTGCTGTGACTGTTTTTTCCGTATTTTATTGATCATGTGCATGCATTTCTGTTGGGTATATATACCTTGGAGTAGAATTGCAGGGTCATAGTATGTATATCATCAGCTTTAGTAGACAGTGCAAAATAGTTCTCTAAAATAGTTGTACCAGTATACTCCCACTAGCAGTGTGAGGGTTCCAGTTGCTCCACATCCTTGGCAACACTTGGTATTTTTTTGTCTGCTTAAATTTTCTATCTATAGAATTTTAGCCATTCTGTTGCTAGTATTATATTAATATTTAAAAATCTTAGACATTATTTTATAATAGATAAGAATTTAGTTCACTTACGCTTTCCTTTTTTTGTTCTCTCTCCCTTTTTCCCCAGTTTTAATCATTAAATTATTTTCAATTCTATTAATTTATTTTTATAATTCTTACACAACTTACTTTAGTCATGATCTTTTAATTTTGAAATAAAATTTTAAAAAACCATGTAGATTGAGAAAGAGGGAAAAGTGTTTTTATGCAAATACATCAATGAAAGATAAAGAGGGTTTATACTAAAAATTTCTACAAATCATAATGTGTTTAGTGGGCAATTGGAGGATTTTGTTTTATGTTGAGGGAATGGTCTACAGAAAAATTAAGAATAGGAAGGAAGGAAGGGGGAAAGGAGAGTGGAAGAGAGAGAGAGAGAGGAGAAAGAAGAAAGGAAGGAAGGGAGGGAGGGAGGAAGGAAGGAAAGAAACAGTGCAGATATGCAGCTATATTCTCTGACCTGCAATGACTCCTGCAGGGAGGACTTGGGTGTGTACCAGCTGTAGCAGCTGGTATTTCAGGAAAGATATGACATTGTTTTCAGGAGGGGATCCCCAGAGAATTTCATCCACATAGATGGCAAACTTATATAACCAGGATAACCCTACTGCTCCTTTTCTTCATTAACAGTCGTGGGCTTTGGGAGATCTTTTTGCTCTTATTACAGGAGTAATTGTTTCAGCTCTCACATTTGTTTGGCTTGTGTGAGAATCAGCCTCATATCTACTGAAGGGAATCTAATCATAACTAAACACATCCTATCTCCTGCTTCATGGGTATTGACTAATCCCACTTCACTGTGAGTCTAGTCATAGTGATTAAGCTTTTAGTGAATTCACAAAGCAGTTGGCTCCAAATTCATTTCACACTCACCATTTTCAAATTTCTTAGTATGCTAGAATGCCAGTTCTGACTTTGCTCCTCCATGTGAGTGAGGATGTGACAAAAGGAACCAGATATTGTTTAACTTAAGAGAAGATAAAAGTTAGGAAGCTTGTAAAGGCCATCTTCAAGGACCTGATGACTATGAGGAAAAGAACATATGTTAAATTAGGGTGACTCTAGAATTTGAAATAAGGGTAGAAGGCATGGGTTTCAGCTTAGTTTATAAGGATGAGCTTCTAATGCTTAAAATTGTTTAGTAAGGAAATGTCCTGCTTATGAGAAAGAAGATATCTAATGCTGCAGACTGAATGTTTAGGCAGAGGATGAATGATAGCTTGTTGGGTTTCTACGGACAGACCTCTAAGTGTCTATCTCACTGTAAATCTCTATGATTCAGTAAAACGTATTAGTCTGAATTTGAGATACCATCTATTATAAAAAGCATCCCGATTTCAGGGAGGTTAAAATGTAAAAAATTGAGAGTGTTAAAATTGATGAAACGTGGTTCATATTCTCTTATTTTGTGAGGAGAAATTGTGGACCAAACATGGCTTTGTAGTTTTCGTCACTTTCTCTATGTTTACTCTCCCCTCTCACACTTTGCTTGATCTAGTTAGTCCCAGGGCATGCCTAGAACTAACCAAAGGAAAATAACCAAAGGAAATAACTAGAAATAACCAAAGGAAAATATATTTACTGTTAACTCTCCTGCAATACAGTGCATGGCCATGTGACCCAGAGCAAATGGGATTTGGAGAGAGTTTCTTCTGATTATAGACTCATAATAGACTCAACAGGCTAGTAGGACCATGTGTGTTCATAGAGTACCTAGGGCTAACAGATGACCTTTGGCATCTAATATTTTCTTGAAAAAAATTTTTTTGAGTCCTACTTGAAGTTCACTTTCCAGAACACTTCACAATATTATATTTTGATTGATTCATGCATAAAATTTTTAAAATTTTATGTAGAAAATCTATTATTTAACAATATAAGTAATTTTGCCTTAATCTTTATTTATATTCACATCCTTTAATGCCAAGAAACAATGGAGAAAAAAAGGTTTATGTCATACTTCCCGTTTACCTTTTTAATGTATTAACATCCACCTTTGTAATTGTGGTGACTCTTCTGGGAAAGTTAAGGTGCTCTGGAAATGGCTTCTAAGCCTGCTCCCAGAATTTCAATGCTGGTGATTTTAAACGTGTTCTTAGTTTTGATGCTGCTATGCTCTGCTAAGTTTGTGAGAAATATGATAGACATTTAACATAGTTTTCCAGTTCCTGGCTATTAGGGAACTTGAAAAAAGACAAATGAACATCAGAAGAGGAAGGGGTCGATTTTCTGCTTGCTTATAATCATGTCTAATTTAGCCTCTTGTACAGTTCCCAGACATTTTTGGTCCTTGTCAAGTGCAAAAAGAAATGCAGAGATGGTCTTCAAACAAGGCTTTAAAAATATTGCTCTAAGAGTCCACCTGCCGATGCATGGGACACGGGTTCGTGCCCCGGTCCGGGAAGATCCCACATGCCGCGGAGCGGCTGGGCCTGTGAGCCATGGCCACTGAGCCTGCACGTCCGGAGCCTGTGCTCCGCAATGGGAGAGGCCACAACAGTGAGAGGCCCGCGTACCGCCAAAAAAAAAAAAAAAAAAAAAAAATTGCTCTAAGATAAGGGCAATTAAAAGCTCATTTTCAGACCAAACAGCTAAAAAAAATAACATATGCAATCAAAACTCATCATTAAATTTTTCTAAGTGTGTTTAAAAAACTCATCAGTTGCTCTGAATGCTCATGGATGTGCTGGTACCATCGTTCATGACAGATACCATTGATTGATAGCAGGGTTATTTTCCCCTTAATAGGCAGATGCAGGTGAGCCAGGGGCTTGTGGCTCTGTGAGGTGAGCATTCTTGGATTTTATGTGCCTTGATATATCTGTGAAGGCCCCTCGTAGCTCCTTTTCAAGGATTTTATCATTACACCTAAAGAATGAACTTTCAAGTCATCCAAGTTGGCACACAGGCTTTTCATCTTCTAGGGTGTTCTCACCTATATTTCCCTTCATTGACAACTAAAGGAAAAGGTAAATATTTACTTTATCATAATTTATTGACTTTTATTCTACTCCCTAATTGGTATTTAGTTCTCATACTTGTCTAATTTGTAAACTATGCATAATCATTTTGATTTATTTTTGTCAGGGGGAGGAATCTGGGCTGAATTATTATATTTCCATGAAATGTCACTAATAATTTCAAATCCATGAACCTAGATAGGAAGTGTGAAAACGCAGAATGGAGCCTGTGGTTTTCTCATTAAATGGCATTGTGTGTTGCAAACATTGTTTAGAGTCTCATTTTATTTAATATGGGTGTGTGATTTCTGGACACAGAGGATTGTTTAAAAAGGTAGAAAGTATGCTCTGTGAGTCGCTTTGCTTAAAATGACAAGATTAATATTAATGTAACACTACATACAGGTGCACAGCTGTGGGATATTAGGGCTCTGTATTCCATTCCTGTGAACTAGCCAATTCCAAAACCTCTGCTTAATCGGACTGACCACTGACAAATCAAATTATGCTTTTCATAACTGGCACCACAACACCGATTTTCCCACAGCATTTCTCACTCTCTCTCCTTCCCTCTTATTCCCTTTTCACCTTTCCTCCTGGGAAGACCTGGAATTACTCAAATAGGAGGGAGAATGCTTGATTTCAGAAAGAAATGAAAATACATCTGTTGCTGTTGCAACAGTTAAGCAACCAGACAGCCCTTTTCAACTAGGAGCGAGTTTAGGTCTCCTTCCCTTTAGTAATGAGTAAGGTCATTGTTTCAGTTTTTGTAAATTTATGATGCCCCCTACGGCCTTCTCTCATCTGATCAAGGACATTTCTGAATATGAGGACAGCTCAATCTGGTAAAATAACTAACACAAAACTGATGAGAGACTGCTGGCTTTCCTTCTGATGAGCAGAGGCAGATGCATGAACACAGGCGGAGGTGGAGGTGTCAAAGAATGTACAACAAACAGAAGCTCAAACATCATCATCCTCACTGCTTAACGGCTGTACCACCCTTGCCCCAGGAGTGAAAGGGTAAACTGAATACCCATTCCTACCTCGGAGAGAGAAGTGTGTTGATTTAAGAAGTATCAACCCTCTATCCCTTCCAAGGATCCTCCTCTGCCCTGTCCCTATAGTTCAGGTCCTTGAAGGCTCTTAATTGCGGTTAGAACAGCAAGAATCACCCGGGGAGCTTTTAACTATCCTGATTCCCAGGCTACAGCCAGGCCAATTAAATTAGAGTCTGAGGAATATCAGCATTAAAAAATTTTTTTTCCTTAGGTAAACTCCAGTGTGCAGCCAAGTTTGAGAACAAGTAGGTTAGTCTAACCAGGCGTGAGAAGGAATTAGCGTGGCGTCTGACAAGGAGACGAAGCTTTACTTTCCCCAGGGATACTTGGGAGACAGTTGTTGCTGCACAGGGGAGAAGGGGAAGAAAGAGAAAAGGAAGAACAAAGTTATACGTTTCCAGTCTTTCTCCAAGCCAACTGGAGTCTCCACCCACCCAGTGTGGGTAACCCAGGCTTGCACCTGCAGCTCGTGGTGGGGTGAGGTTGATCTCCAGGCCTGGGGGACTGGGCGGCGCGGGGTGACCGGAGGTAGCTACCCAGCGGCGCATCAATAGCCCCAGGTGTGGACCGTGCCCCCCCTCCCCCCAGGGAAGGCGGCGGCCGCGGGTGGAGAGCAGTTTGGGGGGCGCAAAAGGAAGCTGTCTCGGGCGCAGGTGGCGCTCGCAGCCCCAGCCCCCAGTTTGGCCAATCGCGGGCTCAAGCGCAGCCTGGTGGCAGCGGCGGCGGTAACGGAGTGCAGCAGGGCTGTGGCCGGAGCCGGCGGAGGCAAAAAGGCGGCGCCAACAGTGAGCTACGTGCATGCGGGAGTGCGACCCGGCGGCTTGAGGAGCGAGCGAGAGCGCTCGACGCCGGGGTGTTGCCCGGCCGAGCGAGGCGAACTTAGCATGGGGAAGAAGTGGAGAGACGCGGCCGAAATGGAGCGGGGCTGCGAGGACCGCGAGGACAGCGCGGAGAGCCGCAGGCGCAGCCGGAGCGCCAGCCGGGGCAGGTTTGCCGAGTCGTGGAAAAGGTTAAGTTCCAAGCAGGGATCCACCAAGCGCTCGGGACTCCCGTCGCAGCAGACGCTGGTGAGTGGCTGGGGGAGAGCCCCTGGTGTCTTCCCCCTCTGCACGCGACTCGAGCCCTTTCCATGGTGCTGAACTTGCCTCCTTAGAGGCTCAAGCCAGGAACTTGTGGAGCCGCTTCTAATGAAAGTGTTGGGGTCTGTGAGGAGGGGCAAGAAGGAACGACTTTCCTTTCCTCAGCTAGGGGAGAGTCTCCTGACATCTCTGGTGTCTCTGCAAAAAATGGAAAACATGTTCGAGAGGCGAGGGCTCACTGTGAGATCATTAGAGTTTTGCAATTAATGGGACGTGGGAGATGTTGTCGAGTGTGTTGTTGTGACTCGCATACGTCCCGAGGGTCTGCCTGTGCAGAGTGTTCAAAGGTACTAGGCATCCGCTGAATGAGGGCGGAATAAGAAGGGCATGCCATATTTTTACTCTTAACACTTGCTCTTTTCCATCACACACCCCCACTATGTTAATAGGTGCGTTTAGTTGTTTGCAGAGTCATTTACACGCAGAGAATAGCAAGAATATCCCAGGTGTTTATAATCTGACTGTTAACATATACAGCGTTCAGAAAAGTTTTCCCATGTGCCAGCTCCTTTTCAGTGTCTAATTAGTGCAATAAAAGCACTCAAGCGAAATTAATATAGGCATCGTATGTGTGTAGAGAAGTACAGTTGATAAAAACTTCAGCCGCATTTGCATTTTTAGTATTTAAATATTATGTTTTCCTTCAGCCTAGAGGGAGAGAACTCTGTTCTAGAAGAGAGTGCAGAGCCCTCCTGTTGCTCCTAGGGAAGAAGGGTACACCACTTTAACTTCCAAGACATCACTGAGAACATCAGGGTGTGTGTATTTATGTTTTACATCCAGAGGAGTTGACAGCAGAGATTGTATAGTGAAGAGAAATTGAATTCATTTTTTTAAAAAAGGATGGTACATAAACATTGTATAGCACGAATAATGTTACCCTGTTCTGTTTTTGAAAGGTCATCATTGCAGGACAAAAATTAATCCCTAAAAAGCAGGATGTCTAAAATATTCCTTCAAAAGAGTAAAATATAAATGCATACCATTTTTTGGTATTTGTGTTTATGTTGTTTGCTTGTTCACAAAAACTACTAGCAGAAAATGTTATTAGATATTTATTTGAACTATTTTAATATTTAGTGTGTTGAATGGGTAGGTTTTTAATAAAAATATGGATATAGAACACTTAAAATGCAATTAATTTTATTTCAGCCATTAAAATATTATTTTCCTAGAAATGTAGACTTGAAAATATTTTAAAAAGGAAAATATTCTGAAGATAGGTTTTTTCTGAAATAAATTATGTAGAACATATAAAATTAATTGATTTTGGTTTCTATCAATTATGTGAACTACGAATTAATTTTATCCCCTTTTTAACAGAAAGTGTAAATATCAATTTAAGTAACTTCTTTGATTTTGTTCAACAGATACATTCAGAGTCTATATCAGGAACATATAAAATCTTCATAAAACTGTAAGTTAGATTAAATAGCTTGCAGGTCTGTTAGCTAGAATAAAAATGTGAGAGAAAGAGGACATAATAGATACCATGACAACCAGAAGACATCTGGAAAAGTAACCATGTCTACTAAGGGTGATGATGATGCTATATTTCTCTGTAGTACTTGTTAATTGCAACATTAGTAATTCAGCTAAAAACCAGTTATGGCAAAAGCCTGTGCTTATTCTCACATTGCATGGCAAGTTTGATATTGATTTTGTTTTAAAAAAGTCTAATAAGTGCTCCTAGCTGTGATTTTAATTATCAGAATTTTTAAAACAAATATAATGAGGTTTTGTAAATGTTGGAGCTGGGATGATGGTTTTTAACCAAGGTTTGATTCCATTAATTCATAACAAAGACTTTCTACTTTATTTGTAAGTAAGACATCCAACTTATTTATGCAAACAGGAGGGAAGCAATAATAATGTTTGCAACAGATATGCTTATAAAAGTTTTTAATCTTTAAGGTAAGATGTTTGACTCCCTCTTAAAGTGAGCTGGTGCTATTTTCAACTTTCACTGTATTTCATGTAAAAAATAGCTCAAATTATAGATATTAGGAAGAGATTAAAGTAGTTAATTTGATTAATACTGCTTTTTATTTATTCTTATGAATAAATAAGATATTCTGTGATGTGGCTTTGGATCTTATTCATTTTGTGTTGTACGCAGAAATATTGTGGCATCCATCCTGATAAAAATCGTATAAGGATTTTACTCTTTCCTTTGAAGACAAAATAGATAAATGTGGAAAAAATTAGTTAATAAAACATGGAAGCTTTCTAACATCTTTCTGTCTTCTTTCTTTTGAGAATGTAAAATGATTATATAGTTGTTTTAATAATGTGGCCTTTGTTACTCTCTTCTCTGCTTTAGTTAGAGTCTTGAAATTACTTCCAGTTAAAGTTGTTCCCAGGGAAAGATACAACCTGTGACTCTGTCCCCAATGGGAATGATTGCATTATTTTCCATTTTCACTAACAACAAAGCAGGCATACATCATGGATAATGGGGGAGATTTTCTTCAGCAAAGAGAGGTCTGCTATATTCTTGGTTATCCAGAAGTACTTTTCTTCTGTGATCTGAGTCATGGTGATTTTGTGTGTGAAGTATAGAGGAGGTGTGTTTGAATCAACCTTGGCAGTTAGATTTCCTACCTATCACTAAATATGTTGGGGTTTTCTTAGAAATATCTTAGAGGCTGGGCTGGTCCCATGATTTTAATGCTGCTATTAGAAATCAAAAAGTCACATTCCTGGCAATCCCTTTGGTACGCAGAAAATGGTCTCCTGATAGTCTTTACAGATTACGGCAGGCCCACATTAGGACAGTGTGTGCCACCCCTGCCCCAGCTCTCTGAGGTCTGCTTCTATTCTGCAGAAGCAGCACTACCCTGTGCAATAGCTGGAGGACAGGCAGCCGTTCTGAGTCCTAACAGTGGCATTTAAAGGGCATGTTTTCAATTTCTGGACCACAGTCCTGGGTGTGTCAGACAAATCAATCCTTGCTGATTTGAAAAGTTTTTTTTTTTTTCATTTTTCTAATTCAAGAAACACTCTCCTCTCCACTTATTTTTAGACTTCATGGTTGACAATGAAAGCTTTAATCCAGTAAGCTACAATACTCAAAATATACCCCAAATCATATTCTGATAGAGTGAAGCAGGATTTAATCATATTCATTCCTTGGAATTTGTTCCTCTCTGAAAGTGCATCATGGATTATTTTTTAAAATCTAAAAATACTGGGTTTTTTTTTTTTTAGTAAATGTAAAGAATTTTATATCAAGTTTACAGTTAAATTAATATGAAAGTTATATATTTGAATTTTGGATATGAAATGAAGTTTCTGGATATTAATGTTTTATGTAATGTCTCTGTTGAATTGGTTAATAAGCATAAAAGTAATTTAAAACTTCTTTGCCTCCATTCTATAAGATCTGGATTTCATATTTCTCCTTGAAGTATTGTTCTTGTTATTCCTATTATTTGTTTTAATTCCACCCACACAGAAATACATGGAAATCTATTGAAAGTTGAGTCAGCAAGTGCTGTCTGGTGTTACAGTATCAAATGTTCACCTGCGCATATAACAGTACTTTTAATTTTGAAAGGCGATTTCCTCCTCTAGTCCATTTATACAACTATTTAAAGGCTTGTTTTCAAATAGAGGCAGATTTAATTTAATCTCTGAGTAATCTCTTGCAAAAGAAAAAGAAGCAGTTCTGAGGGAGTCAAATGATGGTTGTTTTTCAATCTTAGATGTCATGCTTGCTTCCACTAATGCTATAATTACCCTCATCAGCAGGTGCCCACCACAGAACATCACACCTTGTGCAGACAAGAGGGCAGCTAAGAGCGTATAGAAGCAGCAGTGAGTCTATGAAACAGCAGTCCTGAGAAGTAGACGAGAACCGTTGAGCTGGTACCACATTCACTACTCCCACAGCTGTTTGAGATGCTGTGTGCGCAGGGGGGATTCCATGAACAAACCTGGTTCCGTTTCTGAGGCTGACTTGTCTCTTTTGGAGCAAGTGACTTCCAGTTGTTCCTGCCAAAAGCTGGGTTCTACAAGATCTTAAATGAGAGAAAGCTGAGTCAAAGGCAGGGCTAAAGTCAGAAAAACTCATTTCCCAATCGATTGCCCATTTGAGGGTTGTGTGAATGGTAAATCCCATGGTGGCCGTAGAAACAACAGCAACTTGGTGAAAAGAATCGTCATTTCCTTTTTCAGTGTCTAATATGCTATTGCAGTGTCATTAAACCCTTAATAGTTTGTTCTTGTTACACAAAGGGCTCGCTGGTGAAAGCAGAACAAATCCCCTGTAGTGAGTCCATTACTGAATAAACCATTTCTTGACAGGTTGATTTTTGTCTACTGCCTTTTACTCCCTGTGTTGAAAAAATAAAAAAAGGGACAATGTTGTATCACTTAGGAATATGGCTGTATGTTCTTGTTATTGTGATTTTTTGTTGGGGAAAAAAAGCCATTTTCTGATAATCGTCTATTTTGTTTAAGCATTTCTGAATTCTTTTTCTAGTAATTAATATAACTAACAAGCTTTTTCTCATCAATCACAGTGAATTAAAAATTTAATTTAATTTAGTTTCATCTTTAATTTGAGGGCCATGGTATTAGGTGGCAGGTAATTCAATATTTTAAGTTTTGAGGAGGAAAAATATCCTTGTATGGGGATGGTTTTAAACATGTTTTCAGTTATTCCCAAATATATTACAGCAGTTTCTTCTGCCATCATTTATTGAGATCTTGAAAAAGAATTGAATCATTAAAAATCATTTATAAATAGTAGCAAAACATATTCATTTGTTCTGACCAGCTGTGCTGGTCTGTGCATTGGCTTTACTTTTTGTTTCTTTCATTTGCAAAGCCAAATGGGGGGCTGTTAGAGCAAATATGAAAGGATTATAGAGAACAATGTTTAAAGAAACTTTTATTCCTCTAACATTCATTGAGTACTTAGGAAGTGTTAGGCACTATGGTAGGTACTGAACAACTTCCTCAATAGAACTAATGGTTTAACACAAGACAGAGCTGTGCAAATCAACAAGACAGGGTTATACATAGACTAGCTTCATGGTCAGAATACAGTGGAGCAAAGATTAAAGTAGTCAGTGCCTCTTAATGGATGGTGATGGAAAATTTAGATAAGAAGCATCCTAGACTTGGTGCCTGATTCTCAAAAGATGAGGAAGAAAAAGAGTTGCTTGGCTTTGGCAGTTTGGAAAGAGGGCAATAATTCCTTTCTCAGTCATTTTAACAGACTCATGAGGGTCGATGCCTGACTGCACAGCAGATGAGACAGAGAAGTAACAGCGATGACACAGCAACAACACAAAACACATAGGTAGTACTCAGTATGTGCCAGGCATCACAGAATTTATTATCTATTGCCTGACTTCAGCTAGACTGTAATCAAAAGTGGGGATCTTTGTTTTGTTCACTGATTTATCCAGATGCCTTGAATAGTGCCTGGTGTGTACTAAGCACTCAAATATTTGTTCAATGAATAAAGTGACCAATTAATTGTAAAATGGTGCTTTTTGATTAATATGAGGTAGACTTTAGGTTCTTAGCTATGAGGGAAAAAAGAAATACAGGCAATTTTTCTTTTTTTTTCAAGATGGGAGAAATTTGAGCTTTCTGTTTGCTGGGTGAAGAACCTATTAGAGAAGGAGGGTTTAAACAAGTAGGAAGAGAGAAAAGCGATGAAACTAGTTTATACATTTGGAGGAGTTGGGATTTGCTTAATGGGAGGGTTAAAGATCTGTTTTCCCTCATGTTCAATCCTGGCTCTACCCTCTTTGTCTTAGGGACTTGCCTGGTGGAAATTGGACCCGATCGTTGATTATTTTGCAGGTGTTACTTAGTACATATTTAGTCTATAGTGTTAGTGAATAATTCAAAATTATCACGCAAATATATGTATTTCTGGGAAACTATTGTTTGTTAATAATTAATAGATTGCTGAAATGCTACTTTGTATCTTTGACCTCTCTAAGTACCTGAATTCTTTGATCTCACCAAATACCTCAAGAGATGTGGGAAATTCCTCAGATCTCAACAAGGTGGGAATCAGTACATCAGTTTTCCTGAGGATGGTTATCTTAGTTGAGTTGACATGGCAAGCTGCCAGTCCCTGCATACAATGTCATGGGACTGTATATTTATTTAAAATGCCTCTGTAGAATACCAGAACTTCAACCACAAAATAGTCACACAAAACGGAACACATTCACAGTGATAATCAGTAGGTTTTGTCCTCCACAAGCATTGATTTTTCTAGGACTTCCTTGGGAATGAACTTTATAATGGTGAGATTAGGAGGGACAACTCTTTTGGGTAAGTGTTCCCAACAGGCTCAATTTGAATGCAGTTCATCTCTACTTGGAAAGTTCTATGGACAATCTGAATTGATTTTAGAGAACAGTATGGTGGCTTTGGAAGCAAGCAGATCTAGATTGGAACCCTGGCCTCTCTCAGTTTTCTCCCCAGTTCTATCAGGAGGATTCCTTCTTCCTTTCCCACTGTTTAAGATTCACTTGTGTTCTTTTTTTTTCCTAATAAAGAAAAAGTAATTATTGTATTTATTTTTATTTAAAATTTAAATTGGCCCAAATAGGCAAAAATAGAAAATACTATGAAAAGAACTCACATACTCATAATACACATTAAACCAAGGTTAACAATTTGCCGTATATTCTTTATATCTTTTTAAGAGTAAACTGCTACAGACACAGCTAAAATATCTGCTTACCGTTCTCTTGATTCCTTTCCCGAAGGTAAGAATTATTCTGAACTTGAGGTTCATTCTTCTCGTATAGGTTTATTTTAAAAAATCTCTACTACATATTTATTCATAACTATGTGTAAATAGTATGGATCTGTATGTTTAAAAACTTTTACGTGAATGTATAGTATACTTTTGCAATTTGCTTTTTTTCATTCAACATTGTATTTTTTGAGGTATATCAAGGAGTTAGAAATAGATGTTGCATATTATTTCAGTCTGTTTGTACCACAGGTAATTTAGTCATTTCTCTACTGGCAAAATTTTAGTTTATTTCCTTATTTTTTTCGGCTATTACAAACAATATTCAATGAAAATCTTTGTACTTGTCTCTTTGGTCCTTAACTTGCAAAAACAGGATATAAACTCAGGAACTGACCTTGCTCTTTGGAAGATATAAGGACCAGGGCTTCTTCCCTAGAGAAAGGTCAAGCTTGTCCAGCTCCTTATCTCTGAACAGATCCAGAATTTGCAAGGAGTTGAAGGGGAATGGTGCTGGCCTTCTTTAATACTGGACTGACATTCAGATCAGACAGACTTGATTTCCAGTCTGGCTCAGGTCATTAGCTGGTTTTGCAGCTTTATCTTTCTGTGTCTCAGTCCTTTATCGTAAAATGAGGATGGGAATACCTGTCTCCACGATGAATTGTGAATGTTAAGTGTATTGATGTGTGTAGCTATTTCAGTGTCTGCAAGAGCTACTTGTTAAATGGATGTTACCTAACTCTCGGTATTAATCAGAGGTCTTACAACAAATAAGACTTTGTTTGATGGGGAAGTGTTTATAATCTTTAATTCTCTTGAAATTAAAATGTTGTTTACAGACAAGAGGTAATATAAGGCTAATGATCATTTGTATTGGGCTGCTGGTTTTGAAAGTGCTTCGGAAAATAAAGTCAGCTTGTCTTCTCCAAGATGATTGTTTTCCACAGTTGATTCTCGTCCTTGAAATGTCCATTATTCTGTGTTTTTACTGAAGGTAAATTTATTGACATTTTTAGAAAAAAAATGTGAAATCTGTACCATATTGAAATACAGGATACTCTTTGCTTTTGGTATTTTTACCATTGGGTTCTTTATGTTTTGAAACAAATTATGATTATAAAATTGTTATCTTCATGAACCTCAAGATTTTTGGGAAAGAATGCTTTTTAAAATACCTTTATTAAGGAAAATCCAAACATATACAACACTAGAGGGAATAGTGTAATAACC
This sequence comes from Aethalodelphis obliquidens, assembly GCF_003676395.1. Lineage (NCBI taxonomy): Eukaryota > Metazoa > Chordata > Mammalia > Artiodactyla > Delphinidae > Aethalodelphis > Aethalodelphis obliquidens. The sequence continues at coordinate 47,716,574 of NW_020837951.1, forward strand.
ACATTTACCCATAATCCAGCTTCAACAATTATCAAAACATGACAAATCGTATTTCATTTATATACCCCTATTTCCTGTTTTTTCCGTCTTCACTAGATTATTTGCAAATTCCAGATATCATATTACTTTTAATAAATATCTGAAAAATAAGGACCCCTTATCAAAACAAAACTGCAATACCATTATGAAGTTTAAACAAATTAATAATTTCCTAATACCCACATATATTAAATTGGGATCACATTTCCTTAATGATCTCATAATTCTGTTTTCTACTCACGGTTTGTTTGAATCAGAATACAGCTGTAATTTACACATTACAGTTATTTGTGTTTTTCAGTCTATAAGTTTCCTGTCCAGGTCTCCTGTTTTTCTGTTGAAAATTATTTTTCAAAGAAATTTATTTGTCCTGTAGAGTTTCCTCCATTATATATTTTTCAGAATACATCCCAGTGGTGTTAATCTTACATTTTCCTCTGTCCATTGTATTTCCTGTGAACTGGTAGTTTGATCAGGAGCCTTGATCGGTTTTGACTTTTTTGGCGAGGATCCTGCATAGATATTCTGGTTGCCTCTCATTTTAGGTATTAGCTACCATTGATGATCATTGTCTAGAGCAGGTGTTGGCAGACATTTTATGTAAAATCCAAATAGTGAACATTTTAGGTTTTGTGCACCATAAGGTCTCTTAGAACTACTCAACCCTGCTATTATAGCCCCAAAGGAGCCATAGACATTATATAAATAAGTGGACATGGCTGTGTTCCCATGCAACTTTATAAATAAACACTGAAATTTGAATTTCATATAATTTTTTATATGTCATGAAATACTATTCTTCTTTTAGTTTTTTTTAACCATTTAAGAATGTAAAAATCATTCTTAGCTCACAGGCCAAGAAAAAAACAAGCCACAGACTGGATCTGGCCCTTAGCTGGAGTTTGACTAAGATCCTGACTAAGATCCATTGCTTTATTAGGGCATTGCAAAATGATAATATACAATTCTATCTTTCCTTTTTCATTTATTAGCTGAAATCTTATAGATAGGAACCACTGCATCAACGATTTGCTTACTTTGAGTTATAATTCATACCATAAAGTCAAGATAAATATTTGGGAGAGACAGTTTTTAAAAAGCTGAGCTAATAATAATAATAGGAGCTATGTGGTGGCACTGATCTCTTAGTTTACTGTCAAGCCTTAGATTTTAATTGGGTCACTGTGTTTGGTTAACCATCAGAAAATACTTGGCCGTTTATTATGGAGGCCAATTAAACTGTCATTAAGAAATGGAATATGTAAAAACATATTGTCAAACTGATTCTGTATTAAGGCTTTTGCTCTCAGTATTTAAAAAAACCCTGGGCATTGTGTTAGGTTTCTGCTGCCGCCATAAAAAATTACTACAAACTTAGTGGCTTAAAGCGACATGAATTTATATTATCTTACAGTTATGTAGTTCGGAAGTCTGATATGGGTTTCTCTAGACAAAAATCAAGGTATTGACAGGGCTGTGTTCCTTTCTGTAATCTCAAGGGGAGAGTCCATTTCCTTGCCCTTTCCAGCTTCTAGCAGATGACAACATTCCTTGGCTCCCGGCTCCTTTCTCTTTCACATCAAAGGCAGCAAAGTTGTCTGTCATTGACCCCTGCTTCTATCATCACAATGCTTTCTCTGACCCTCTCTTTTGACAAACATTATATATATTTAAAGTATATAACATGATGTTTTGATATAGTATACATTGTGAAATGATTACCACAATCAAGCTAGTTAACATATCCGTCACTTCACATAGTTACCTTTCTGTTTTTATGGTGTGAACATTTAAGATCTACTCTCTTAGCAAATTTCAAGTACGTAGTACAGTATTGTTAACCATAGGCACCATGCTGCACATTAGATTTCCAGAGCTTATTCATCCTGCATAACTGAAACTTATACTCTTTTGTTTTCTGAATGTTGAATTCACAGTGAAAACTATAGAAGTGAAAATTACCTTTCCTACCAGTGGATATTCAGTAGATTTGGGGATATGAATGTTTTGTTTTGACATACATTTTAATGAGCACCCACCCTGTACAAGATAAAGCCTCAAATGCTACAGGAGAAAGAAATGTGAAAAAGACTTACTTGTGATTGGTGGGAGGGATGAAACTATAAGTTGGCATATAACATGATATATTTACTGTAACATATTAGGTATATAGTTAGCAATTATACATAAATGATATATTATGACTGTTACTCATGAGTATATTAAAATTGCCTTAATTATATTATTAGTCTTCTAAAAAGCTTGGTAAGACTTGTCAAATGGTTGAGAAAATCAGTTGATTGGACTCATGGTGGAACTTTCAGTTTTTGATCCACAGACTTGAAGCTGTACAGGTAAAATGATTTTGGGGATATCTTTAATTAGTATTTTCTTTAAAAAATTTTTTTAAACTTTTATATAATTTTTAAAGGTTACTTTCCACTTACAGTTATTACAGAATATTGGCTATATTCCCCGTGTTGTACAATACATTCTTGAGCCTAATACCCAGTAGTTTGTACCTCCCATTCCCCTACCTCTGTATTTTGCCCCCCCAGCCCCCCCATAACCACTAGTTTGTTCTCTAGATCTGTGAGTCTGCTCCTTTTATGTTATATTTACTAGTTTGTTGTATTTTTTAGATTCCACATATAAGCGATATCATACAGTATTTATCTTTATGTCTGACATTTCACTTAGCATAATACCCTCCAAGTCCATCCAGGTTGCTGAAAATGGCAAAACTTTTTCTATGTAGATGTTTCAAAAAGCAGTTTTTACTAGTTTGTAAATATTTTATTGATTTTTTTAAATGAATGAAAATAACCCTTAACTTGAAATTTTGAGTTACAACTACTTTTTAAATAGGGCTCTTAATGTTTTTTCCCATTATTTGAGTACATCTGATTATTCATGTAAGTGCTTGTCTCCTTTATTCAATAATCATTGTAACAATAGATAATTTTTATAAATCACTGTTAATAGAAAAGAAAGAAGGATGAATAATTAGCACCAAGTGAGGACATAGTAATAGGTAGAGTCTTCAAAATGCTAAGGTCAAATAGGGTGAGAAATTGAGTCTCTCTTTCTAAAAATGTTCCTATTTCTATTTTTATTGAAATATATTTGACTGTAACCTTGGGTACATTTAAGGTATACAACATGTTAATTTGATACATTGATATATTGTTATATGATCACTATAAAAGGCAAAAGGACCAAGATGAAGACAAAAGATCTGGACCTTGACTCAAGATAAAGACATTTCCTTCTATCATTCCTAACTAAGGGTTTTCCTGTGGTTATAGCTACGTATTATTGTTACTATTAATGATTACAACTTATATGTGTGATTAGGTTTAAGGTAATATTGGTGAGTAAACTCCGTTTTATTCCCTTTTCCTTGACTTTATAAAGTCTGTCATAAAATAAAACCTTCAGGAATTATTGAGGGGAAGTAGCAGAATTGGACCTGACAGACATTTGTCACCAGCCCATTGTCCAATGTGGGTGCCAGTTTCAGAATAAGATCTATTTCCATTTGTTTGGACTTTATATCACAAAGTTGACCCCCCATGTAAAGACACATTTTTAACAAAAAGATAAAGTTTAAAATTGCTTTCCTTTTTTCGGAGTTATTGGCAGCCATTTTGTGGGAATGTGGGTTTTTAAGTATTTAAAAGTATTAGATACCCTAGCACTAAATGAAATTAGTTTTCTTTAAAAGATAAACAATAATGATTCAAATTACTAGAGCCTAGGACAAAGTGGGAATGATTTGGATTACAGATACAAAAAGAGCTCATTGTTTGAAAGGTGCATCACGTTATCGGATGTAACTATAGAATGCAGTGGTAACAGTAACTAAAAGAAGAGCTTAAATCATGTTATGAAAATCACATACTCCAGGTGAATAGACTTTGAAAAATGAATGCAGAAGGAACCAGTGATAAATAATGGCTAAGTCCTACTTTTGTCTCATTACCCATTAAGTACACTTAGGGGAAGGGAGGGAAAAAAATGTGTGACTATACTGTACCTTGTATAACTGGTGCCTTTGGGTCCACTGATGGAGATAGACGACTAAGCTGGTATGATAACATCACCGTCCTGCATTGATCTGGGCAGTGAGGTAATTCACAGGATATTGTATTACTGCATAGTTTGTGAATCCTACACATTGTAAAACCTTTGGATAGCTGGGAATTATTTCTTCTTCCTGGGGAAAATGTCTGATTGTCAAATATAACCTTAAATGTGCCTAGAGTATAATTTAGTCCTTTTGTTTAGGATCTCCTTTAGGATGAGGTTTGTATTTTATTTACCAGTGTAGCCCCACATTTTGCACAGTGCCTGGCATGTTGTAGAAACTCAGTACTTGTATGTGGAGTAAATGAGAGAACATAGTGAAAATGCTCTAGACTTAGGTGTTTCATACCTTGGACAGAAAAAGGGTGAAGAAAGGAAGAAAAATAAACATTATTTTGGTATTTTTAAATACCAGGCACTTTCAGTGATCTCTTATGTAATCTTCTGTACATTATTCTGATGTAGGATTGATTTGGATGCCCAAAGCACAGATGAAGAAACAGAATTTCAAAGAAGTCAAGTCAGTTCTTACCAGGGTAACTGGGAAATGGTAGACGTAGAATTCAAATGCAACCATCCATTAATTTTTTTTCAATACTCTGCTGACTTGTGAGTTAGGGATAAGATGATTTAAAAAGCATAAACAAAGTTTATGTATGTCTCTTCCCTCACAAGGGTGATTTGTTCTTGGAGGTGGCTTAAAGGTCACTATGGGTAGTGAGACTAAGTCAGAGCAGCACTGAGTAATGAAAGCAATTAAACTGTATTGTTAACAGTCCTGCCAACAAGCTTAGTCCCAGGTATAAACTATTGAATGGAAAAGCAAAAACATGGTAACTTGTTATTGTTGCTACTTCTCTTACTGTTGTTGGGTGAGAATAGGGCAATATAGTTGCATTTACATGATTGTGATACTTTATTTCCTTTATTTTCCAAAATATGTTGAATCATTTACTTATTCTTTCAAGTTTTAAATAAACTCTGGTTATTTCATTTTTGTGATGTCAAACAGAACCAGATTTAGAAAACTATAATTTCAAGTGAAACTTGAGTACAGAACCCTTGTTAAATACATTCTCTGTGTGTGTGTGTGTGTGTGTGTGTGTGTGTGTGTGTGTGTGTGTGT
>NW_020837951.1:47721837-47917593 GCF_003676395.1 Aethalodelphis obliquidens
TGTGTGTGTGTGTGTGTGTGTGTGTGTGTGTGTGTGTGTGTGTGTGTTAGAAAAATGTGACAAATAAGAGATAAATAAGAACCTTTCCTGGGAGTTTAATTTGAGAAAGTAATTACCTTGGTTTGTCTTGAGGTCAGAGTAGAGTCAGGCCAATGTACCGAATCGTTAATATCTTAAATCAAATGGAATTGGAGTCCATAATAATGACCCTGAGCCAAGGTGTTGTACTCAGACATAAGAGAAAGATGGGTTTGTGTTCCGTGCTTCCTACTTACTAAGGCAATAAGCCGCGTTAAGATCAGGAAGAGAGATGTTCAATAAAAATGGGTGACAGAAAATGAGTTGTTGATTAACTAGGGAAAAAAACAATCAAAAGAACCCTTTTCACAAGCATTCTTATTTAATCTTACTCTGTGTGTGTGTAAGAAGTATATGCCTATATTTTCACAACCAAGGGTGTTTAAAATCTAATTAGGATATGCTGACATTTGTTGTAAATCTAAATAATGACCATAAAATTGAAGTTTCCATCCATTCTTCTCAGTTATCTGGGTTACTAATTGTGGGGGATGATGGTGGTGGTCGAGATACAAGAGAGGCAATGTGCCCACCCTCTTTGCTTGTTATCGTGAAGAAAGGGAGAAAATGAACATTTGCTATATGTTCAGCACTTTGTTAGGCTTTTTAAAAAATATTTATGAAGGCTTTATACTTTATACATGCTATCTCATTCAGTTCACACAACAACCTGATTAGGTAAGCATCCCTCCTGGAGCTTATATTCTAGTGAGGGCTGACAGAAGATACACAAACAAGCATGTAAATATGTAATAAAATGTCTAGTGATTATAAGTACTATGAGGAAAAAATAAAACAAGGCCAGGAGGTAAAGAATGAGTGAGGGTGCTATTTTAGCTAGAGGGGAAGCCTCTCTGATTGGTGCTCTTAGGCAGATGTCAAGATGAAGTGAGGAAACAAGCCATGGAGATACCTGGGGAAGAACATTCCAGGCAGAGGGAACAGCAGGTACAAGTGTCCTGAGGCAGAGGAATGTCTGATGTGTTCAACCAAAGACGCTGGAGCAGAATGAGCCAGGACGAAAGGGGAAGGAGATAAAATCTGATTTGAACCCAGGTCTGTCTGACTCCAAACTGATGTCCACAACATTCCTGTCACACCATGAATTGGGAAGATGTGTAGCACTAGAGAATGACACAGGAAATTGAAAACAATTTGAGACTTTATAGTATGGACTGTAACTATTGTAGAAAATCAAGAATAGGACAGAAAGATGTTTTGTTGGAGGCAGGATGACATGGACTTGGGCTCTAGGATACACATAAATGTGGGCTTGCAGATTCAAACTACAAAGAGCAGATTAAAATGAAAAGAGCATTGACATGGGAATGTTAATAACAGTTACATGTGTTGAACTTCATGTGCCAGGAACTGTTCTGTGAGACTTACATGTATTGAATAATTTCCTCCATATAACAACCTCATTGTACCCATTTTATGGGAGAGGAAACCAAGGCACAGAGATATACAGTAACTTGCCCAATGCCGTGGAATTTAGGTTTGAAATCAGGATGCCTGGCTCTGTATTCTGTACTCTTAAAGAATGGTGAGATTGAAAGAAAACGTGGAGCAATTTAAAAAATTCTTTTTAAAATCTTCTCCCATCACTTTCCTGAAGTATGGAACAAAGATTGACAGATGACCTATCAGAAACAAAGTTTACTTTTATCCTTCTGAAGAATATAAAAGGAAGTTTGGGTAGAATCAGTTGGGGAGGATGGTGAAGATACACATTAGTCAAAGTATTTTCTCATCTCAGTTTTCCTGTGGCTTTTGGCTAGGGTGAAAAGGTGATTAGCCAGTGAGGTACAGTACTGTGCACATAGTTGTCCTCAATAAAGAGCTCATTAAATCTGCTTCAAAATATTCTTTATATTATTTTTTCTTTTTTAAAAAATAATCTTTATATTAAATGAAGAAGCCAATTATTGAAACCGGGGGCAATTGGATGATTATAATGTATTAAATATGTGCTCAAGGGTTAAAAGAAACCATGAGACAGTATAAATTTGTTTTCATTATTGCTTTTGTTTTTTGTGTGTGTGTCTCTGTTTTGTGTTTTTCACTGAGCAAGACTTTTAGGCTTGTTTCTCTTGTAAATTGGCTGCTGAAACATGCCAGAAGCATCAGAACAAGTAGTTTTAGATTAAATTTGTTGAAAGCTCTGTAGAGATACATCAGTGAGATTTAAAACAAACAAAAAATCTATCCAGGAATTCTGAAGGAACTTAACTGTGAAATAGGAAAGCAGTTCATTGAAATGTGTAACTGATTGTAAATACCACAGCATTGGAGAAGTGTTCCCAAATCTGCTGGCCATTAGGATCACCTGCGAACTGTTTGAAACTGTAGACTGCTAGACTGGCCACACCTTGCCTGTGGGCTTTCCGTCTCTGTGACAAGGCTGGAAAAACAATAATTTGATGAGATCCTCACGTGATTTAGATGATAACCCATATTTGGATACTACTATTTTTATAAGTATTATCTGTGATGGTGGGTCTCAATGTTAGCACATATCAGAATCACCTGGAGGGCTTGTTAAACCACCTTCCGGTGGGCTGTAACTTCCAGCGGACCTTAACTTCCGGTGTTTCTGAATAAATAGACCTGAGGCGTGGTCTGAGAACTTGCATTTTGAACAAGCTCCCAGATGTAATGGCAGCTGCTGGTCTGGGCATTGCGCTTTTGGAGCCATAACTTATAAGAACTTCAGAGTAGGATGTGGGTGACAGCCGGACAGGTAAGCAATATGATTTTCATTAATGGAATCTGGAAGACTTCATGGTATGGGATAGAATCAGTGACCTTAAAAATAAAAAAAATATGGTGAGTAAGGCAACGTTATTGCTCTAAGGTATATTCAACCAATTCAGTTGTTTGTGGTTTTAGTAAGTTTGTGAATAATGGCTTAACAAGGAAAATATAATTTATAGGCCAAAGACTAAGAACTTCTAAAACAATCTAGTTGCATGGAATTGGAAAAAGTGGATGTGCGAAGGAAATCTTTTTTTCAAGGATGAGATCAGATTTAATGACAGACGTGAAAAGGAGATTAGCAAGCATTTTTAAAGACACAGAAAACAAAATAGTGAATTACCTTTGGCAGTAGGTCTGGGAATTTCTTTTCTTTAATGCTAGTAAGTGTCTTACAACTGTGAATACCATGGTAAATCACTCAGTGTACTTAGATTCTAAATTCTTCCCAGTAAGAAAATGCCAAGCTAGTAGAAATAAATTTAGGAATCTCTTCACAACAAAATCTGTGGTACAGGCAGGAGCAGCTGCATAATTTGTGGAGCCCAGTGCAAAACGAAAATGTGAGGCCCATGTTCAGAAATTACTAAGATTTCAAGACTGCAACAGGAAAGTATTAAACTAAGTGTGGGACCCTGTGAGACTAACCCGATCTCACATCCATGAAGCCAGCTCTGGGTATACAGGCAAAGGGGCTTCAAGAGATTTGGAGTTAGAGCTAGATTTGAATTCCATCCCTGACACTGTGTCATTTTGAGGGATATACTTTTGCTCCCCAGTTTCTTGATATGTACAGTTTGTTGAATAATCCCTACTTTGAAAATCCATTGAGAAAAACAAGTTAGGGAACAGATGAAACTCTCTATGGCAGCACATGGCATAGGGTAGACAATTTTTAAAAATTCTAAATAAAAAAAAGAGTTGGTAGGGCTGGGGAGATTATTGATCTTACCAGTATGAGTGTGTCATTTCTCATATTCGTATAAAACTGACAAATTCATTAAAGGTTTGTTGACTGCTTATAAAGTGCTAGGCAGCGTCCTAGGTGCTGGTGTTTGTGCAGGTCACAGTCTAGTGGGAGACACAGCCAGTAAAGTAGATGAAAACATAATTGTGAAATGTGAAGTGTGATGGAAGAAAATAACTGGCACAAGAGGTATGGCCTTGGAGGGAGGCCAGGGAAAGCCTCTCTGAAGAGATGGCATTGCAACGCTACGATCTACAGGTGAGGAAAATCTAGTTAGGGGAAGAGAAGTCAAGTTGGAGAGAGCAACACGTGCAAAGCTTCTTAAGCAGGAAAGACTTCGGTGTGTTTCAGGAACTGAAAGAAGACCAGTAAGACTACTAGAGAATGAGGTAGAGAGTGGTAGGAGATGAAATTGGGGAGGAACATAGGACCGGAACGTAGCCCTTTGTGGGTGAGAGTCAGAAGTCTGGATTTTATTCTAAGCGTAATGGGAAACCATTGAAGACTTTTAAGTACAGAAATGATGTGTGCTGATGGATATTGCTAAAATATCTCCAGATGCTTTGCATACAATAGTTGGAAGAGGGACAGAAGAGGAAGTGCGAGGCTACTGTGCAAAACCCAGTGAGAAATGATAATGGCATGGACTAGGTTTGTGACAGTGGAGGTAGGAAGAAATTGATTTTCTAATGTATTCTGGTGGTAGGAGCAATTGAATTTGCAATTGGGATTTGTGTGAGTGTGAAGAGAGACAGATGAATCAAGAATGGATCCCAGGTTTTGGGCTTGGGCAACTGGGTGGATGGTAATATTCCAGAAATCATGAAGACCTGGAGGAAAACAGGCTTTGGAGGAGAGTGAGAAGTCCAGTTTTGAACATGCTGATTTTGAGATGAGGGTATCAAGTTGGTTAGTTGAATATATGTGACTGGAGTTTAGAGGAGAGGTCAGAATGAGAGATAATCCAGGTGTTATCTGTTTATAGATGGTATCAATATTAAAGCCCTGGGAATGAATGATGAGTAGCATGACAGTACATAGATAAGGGAGTCCAGAAAAGACCCCTGTGGATCTATTTAGTAGAGGGACCATCCAAGGAAACAGAACAACCAGAGAGATGTATATAACCTCTTATGTTACAGAGGCCAAGAGAAGATCTTTCAGGAAGGGAGAAGTGACCAAGAGGGTTGAATGCTGCAGAGATTGGTCAAGGAAGATGAGGATACCAAAGAGCCCATTGTATTTGGCTTGGCAATTTAGATTGTTGTGAATTTGCTAAGAGCAGTTTTGTTACAGTAATGGGGACAGGAGCCAGAGTGGAGTAGGCTGAGGAATGAGGTGTGAAGTAGTGGAGACAGGGTGTATACTCAATATTTTGAGAAGTTTAATGTACAAAGGAGTGGGAAAAAAAGGGGATGGTCATTTAAGAGGGCATGTGCAGTCAAGGTACTTTTCTTTTTTCTTTTAGGATGAATAATACCAGGGCATGTTTGTGTGCTGATAGGAATGATACCACATAGAGGGAAAGAATAATGATGGAGAGAAGGGATGCTTGTTAAACACAAAGTCATAGAGAAGGCTGAGGGGATCTATAAAATTATGCAGAAAAGCAGAGTGACTCACTGAGATAAGTGGCCAGCAGGGTAAACCTAACATTTGAACTATGTCCTCCCTTATGATATTGCTTGTATTTGGATTATTTAACCTGTTTTGTATATTTTTTTCTCTCCTTGGCTTGTCAGCTCCCAGAGAAAGAGAACATGCCTAATTTACCTGACCCCTTACACAGTATCTTGGCTTAAGTGTCATCCAGATGAGTTTTCTAAAATGTTGTAGTAGGAAAAAAATGGAAATTTGAACCAGCTATCTTAAGAATTGGTAGATGGTTTGCCATAAGGCACAAAATGACTGTTTCTGAACAGTATAGGAAGGAGTGCAAATGCATATCAGACCTAGGGTTGCTGAATTGGGATAAAAAAGAGTAAAGAAATAAGATTTCTTCACGGAAGAGTGTGTATTGAATTATCTATAAGAAACCGTATGATGTTGTAAAGTTGATGGTGGTCTATAAGGCCTCATTAAGAATGCAAATGATATGAGCTCTGGGTGGAAACCAAAAGGCAGACCCTGGAAAGCTGGAAAACTGTTGAGGTGTACTTACTCTCACTCTCACTCTCACTTACTCAAGGTCCAGAAGCTCAGCCAGCCCGATTTCATGCAGCCCTTTCTGTCACCTTGTCCCAGACAAGGTGGAAACATTACTGTATTTGGAAGAAAGGCCGATGAAGGAAGTAGGTTAATTACATGAAGCCTTGGTTGTCATTTTAATAATTTTAGCCTCATCAGAAAAAAAACATTGTTTCTCTGGGTTAAGAAATTGGGAGCTGAGGCTAAGATTTAGGAAGAAAAACTGTCAGAAATAGCAGAAAAATATTATTCAATGGCTTAGGCAAGGCTGTCATTGCTCTATAATGTTAACATCCTGAATTATCCTTTGAGATTTTTTCAAATATATACTTCTTAAATTCCATAGCCAAAATATAAAAAACAAAACATTAAAAGCAAAAACATTGTTTTTATTTCTAGAAGAACATGATACTGTTTTCTATTCACAAAAGCTCAGTAATGAGCATAAAATATTGAGAGAAAACAGACTTAAACTACTTTTATGGTGCCAGGCTTTAGTTCTGGAAGACTGTTTTGTAGAGAATGGTGACAATGAATAACTCCTAGAGAACAAAGGAATGGTTACTCAAAAATGCCAGGTTTATTTATTGTTTAGGTGCAGTGTTTGCTTCTCCTGTATTCTGGTCACATTCCCAAATAGTCTGAAAGGATGAATCTTGAAAACAAAATGGCAAATTCCGATTGGTTTTTAAAGGGTAGTTTGTAAAAAAAAAAAAAAAAAAAAAAAAATTATAATAATAAATAGAATATTTTAAAAATCCTATTGAAAGAGTTTTATGGCCATCCTTACTGGATCTTTCCTGTTTATTTCGTATAATTTCGTCTGTCAAGGAGTGAAAATCTTCTATGAACAGAAGTAAGTTTAATGGTAATGAAAGCGACTTGCTCACAGCAGGGAATGGAGTTTTGCTCCAGGTTTTCTGCTTTGGTGAGCAAGTGATGAGAGACTGAAATGAAAGTGCTAGGAACTGAACGAAACTCTTAATCAGCTATATAGAGGATTGTCATAGAATTGATTTGTTCAGTTTACTGGGATAGGAATTAGAGCAGTTTTTGCTTTGTAGATATTGCATATTGATGTGGTAATGAATGTGGGGGGCACTTCAAAGATTACCCATATCACTGGGTATGTGGGGTGAGCTGATAAAACCAAAGGTTTAAAAATTATTCTTAAATCTCCACTGAACAGAAACTTATGAGTTGCTATAATATGTAGTTGTCTCAAAGATTCGGAGATACTGGAAAATTAATGTATTTTATCAGCTGAATAATCTTCAAAAGCTAACTGTAAGAAGCCAAGCATAGCAATATGACATGGGTTCAGCCAAATGTGTCTCATTTGGACTCCCTTTTTAATTTCAGTGATCATGGAAATGTTTTTAGCTCCCTTGAAGCCTTTGGAGATATGCTACTAGAAAAATCTTCAAATTATGTTACCTAAAGTATAAGGAAACAGTGATTTTTTTTTTTCAAACTACTTGGTGAAATCCCAGGTTTTCATAAAATGTCTGTTGGGATTCCTTGGAACTAGGCGTGTGGTCAGGTGGCCGTAACTTTTGCTACTGGGTCCAGTAGTGAACGCAGATTGAGGGGTCTCATAGGCAGAAGGTGACCCAAGTCAAAAGGATGGAAAACCGTTGCCTTAAATAATACATACAGATGGCATTGCTTGCTGTGAGTGTCTATTTATAAGTGTAGAGATAATCTGCCACATTTTCCTTCAGCATCTGAGATACTGATTCCTTTTTTTCATATTTTCCTTTTAGTATGATGTCAGAATGGTCATGGTTCCTTCCTAAGTTAGTAGTCGTATTATCATACCTCTGTGATATTTGCTCCAGTATTCCCTTCAGAGTCTGTGCTTGACATATTTGCTCTAAACATCATCCTGAAAGAAAAAGGGGTTTATATAAGACATATTTGTTCAGTTAATTAGGTGGCCCTTTACGGGAGGAAGTGGGCAACAGAGCAAGTCTGTGTAGCATTCCTGTCCTTGGTTTTCCTTCATTTACCTCTCTAATTCTCTGCTTTTCCAGTCCCCTCCTTACCAGACTTCCCACCCACACCACCCACCTGGTGATGTCTCAGATTCCTGCAGGTTCTCTCCTCGTTATGAAGAGTAATGTAAGACAAAGATGGTAGCTAATGTTTATAAAGATTTTAAACATGGAAACTATGAAAACTTATTTAAAATGACATGCAGCAGAACCCTTTATTTTATTCTTTTTAATTTAATTTTTATTTTATATTAGAGTATAGTTAATTTACAATGTTGTGTTAGTTTCAGGTGTACAGCAAAGTGATTCAGTTATACATATACATATATCCATTCTTTTTCACATTCTTTTCCCATAGAGGTTATTACAGAATATTGAGTAGAGTTCCCTGTGCTATACAGTAGGTCCTTGTTGGTTATCTATTTTTTAAAAAATAAATTTATTTTATTTTATTTTTGGCTGCGTTGGGTCTTCATTGCTGTGTGTGGACTTTCTCTAGTTGCGGTGAGCGGGGGCTGCTTTTTATTGTGGTGCGTGGGCTTCTCATTGCAGTGGCTTCTCTTGTTGCGTGCGGAGCATGGGCTCTAGGCACACAGGCTTCAGTAGTTGTGGCGCGGGGGCTTAGTTGCTCTGCAGCATGTGGGATCTTCCCAGACCAGGGCTCAAACCTGTGTCCCCTTTGTTGGCAGGTGGATTTTTAACCACTGCACCACCAGGGAAGTCCTACTTTTAAAAAAATTTTTATTGAAGTATAGTTGATTTACAATGTTGTGTTAGTCTCTGCTGTACAGCCAAATGAATCGGTTATATCGGGTTGGCCAGAAAGTTCATTCGTGTTTTGCTGTAGGCTGTTACAGAAAAACCTGAACGAAGTTTTTGGCCAACCCAATACATATATCCAATCTTTTTTAGATTCTATTCCCATAAAGTTCATTACAGAGTACTGAGTAGGGTTCCCTATGCTATACAGTAGGTCCTCATTAGTTATCTGTTTTATACATAGTACTGTGTATATGTCAGTCCCAGTCTCCCAATTTATCCCTCCCCCCTCTTTACCCCAGGTAACCATAAGTTTGTTTTCTACATCTGTGACTCTATATTTCTGTTTTGTAAATAGGTTCATTTTGTACCATCTTTTTAGATTCCACATATAAGTGATATCATGATATTTGTCTTTCTCTGTCTTTACTTAGTATGGTAATCTCTAGGCCCATCCATGTTACTGCAAATGGCATTATTTCATTCTTTTTAACGGCTGAGTAATATTCCATTATATATATGTACCACATCTTTATCCATTCCTCTATCAATGGACATTTAGGTTGCTTCCATGTCTTGGCTATTGTAAATAGTGCTGTAATGAACATTGGGGTGCACGTATCTTTTTGAATTATGGTTTTCTTTGTATATACGCCCAGGAGTGGGATTGCTGGTTTATATGGTAGTTCTATTTTTAGTTTGAGGAACCTCCATGCTGTTCTCCATAGTGGTTGTACCAATTTACATCCTCACCAACAGTGTAGGAGGGTTCCCTTTTCTCCACATCCTCTCCAGCATTTACTGTTTGTAGACTTTTGGATGATGGCCATTCTTACTGTTATGAGGTGATACCTCATTGTAGTTTTGATTTGCATTTCTAATAATTAGTGTTGTTGAGCATCTTTCCATGTAGCAGAACATTTTAAATGTAAGAATGTATGACCAATTGGACTGTGATTGGTTGACTATTTTTTTTTAAATTTTATTTTTTGGCTGTGCCACATGGCATGTGGGACCTTAGTTCCCCTACCAGGGATTGAACCCATGCCCCCTGCATTGGAAGCGTGGAGTACCTGTGGGAAGTCCCAGTGATTGGTTGACTATTAATAACAATTCATAATTTGATTTAAAAGAATAGTTTTGTTGGATTTCATTGAAACTTAGAAGGTTTAATGTTCGGTGAGTATCAGAATTATATCTTAAATATGTATCTGAACCAAGATACGAGCATTTGTTACCTTTATTCGACCTTCATTATAGAACAGAAACCATTGGTCTCACATATTATGGAAAGGAAATAAGCCAAAATGAGATTTTTTTATATCAACTTTTTAATGTATTTTTACTTTTTTATTGTGGTAAAATATAAAATTTATCATTTTGTCACTTTTAAGTGTACAGTTCAATGACATTAACTACCTTAACATTGTTATATTAGAACTTTTAAGGAAACACGTTTTGTGACATGTATTTCTGGTTATAAATTTTTATTGCAAATGTTTTGATCTCTTTTGCTATTATCCAATTATGAAAATTAAGAGAATTCAAGATTTATGGCCAAAATAAATTAACTGACTTGATACCTGACTGATTTTTTCAACATGCTCAGAAATAATTTATTCCTCAGGCGAAGAGAAGCCTACCAACATACAAACAAAAACACCGCTGGTGTATACATTGGACATTTCTCAATCTTATCTAAACTGTCATTGGATTTCTTGGTCCTTTGGGAAAAATTTTTAAATTCAAAGTCTTTTTATAATACAAATATCCACACATTACTACTACCATAAATAATGATTGTACTGCATTAAATCCTGTCAATAAGGCCTTTTCTATTATGAGTTCTATAAATTACTTTGGAAGAGAAATTGCCCTAGGAAGTAGATGCTATATTAAGATGAGCAAAACCCATAATAGCTCTGAGGTTTTACATTTTATGATAGCTTTTTAGTTTTATTTACCTTAGGTTTACATTCACTGTTATGTGTTTTCATATGTCCTCTTTAAGTTCATATCAGTGTAACGAAATGTTAACATTTGCTAGGTGCCTATGGTTTTCAAAGTACTTATGTACATATATTGTATTATTAGAGCCTTTTAGAAACCTTTCAGTTGGGGAGGAGGGGCCATTCTGAGAGTTTTATAGATTAAGATATTTAACTTGCCTGAGGTCATTAGGGGAGATTGATTAGTTCCTGAATTTTCAGGGCCTTTTTCTATTTCCTAACAACACATGAATACCCTTTCCCCCTAGATACAGTCACCTAGGGCTGTAGTGAGGGGCCCACCAATACCTGGTCGTGGGGGCAGGTATGAGACCTAAAGCACAGGCGGTTAGAGGCTCCCTTTTTGCAGCATGAACAATGAGATTGCTAGAGGCTGAGGTTACTCCATCTCAGCAGAGGCATGTCTTGATTTGACTGTTCCTGCTGAGAGCACTGCAGAACTTCCAGCTTCCTCGATCTGAAGTGGCCTTGCTTCCTCTTTTCCAGGTTCTGAAGCCTCCTGGAGACTCTGGGAGTCCCTGATATCCTTTCAATAAATTCCCTTTAGTTTGAGTTTGCTGGAATCTCTTTCTGTTGCTTGCCACCCCAAAACCAACACAAGATCATTCCCAGTGTCAGTGTGGTAGAAATCATTGCTTGGACCCAAATATTCCCTCATGATGTTCCATCAAATATTGGTTCTTTTAAAGCATATTATTAAAGCTAATTAAAACAATTGCTTATCCTTTTAAAAAAAGATTTCCAATTAATTGTTATATTTTTAATATTTAATTCCCATTCCTTTTCCCCCTTTCCATATGCCCTTCTCACCAAAGAAAAGTTTTTAGTCTTTTTAGAAACTTAAAATTTTTTTTTTCTTCAGGCCCTCTGCTGACAGTAACAGAGCATGATAAAGAGAAATGGTTCATCTAGTGCAGGCAACTAATGTGTTTTGAAGTGAAAATTAAAAAAATCTTACCTCAAAGTTGAGGTAAGTCAATGGTTAGATAGAGATGGGTGTGAAATTGTTTGATATTTGGATTTCAAAGTAATCATGTCTCCTCCTAAACTATGAAGTCATTTTCTTAGAGTACTTCTTGTTTACATGTCCATGTGAGATAAAAGAACCCAGCATGCTGTGTTCTTTAATATTTCCATTTTGTTGGCACTTTACTTCTTTTATGCCCTCTCGCATGTGTTTCTAATACCTGTTTCCTGTAGATTCTTTATCCACTAACTTAGATTAGGACATTAATGTCATAGGATTATGAGGTAATACTTTGGAATACCAAGTCATTTATTCAGTCACTATTGAGTGTTTATGGGGTGGGAATTGTGTTAGTGTGGGTAGATATCTTTCAACAAATGGACTATTCACTGAAAGATTTGAACAGGGACTTCACAAAGGAACATACAGAAATGGCTAATAAACACACGAAAAGATGCTCATTATCACTAGTTTATCTGGAAAATGTAAATTAAAACCGCAATGAGATACAACTACACACCAAACAGAATGACTAAATTAAGATTGACAGTACCCAATTTTGGTAAGGACATAAAGCAAGTGAAACTCCCATATTTGTTACTGAGAATATAAACAGATACAGCACTTCAGAAAACAGTTTGACAGTTTCTCATAAAATTAAACATACACTTACCATATTTTGCTGTCTTCCCTACAAAAATATCACCCCCCAAAGACTATCACTTGAATGTTCATAGCAGCTTTATTTGTAAGAGCCTTAAACTGGAAACACCCCCAAATGTCCACTAATAGGTGAATTAATAAACAAATTGTGGTATATCCATATAATAGAATATTTAGCAATAAAAAGAAATGAACTGATATATAAAATTGCATGGTTAAATCCTAAAAATACATTGAGTGAAAGAAGGAAAGAACAGAAGAGTACATATCGTATGCTCTCACTTATATGAGATTCCAGAAAAAAAAAAATCGATAGCAGAGCAGGGGTTGCCTAGGGATGGGAGTTAAGGTGTTTGGGAAGGGGGCACAAGGAAGCTTGTGGGGGTGGTAGAAATGTTTTGTATCTCACAGTGGTAGTTTCCCAGGTGTATAATTTTGTTAAAACTCATTGACATGTACTTTTAAAATGAGTGCATTTTATTGTATGTAAGTTATACCTCAATAACACTGGCAAAATGTTGGTGGATACTGTCTTTTTGTTTTACAAGCCAATTTGAAATATGACTAATTAAAATGGAAACATCACAAGGCACTTAATTGTTATATTTTTAAAAGTGTAGTGCTTTTTTGAGAATTTTAAATCAAAATTCCCATCTATTTACAGTAATACAGGATGGGGAAGTTATCCAAGAAACCAAATATATTTTCCACTATTAAATAATCTTTTATTATGGAACAAGAGTTAGACAAGTCCTCATATCTTTAAGTAGCTTGTGCTGCTAGTTTGGGGAAAAAATGTTAAAACAGCAACAGCAAAAAAATTTATGCTAGGTGGTAATAAATTGTCAACCAATCCAAACTCATTTATCAAATATAAAATGATAATTTTAACATACTTAACTCAATATTTTATTATGTTTTATTAAAAAGGTAAGAAACCATGTGTTAATTTCTCCCCTGCTTTCTTAAACACCTGCTTTAAGTTATGTGTTGTGAAATCGTCTCCATGGACTTGTATCTTTTAACAGGTGCCAAACAAATCCCAAGCAATACTTTGATTCTGTAGGTAAAATGTCTAGGTTCTTTCTTTGTGAAATAAAAGCATATTAAAAACGCATTTATTGGTATGGTGATACTCAGCCTTCCTGTCAGCTAATAGAAAGTAATACCTTAGCAAAAAAAAAAATCATTGGGATATTATAACAGGATTATTAAATGTTTTCCTGAGGCCTCACGTAATAATAGAAATTCAGTGTTCTACCATCTGTTCTTTTAATGCAATTTCAAAGTAAGTTTTTCAGGAAACAGTCTCCTCACAATTCCTTTAAATTTTTACTTTTCTAACATGATTTCATTTTTAGTGCTTATATTTTTAAAAATCCATTCACTATAAATCTAGAGAGGCTATTATAGGTGAGAACCTCACAAAGAGTCTCTTGGATACCCATTTGGGAGAGGCAGGGTATAGAAAACTCTCCCAGTGAGGCAGCAGTAGAAAGTAGGTGAAGCATTTTGTAAGCTGGAGTCAATCAACTTCCACATTAAGAGTTTAATGGCCATACGTAGCAGTGGAGGTTTATAATTTAAGTCTGTTTGCATTTTTTTTAATAGTTCTGAAACTTGAATGTTTACCTCCTTAAAAGCATATTTTGGTAGCACCCTTAATACTTCTATTTATAATTTAGGAAAAAGTTTTTCTTATTAGGTTGTCTTTAACAGGTCTAGATAAGTAGAAAAATATTTTTATATATGTTTGAAGAATAATAATTAGATAATTATATCATATTGAAACTTAATTATGACTGTATCAGTTTCTTGTGGCTAATATAACAACCACAAAGACAACAGAAATTAATTTTCTTGTAGTTCTGGCGACCAGAAATCTGAAATTAGTATCACTAGCTGAAATCAAGGTGTCAACAGGGCCGTACTTCCTGCAAAGTCTTTAGAGGAGCATCTGTTCCTTGTCTTTTCCAGGTTCTGGTGGCTCTAGGCATTCCTTGGCTTGTGGCCACATCACTCCAATCCTTGCTTCCATGGCCATGTTCTCTTCTGTCTAGGTCAGATTTCTCTCTGACCTAGACAGACTTGTGACTTCATTTAGGGCCCACTCAGATAATCCAGAATCACATCTGCAACGACCCTTTTTTCAAATGAGGTAACATGTACAGGTTCCAGAGATTAATTAGGACCTCATATCTTTGAATGTCATTATTCAGGCTACTGCAAAGACCTAAAAAATGAAGCTTGCTATGCCGATTATATTGCTCTTTTTCCTGTCATTTCAAAGCACATATGGTCTTTCCTACACATTTAGTAGTTTAAATATATTACTTATTTACCCCAAAAAAGACTATTTCTGTTGTATAACACACTGTCTGTTGTCATTTACAATAATCAGAAGAATCTTAGGTTTTCTCTGCCTTATGAGTTAGTGTCCTGTGTCTCCATTACAGTAGTAAAGATTTTGAGCACAAGACCTATGTGATACTATGCCGTGTATTGTGAACCTGAGAATTTCGCTGATAGTATTAATTTAAAATATTCAGTCCTGTTGTTAACCAATGTGTTTATTACATGCTAAATTTTTGATTCAGAAAATGTGATTGCTGTATACAGACCATCTGATAGAGTAGAACTTTTAAAAATATCTGTTCAAGAGAATAACGGCATTTCAGTTTTTTAAAGCTAGTTCACCATATCCCACGTCTGTTTTTTTTCATTTTGGGAAAGGAAGTAAAAAGGTAATCAATGAATAAGCTGTTAAGAGTGGCAATATCAACTCTGTTTCACAACATAAAATGATAACAGCCTATTGTTATGATGAAATGATTCTTGTAATAAGGCATTGATGTAGGAAAAAAAATCCATCATATTAAAATTTCATTTCCATGGTTTCACTTAGATGCTGACATCTTCCCTCAAATGGTATAATATTTTTTTTCATTTTAACAATGTCTTTTAGCCTTGTAGGCCACAGAACATGCTGCTTCTGTGTGAGAGGTCAGAGCTACCCTATACATCATAAAGAATGGAGCTACAACAATTGCAGTACAATAGGACAAATTAAATTTTATTTTTACACAGCAAAATTAGAAGGTTATATTTCAGTTTAGCCTTATGAATATTACAAAGCAAAGGGTCATTCTTGGGAAGCCATTTTTAGAATAGTGTCCATCGATGAGGTGTGGTGAAGTACCGAAGAGTGAAAAGTGAGCAGACAGTATACAAGCCAGTGAAGAGTATGCACTATTCATTCATCCATTGAGCAAATATAAAGAGCCCTGTACAAGGTTGAGAGGCTTGTTAAGGGTGTAGTTTGGGGGGCCTGCCCGTATGCATACAAATCACATTGTGACTACTTACTAATTTTATGACCTTGAGAAAATTATTTAATCTCAGCTACCAAAGTCTATTTTCTTCTCATCTATAAAAAAGAAATAGAAATTATCTCATAGTTTTAAAAGTTAAGTTAGATGAACTGTAAGAAGCACTTAGGACTGGCACATACTAAATGTTTAACAATATGAATTACTGATTTTCAGGGTCTGAACTAGATATAAACCATATAGGAGATAATAGCCAGTTTGATGAATTTAAGCCATGACCACACTCATACAAATTAATAAGTAGGCCATATTCAATGCATATGACCAACAAAAGTTTTTCCTTCACTGTGGATCAGAGTTTCTTTGCAACTTCCAAACTGGCCCTCAAATTCCTCACATCAAACCTAATCATTTCTCTAAACCTGCAGCCCTAAAGTCTGAGTTCTAAAACTCCAGACCACTTTATTGTCTTTGAGTTCAGTCCTTGATCCCTCAATCAATACCATTATTTCCGTTTTTAAAGAGGACTAAATACCTCGAAACAAAGTCCCCTAATCCAATGGAAACTGTTTGTTATGGTTCATAAAGGTAGTGACACAAATGACGTGACTGTAACAAAAACGGTGGAACAAAACATACACATTTGGGTTGTGTTGATTTCAGGTCACTCTAAATATCTGGAGAAGTTTCAGCTACATTTTTTCCATGGACAGAATTTCCATTTTCTTTCTGTCAAAACAAAACTAATTTTTGCTTCCTGTGTATGTGTATTTATGTGTGGTGTGTGTTGTATTTTTTCTCTTGGTAAATTGATGTAAATGGTTTTCTTATTTAGGAAGGCAGGCTCTAGCTAAATGCTGATGTTGGAAATGTTTAAGTTAATTCTCTGATGTTTTCTTCCCTTGGAGTTACCCCTTTCTAATATATCTGAATGTCCTCTTATTCCTTGAGGAAAATTTTGGTCTACTTTTACTTACATTTTTCTTTTCTACAAACTATATCTCTGTAGACAGAGGCCATATTGTGTGCCTTCTTCCATGCTCTACATTCATCTCTTTAATTCAACAAATAGTAAGCACTGCCTATATCCCAGGCATTGTGCTAGGTGCTAGGAATACTACAGTAAACAAAATAGACAAGGTTGGATCTTTTTTTTATAAGGGGAGCTATTTACCAACTTCTTACTGTGTTAAAATAATGACACTGTATTCAGTAATGGAAGGCTTTATTTTTCTTGTTTTCCTCTGTTACCTTTTGAGTATTTATGCACTTAGGTGTGAGGCAATGAAGAATAGGTACAGAGATTTTTTCTTAGCCTTTGGCATCCTTTAAAATATATTTTCGTCTTGAATATGTATTAGTTGTCATCTGCCAACTATTAATTACTGTTCTTTGAAGCATGCCTGGTACAGAGAATAAAGACAAATAGAGTTGATAATTTTGCATAGCACTGTGAAAAAAGGAATCATCAGAAGGAGATGAAATGCATAAAAGGACATTTTTGTTATAAAGCAATTATAATTAGATCTCAGTATGTACAAAACAAACAAAATTTTTCCAACAGAGCTCTCTGAACTTATGGTGGTTAGAGTGGTTTAAGCTTACTTTTGTCCTCCTCTCATTTTCCAAAAGGAAAAGACACAAATCTATTTGTATAACATTGACAAGCAGGAAAAAAAATCCATGTTTATGGTTGAAGTTTCAGGATAAGATCTTGTTTACATGGAAAGAAAACCTACCAATTATCTACTACTGTTGAACTACCTCTGGGAATTGGGAGGATGTGAGCAGCTGGTTTGTGTCTCCACCTATTCTAAACCCAACGTCTAATGATTATTTGTGCCCTTTCCTAAATTCCTAGAATTTAGCACAGGAGGAAAGATCCTATTTCTTTTTGACTTTGTATATTCCACTGGGCACAGGACAGGGCCATACATATGGTAAGGAAGTGCTAATTTCTAGTAGACTCAGAATGAAGTTGTTTTTATATGATGGTAGAATCTATGTAGACAGTAAGACAAGGAGTAATTATCACTACATTTGCCAGTCGACAGATATTTACTAGTAATTAGATAAATATACCAAGTGTGGAGGATATGAAGTCAAATGAAAAGAAACCTCCAATTTAGAGGTTCCCACAGTTTAGGTGTGACCCATGCATGTTAATTATAGTACAATACAGGAATACCAACATGTAGATATGTACAAAGTACTGCAAGAGCTGGAAGGGTCACGTACCAATGCTGCCTGGATAAGTTGGAGGGCCTTACAAAGCACAGAGATATTTGGTTTAGGCCTAGAAAGATTTTCTAGGTGTCGAACACGACAAGAGCCGATGAATCTATTTTGTGGGGAGGTGGCAGAAATTGAGGCAGGGTAGTTAGATAGGATGCGTCTTGGGGGTTGTGTGAAAAAGTTCAGAATTCAGTCTCCATACAACGAGGAGCCATTGGAGGTTCTAAGACGACCAGTGGCATCATTTTAAGACACCCATTGGTCAGTTTTGAGAACAGGCTGGAGGAGAGGAAGAGACTGATACAGCTAAAGCCTTCAGAAGGTGATAGCACCAGTCCAGTCAAGAGATGACCAGGATCTACCTGACATAAGGACAAGAAAGGGAGGAGAGATTTAAGATTTCATAAGGTAGCTTTGAAAGAAATTGGTGAGTAATTGAATTGTAGGAAAGGGAGTGATGAAAGATGGGTAAGAGAAAGGCAACTGGAATAATTTCAAAGTCAGAATATTCCCATGTTATGCTACGTTGCTCAAGTGGAATGCATCTGATTAAGGTTGATATTAGCTAAATTTATTTCCTAATGAAAGTCTATTAATGTAACAAACAATCATTGAACACCTGTTTATTTCTTATGTGTTGGACACTCTTTTATCCTTAAAAATCCAATAAGAAAAGCTAGCATTATTGAGCTACTACTTTGTGTTAGGCATGGTGCTGCACACTTAGATGTTTCTATCTAGATATCTTAGATATCAGATGTTTCTATCATTCTCACAGTCACCCTGGGTTGTGTGTATTATGGTCCTAATTTTATATATAAGGATGCTGAAACTCTGATATCTAGTTTTCTGTGTAATTGAACTTATAAGAGGTTTACTAGTTGAACAAAAACTGGACATTTCTGATTCTAAAACTGTTCTTTTCATTAGCTTACTCTGCTTCTCTATGTCAGAATTTCATATACCCTGTATTTTCAGGATTTTGAAAGGAGAAATATTCCCAGTTGGTCATTAGGAAGCACCAACTTGCTGACATGCTCTAAATTCCTTTAAGTCTTATTCCTGTGGGTTCCTAATTCTTATTAGGAAAATGCACGTGTCCTTTATCCTATAGGAGTCTGTGGGGTTCCATAAGTCCTACCTCTTTGGATCGCATCTCCCGAAGACTTTGTGGTGATAACTGCTTCATACTTGCCTTACTAGTGGTATAGAGCTATAGGAGTTATACCGCCTGGGTTCAGACCTCTCCTCTGTCATTCATTAGCTATGTAACCTCAGTTCCGTTCTCTCTGCATCCATTTACTCACTTATCAAATGAAGGTTATAGTTTTACTTCACAGGACTGTTGTGAAACTTAAATGAGGTAATGAATGTGAAAGGATTAGTAGAGTAGTACCTGGCAAAAAGCAAACACTAAAAAATGGTAGTCATTATTAACATTTTTTCAACTACCTACGCATGAAGTGCTTTGTAATCTGGTCCATGGTTATCCCTCTAGCCCCATTCCTCCCCACTCCCCAAGCACACTCTGTGTTCTAGCTACTCTGAGCCACAAACAGTTTCCTTTGAAACAACCAATTTTTTTGTCACTCTGCTATCTTTGCACGTGGTTCCCTTCCAGGATGGCCAAATCCTATCTCCAAATCCTCCATAGCCTCTTTCTCTAGAACAAGAGTTGGCAAGTTTTTTTTGTTTTTGTTTCTTGCAAAGGGCCAGACAGGGCCTATTTTAGGGTGTGGTATGTGGTATCCATAGCAATTACTTAATGCTGCCATTGTACCATGAAAGCAGACATGACAGTAATCGAAGGAATAATTGAGGCTATATTCCAATAAAGCTTTCTCACAAAACAAGTGAGCTGGTTTTACTTGTAGGCATATTTTGCCAACCCCCTTTCTGGAAAGTTCTCTGGAAGCTCCCAGTCTGAGGTGGGTGCTCTTCTAGATGAGCCTTTACCCACTCATGCTACCTGTAACCAAGCATTCTTTACCCTCAGGAAATTATTTGTCTCTCTGTCTCTCATAAGACTGAGAAATGTGAGAGCAGGGATTACATCTTGTCTTTTCTGGCTTTTTATACCTTTCCAAGGGCAGAGAAGTCTCATTAATGTTTCTTGTGGAAATGGATGAATCTCATTAACAAGATGCTGTGCACTGACTTTGTGATTCATTTGCTCTTTACAAAATCTGGCCTAACCTGATAAGATTACTGTAAAGTTCAAATTGAGGCCAAATCAGCATGGCTCATACTTTCAAAAGGCGTGGCCTCTGTCTTATAGATAACATGAAATTGGCATATACCACTCCTTTCTGTTTGCTGTAAAGTATTTTCCCTATAAAAGAGTACAACTTTCAGAGGCCATTGAAGTGAAACAATTTAATAAAAACTGTTTGTTCATTTCTTAGTAATGGGGTGATTCAGTTAAGTGCAATTTTAAATTT
The DNA here is from genome assembly GCF_003676395.1 of Aethalodelphis obliquidens. Taxonomy (NCBI): domain Eukaryota; kingdom Metazoa; phylum Chordata; class Mammalia; order Artiodactyla; family Delphinidae; genus Aethalodelphis; species Aethalodelphis obliquidens. The sequence goes on from NW_020837951.1 coordinate 47,742,227, forward strand.
AATGATGTGGGGAAAAATTTGGAAAGTGAGTGTTGATTGTATGCTTTGGAAGTACCTGTCCTATAAGATTATTGAAGTAGGTAGAAGAAATACCATGGACCTTTGATACATCCATACAAGCCCTTAGGGCATCTTCAACATAGCTGAGTAGGGAGGAGGTTAAAGATAGGGGTTACCAAAATTATCAAAGAATTATCTGGAGAAGATGGCAAACCAGATATCTTAAATTTGATAATTTTCTATCATTTCCAATTTCAGGAGATTGTGTACATTTCTTATTGTTGACTACTGAAGCAGCAAGGTTTTGTGGCATCTTTTCAAATATTCATTAAGTTATCTTGACACATAAAAATGAATCCAATATCTAAAATAGCTTTGGATTTAAATTTATTTTGGCATATGTAAGCAGCAAAGTGACAGACTATGTAGACTTGCATGCTGATTCTAATTTGTGATAAGCAGTTGATGACAATTTGTTTGAGTGTTCATTTCTCCATTTCAACCTTGCTGGTTAAAAGGTGGCTGAAACAATTCTGGTATGTAGGCTAGCCATAACTTTATTGCTTACATATTGATCATGAAGGGTGTGCCCTTTTAGAACTCTTTCTCCTAGTAACCCATGAGAGTGATCTGAGGAGATAATATGAACTCGAAATTTCGATTTTTGCCTCTTCCTCCTAACGGCTGTTCAGCTGGTTAAGTCATTTACTTGAAATAATTCTTCAGTTATTCAATTGTCTGTGGTCAGATTTGAGTCTAAGCTTTATTTTGACTTAGCCTAAGGAATCTTAGGCTGTGTCAATCTTTTCAAAGACTGTTTTGAAATGACAAACAGGGGCTTTGCCTTCCTCCCCATTATAGCTGTCATCACTCAAGTTCATCTCTTTAGCACTTCAGCCTTACAGCTCATTTCCCATTCTCTGATTACTCTCTAACCACCCTGTGTATTACTTCTGCTTTCAGGATATCATTACCTGTTCCAGAATATTCAATGAATCCTTGCTATGCACATCATCAAGAGCAAACTCTTCAACTCCTTTTTTTTTTTTTAAATTAATTAATTAATTTTTTGTGGTACGCTGGCCTCTCACTGTTGTGGCCTCTCCCGTTGCAGAGCACAGGCTCCGGATGCGCAGGCTCAGCGGCCATGGCTCATGGGCCCAGCCGCTCCGTGGCATGTGGGATCTTCCCGGACCAGGGCATGAACCCGTGTCCCCTGCATCGGCAGGCAGACTCTCAACCACCGTGCCACCAGGGAAGCCCTCAACTCTGCTTTTAAGACTGCTAAAATCTAGCTCCATCCTGTCTGTCCAACCCTCAATTTTCTCTTTCACCTAACTTAAAGCACTATTTTTATATCTCAGCTATTGGGAAATAATGCTGCAGTGAACATGGAGTGCAGATATCTCTTGTCTAACTCATAGAAGTAGAGGGTAGAATGGTAGTTGCCAGGGCTGGCGGGGAAAAGAGAAAATAAGGTACAAAGTTATACAAGAGGAATGAGTTCTGGAGATCTAGCATACAGCACGGTGAAAATAGTTAACAGTACTGTATTGCATACTGGAAAACACACACACACACACAATTGTAACTATGTAGAGGTAATAAGTTATTTAGCTTGATTGTGATCTTTGCACAATGTATGCATATATCAAAACATTGTTATATACCTTAAATAATATAGTATTTATACATAGAAGATATAATAAATAAAGTTGTTTTTTAAAAAAAACCCACTATTCCCAACAGATGAATTATTTACTGCCCCTTAGGCCTGCCAAAACCATGTCCCCCATCTGCTTGCCTTTTCTCTGCTCATATGAATCCTGGGTGCCCTCTGAACCCCTCCAGTTCCCTACATCCCCTAACTACCCCAGCCTACTCTGATATCCTTTTCTCATCTTTATCCTACTCTATGTCCATTTGTTTCAATTAAATGGAACTCTAAGTTCCTTGAAAGCAGAGGTTAGTGGCTATATCATTGATTCTTAATGAATATGTGATCTTTTTTTTTAATGAAAATTAGAAACCCCTTCTTTGAATTTTTTTTTTTTTTTTTTTGCTGTACACGGGCCTCTCACTGCTGTGGCCTCTCCCGTTGCGGAGCACAGGCTCTGGACGCGCAGGCTCAGCTGCCATGGCTCATGGGCCCAGCCGCTCCGCGGCATGTGGGATCCTCCCAGACCGGGGCACGAACCCGTATCCCTGCATTGGCAGGTGGACTCCCAACCACTGCGCCACCAGGTTATAAAGTTTGTCTTTTTCCTTGTTAAGAGCTCTGGCAAATAAAGTATAGGAGTAAAATTAACACCTGTTTTCTAATTATCTGAAGATAACATTGTTCTCACTTTAGATTTCCTTGTATTCTTTATTTGAATACATATAATACATAACATAACTACAATCACTGTGACCATATGAAATCTACAATTTATCTAGTTATTTCCACTTCGACTCTAAGCTCCTTGAAGCAGCGAGTTTGTCTGTTTACTCTCCACTCAGCTACCAGTGCTTTGAAAATTCTCAGCTGTATGCTGGGTGTTGACAAGGACAATCCCCTCTGCTTATTTCCACATTAAATAGTCTTCGAAGTCCTGATGGTTAATGGCTTCATTATATTCCTGCTTACAATTATACTATATTATTTTAACATCCCCTGTTTTTGTGCATTTAGGTTGTTGCCATATTTTTCCTTATAAAATTGCTGCTATGAAGCTTCTTGAACACAGATGTTTCTGTACATATTTGGGTGTTCTTAAATGGTAAATATTATTGTTTTAGAATTGAGGCAAAGCTTATGGCCAAAATTCTTCTATTTAAAGGCAAATTATGGGTATTGTTAATGCCCTTGATAAATATTATCACTTTTGAGATTGTTCTCTTTCTGTTTAATGAATAAAAGGAGAATTTTAAAGCCTTCATTTCTTATTTATGTAATTGAACAGTTTCCTAACATTTATGGATTATATTATCAGTTGCCTGTTCATGCCATGTGGCCTTTGTTTTATGAGGACGTTCCTCACATTTCTCACTTTACATTTGTGTAGTGATTTACAGACTCAAAGTACAGATGGTCCCTGGCTTACGATGGTTTGACTTACAGTTTTTTGACTTTACTGTAGTGAGAAAGTGATGCGCATTGAGTAGAAACCGTACTTCAGATTTTGGATTTCGATCTTTTTTTCATGCTAGCAATCTGAGGTACAATGCAGCTTCCAGTTAACCAATGCTATCATGGGGTCAACAACTGATATTTAGAACCATTCAGGGACTTCCCTGGTGGCCCAGTGGTTAAGAATCCACCTGTCAGTGCAGGGACACGGGTTCGATCCCTGGTCCTGGACGATCCCACATACCACGGAGCAACTAAACCCGTGTGCCACAACTACTGAGCCTGTGCGCCACAACTACTGAAGCCTGCACACCTAGAGCCCGTGCTCCACAACAAGAGAAGCCACAGCAGTGAGAAGCCTGTGCGCAGCAACGAAGACCCAACGCAGCCAAAAATAAAATAAAGATTCATTACTATAAAAAAAAATTCAGTTTTTCCCTTTCAGTATAGTATTCGCTAGATTACTTTCGATAATCAACAGTTTATTATAAAATGAGCTTTGTGTTGGATGATTTTTGCCCAACTGTAGCCTAATTTAAGTGTTCTGAGTGCCTTTAAGGTAGGCCAGGCTGAGGTGTGATGTTCAGTAGGTAAGTGTATTAAATGCTTTTTTGACTTTATTTTCAATTTATGATGAGTTTATTGGGATGTAACCCCATCTTAAGTCAAAGATCTGTACACATAGCACCTTATTTACTCATTGTAACAACCTTCTTGGAGAATAGGGCCATGTATGAGCCTTATTTTATATACGAAGAGAGACTCAAAAAGCTAAACTGCTTGCTCAGGGTAATAGGCTAACAGAAGCAGCTGGGACCAGAACGTGCCTTTTTACTGTTATCCTAAAGCTTTTCCCTCAACAGTACTCTGGCCTAAAGAAAACCTTTTCAAAGGAGAGATCCTTGAACTTGTAAAGAAAAATTAATACTATGTGAGAGTATCAAGTGTAATTAAATGTATCATGAAGCTTATCACGACACAGACCAGTGTTGGTCAACTCAACAGTCTTATGCCAGTGCCTGACACAGGTGATGCACTTCATACATGGTTGCTGAGTAAATAAATGGGCAGAGTCTATGTTGGATAAACTGGATAAAGTTGCTGGGAGCATGCATGTTTTGATTGAAAATCTAACCTGTTTGGATGGGAGTTTGTCTTAGTAAAGAATCCATTTTATTTATCAGGCAATGTTCAGACCTACATTTGAAAGCAATTTTTGCCAATTTAAAGAATCTGTAATGTGGAGTTGATGAGGTTTGATGGACTCAGTATTCTGGAGTATATCTTATAGGTTCTCCATCTTTTTCAGTCTTTTTCTTTATGATGTAAAAATGAGTTCTAAAAATGCATTGTAATATTAGACTCATGAGTTCAGGTCACTGCATTTCAAATTGCATAATTCTCTTCCACAATTTCATTTCAAACTCCTCTAATTTAGGTGGGCAGATTTTTTTAAAAATTTATTTAATTTTGGCTTGTTGGGTCTTCGTTGCTGTGCGTGGGCTTTAGCTAGTTGCGGCGAGCGGGGGCTATTCTTTCGTTGCAGTGCGCAAGCTTCTCATTGCGGTGGCTTCTCTTGTTGCGGAGCACGGGCTCTAGGTGCGCCGGCTTCAGTAGTTGTGGCTTACGGGCTCTAGGGCGCAGGCTCCGTAGTTGTGTTGCACGGCCTTAGTTGCTCCACTGCATGTGGGATCTTCCTGGACCAGGGCTTGAACCTGTGTCCCCTGCATTGGCAGGTGGATTCTTAACCACTGCGCCACCAGGGAAGGCCCTGGGCAGATGTTTAATGCCAGGGATTTAACTCTTTTGTCATTCCTTGTGCTTCTGAAAAAAGGTATCAGAGAACTATGGGGGACAGAGGGTTTTTTTTTTTTTTTTAGGTTTAATCTAACAAACATTCATTGTGATGTTTTATGTAATAATCAACAGACCTTAGGGTATCAGAAATCAGTTATTAAGGTATGGTTTATAAGATTATTTGATTCAGAAATACTATAGAGTAAAAAGGAGAAGCAAAAATCGAAGAGTGGTTATACCTAAAGGTCTTAAAAAACAGACAGTAGAATAGTATTAGAAAATATATGCCTTATAAACAAAACCTATTATCCCTGGCCAGTACCCTCCAGATAAAGGCTGTACTCTTCTGGCTGTAAAGGAAATAATAGTAGCTTGAAAAGTGGTCCTTCTCTAAATTGAGACACATTTCATCGTTGGACGAGCATGGTTTTATCCTGGTTACCAACTGTACTATTTTATTTAGAAATATCTTATTGTACTACATGAATGTTATTGAATTTTCTACATTGGAGACACAGCTTCTATTTTATTTGTGATATGAAACTATTTTTCCTGCCTAATTAACATAAATTAGATGTAAACATTGGCAAAACAGAGCTTGTGTATGTTTTTATTCAACTGTATATGTTGAATTCTTTTTCTTACAGAAGGATTTTGTTCCAAAGATTGATTTTAATTTCCTAGACATGGTTCTTAAACATCTATCTTCTGAGCTCATACTCCTATGATTGGAATTTCCCAAGTGTAAGGGCATAATAGGATGACTCACATATAAAACTGGCCCTCTGACTTTAAAATATTCTGTCCCATAGCAACAAACCTATTGCTTTAAATGAAAACGAAATCAAAGTTTCTGTAAATTATGATTGTTTTACAGCTGTTTAAGACCAAACTGTATCACTCTCTGGACTCTTAAAAATGGTTAAATAAAACTGTGCTTTGATGACCATAATCATTACTGATGTATAAACGTGTACCCCAAGAGTATCTTTTTAAACAATAGTTCTTAAAAACAATGTATAGGGCTTCCCTGGTGGCGCAGTTGTTGAGAGTCCGCCTGCCGATACAGGGGACGTGGGTTCGTGCCCTGGTCCGGGAAGATCCCACATGCCGCGGAGCGGCTGGGCCCGCGAGCCGTGGCCGCTGAGCCTGCGCGTCCGGAGCCTGTGCTCCGCAACGGGAGAGACCACAACAGTGAGAGGCCCGCGTACCGTAAAAAAAAAAAAAAAAAAAAAAAAACAATGTATAAAGTTAAATATAGGAAAAGTATATCTGCTAAACAGTCTGTGATTAATTCTAAATATCATGAGCCAGAGCAGAAAACAATTTGCAAAGTTATTTCTGTTACCAGCCTGCTTGAATCCATTTTATGGCTATAGGAGTTGTTTTCCACTGGTCATGGAATTAAGACCAAATTACCAAACTCTTCTTCAATGTAATCCTCTTACTTTTGTTAACTTTTCCTATTTTCATTTTTTTTTCCATTTTTGCTTCTCTAGGTGGTCTTCCTGAACATTTTCTTCACTTGATTTTTTTTTTTTTTTTGGTTCCCACTCTTACCCTTGTTCATTCCCCAAATTCACACCCAGTGGAAATTGTTCCCCCTGCTTTCAGACTGTCAGCTTCTAAAAATTTACATTAATTCTGTAATTCCATTTCTCCCACTAAATCTTTACCAGTTAAAGAAGGGCATTACTTTTCCCTCCAGCTGTGTCTTTTCCAAAGCATGCAATTTCTTCTTTGTTCCCATCTTTTGCTTCAAGGCTCTCTCTCCTTGACCCCCTACTAAAAAACCTTAGGTCAATTTTAATTGGTATGAAGCTTGCCCAGCACATGAACCTAATAAGTTCTTCTGATCATAATGATAAAGAATGAACTAACCTAGAGTTTAAGACCTTAATCAAGATGTCTAATCCAAATGTTGAAGTAAGCTTTCATTAATTTTCTAGCAGCTAGAAAAATCAGAAAGGGAAATAGTTAATGTTTGATCATCTACTGTGGTACCAGTATTACCTCAGCACAGTACTGCTATTGTCAGTTATACCAAGTTAAGGTTAACAGTTCAGCTCAACATGTGCTTGTTTCTTTAAAAATAACTCTTCCTAGAAAGTCTGAAGTTTTTGCAGTATTTGACCTTTTTCTATATAACGTATTCTGATTTGTTGACATAGAGTTTAGCATTTCCTAGATGATAGTACTCAGAATTTTCCTAGGTGACCACACACTCAGGACCTCAAGGTTCTGTTTAGGAATGCAAAGCATTTATATATGAAGTTGTTAATCCTTATATAAAAAACATAAGTACCAAACTGAGTACAAGAGATGGAGATACAGAGAAGGGATGCGAATGAAGTGTTTGGGGGAAGTTTCATAGAGAAGATGGATTTGGACTTGAGCCCCATAGGAGAATAAGAGTGTATGGGAAGAACACAGACAAAGGCTTAGTGTTTCTCAGTAGAAGTGCTGTTGGCATTTTGGCAGTACGGCTCTTCATCATGAGAGACCGCTCTGGTCATTGCAAGATATTTAGCATCCCTGGTCCTTGGGTACTAAATGACAGCAGTATTCCAGTTACAGTGTAATCAAAGCACCCTACACAGGTCCAAAACACTTGCATGGGTGCTGTGCTGCCCTTGGTTGGGAACCACTGTGGAACATGCCATCCTCTTATGGATGGTCCTGATTTTGGCTTTCCCAGGCAGAGTTTATGATGCCAAGTAACAGGAAGTAGAGGTTTATTTATTCACACTGTAACATATTTTAGAAGGTGTAGACTTGAGTATTTTTAAAGGATAGGTTGGATTTTTCTCTAGAAGTTATTTCGAAATGAGTTTTTCAGTCACCCAGGAGAAACCTTTTTTTAGGTTAGAGAAAATCATGTGTGAGATAGGTAGATAATACATAATTTAAAAGACTGGGATGTGTGAGGACAACATAGACACCAATAAAATATAATTTTCTGAAATTGGTGAGTTTTGGGACTAATCATTTTTGGCTGATATACCTACACAGGGAAAATATCTTCACTTTTAATTCTGGAAGCCTGTACTCTCCATGTATCTTTATAAATTATGTACACATGTACAGATTAAGTCGAAAAAGGCTAAAGCAATACATGCTTACTTAAGAAAATTTAGAGGACACCAAACATTGTGGGGAAGAAAAAACTAAAAATTATAACCTCAATAATGAGGGATATTTTCTCAATGTTTTCTATGGTTCATACATACAATGTAGTTTCCTGCTTTTTTCCCACTTAAAGTTCTGATGAAAGTATTTTACATATATATTGAACTCTTCATAAGCATATTTGTCATGCATCAATAGAATATTTAATATGAATGATTGAGTCAGTTGTAGTACATTTTGTCTATTATCAGTTCTATGAAACCTCTCATGTTAAATGAATCCTGGCAAGTAGGTGTCATTGATTTTTTTTTTTCTTTTAGCAATGGTTCTTAATTTCTTGCATCCTACATCTCTTTGAGGGCCTAAGGAAGTCAGTGGATCTCCCCTCAAAAAAAGGCATATATGTATATGCTCAGAAAATTTCTAGACCACCTGAAGACTCTCTGTGGGTCCTTTAAGGAAATATAAATATTGGATTACAAACTCCTATTTTTCAGCATAAACTTTCTCTCAAATGTGGGAAATGTCAGGGGAAGAATGAATGCCACTGTTGAGATGTCTGTCACTTGGTGGTCTCAGTGGAACTTAATGACATGAGTGTGCTGTGTGGTGTGCTATTGCCAACTGTTCTGAACCCTGAGGCCATCTAGAGTTCGCTTTTTCCAGGCCATTGTACCAGAACCTGTTTATTGATGGAACTGGCTGTGTAGTGTTGGAAGGGATATGAAGAGTCTCTAAGTTATTAACGTAGGAAGAACTGAAGTCCACATTTCCAAAGAGTCTAGAGATAAGGCTTTTTCTCTGAGCACTGCTTATTTGCTGCAGAATTGGGTAGTATCCAGATTTTTGTTGGTGACTTTCCACTTTTCCTTCAGGTGTTTTTGTTCCTTCTGTTTGACATTGCATCCTTAAGTTAAGCTCTATTGCAACTCTCCCCCCCAAACACCCTTAAGTAGCACTTACCAGCATCTCCTTTTTCATTTCTTGCCCCATCACAATCTCATCTGTTTTATTCTTTTCAACCTAGGCCAAATTCTGGAACACAAGAATGAAAATGGATACTATTTTCTCAATACGTGGAGCATTTCACCCCATATTATGCTATTCAGTATCTATAGAAATACCTAGAAAGTGGTGTTCTCAAACTTAACTCTGTGCTTCCCCTTGGCTGTTTTATTGCCATAGAAACTTTAACAGATTTAAAAGTTAATTCATTTATCTCACTCCCTTGGCTTGAATCTGTCTCTCCTTTTCTTACTGCTACATTATTTCAGTCCCCCCAGACTCAACTGCCCGGTCATCTTTGACACCTTCATCTCACTGGCCGTTTAGAACTATGGTATCCTAATTCCTCCTAGAAAACAAATCACTTCCTCCTTTTAATTCTGACTACTACTGGCCTAATTCAGGACAATAATTTATGTCCTAGATTGGTTTCCTTTCTGTATTCTATATTCCTACCAAATCATGTTCTAGAATATTACTTTGACCACATTACACATGTACTCTAAAACGCTTAATGGCTTTCCCATTTCCTAGAGGGTAAAGTGCTTTCAAGTGAATAATTATTCAACTAACATGTCTTAAATGCCTTTCTCCATGCTATATAGCGTACAAATGTGATACAGATATAGTCACTCAAGAAATTGTTCAGTAGGAAAACCAAGATGTGCATAGTTAACTATAATGCTAGATAGAAGATGCTCTAAATTTTGAGAGGTAGAAAGTTATAGTGAATTTGAGAGGAGAGTGCTGATGTTTCCCTCTGACTGAGAGAAGTAAGGAAGGCTTGTTAAAGCCAGAACTGAAAGAATGAATGGGATATAGATGAGGGAGAAATGGGGCAATATGCTTTGAAAACAGGGAGAATAAGAATAAAGACTGACACTGAGCCAAGGCACATTTGGGGAAATTCAAGTTGTAGTTTAAACTTAGTCTTGGATTGAGGGCCTTCCAGACCTTGGCTCAACCTTCTTTCTGGTTAACTTAACTCCTTTCATGTCCTTAAATGCACTCTTTGTTCTAACGAAATTGGCCTATACTTTATCCTATGACAAATGCCTTGATTTCCCTGTCTTCATGTCTTTGCCTTTGTGTTTCTGTTAGTAGGCTCTTTCCCATTTTCTCCATAACCAAAGTTCAGACTATCAGTTACAGGTCCTGACTCACTTCTGAAGATATGTCTTGTTTAGCAGGTACAATGTTTGTTTTTAAATTAAACTTGAATGCCTGAATGTGGGGCACATATGCTCTCATTCACTGCAGTTCCCCTAAATTCTCTCGTCATATTTTTTTAAAAAGGCTTTTCCTTTTAGTTCCCACCCAGGCCCTTGTCAGCATTTGAGTTTGCAATCCCTATGAACTTGTTCAAATCCCACTGATTTTTTTCTTTAATGATTTTCCAAATTACTCTAGCCCATGGAAATGACTTATATCTTTAAATTCTCTTCCTTCTCTGAACTTACTGTTTTATCTCCTTCAGTTGGAAATTAGGTACTGCTTTAAAATGTCTATGGATTTAATGATTAAATTTGCAAAGATGTTTAACTATTATACCCAGTATCTTCAGCACTGGGTATGTAGGAGCTAGAAATGTTTTACAAGTTCTTCATGCCACATGAGTGGCATTCAGCATGAGTGCAACAAATATTAGGTTGAACCATATGAAATTGTTATTTGTGTTGGTCCAAATGGTTGAATATTAACAATTTCAAACAGTTCAACATAAGAAAAATCAAATTTGATTTTTAAATTTGCAAACTTATGAAACTTCCTAAAATGAATTTTTTAATTGTATAGGTTGATTTATTTATCATCCTTCATGTGGAAAAATTCCAGTAACACTTAATAAAGCTTGACCATTATATTCATGAATTAGAATTTTAAAAAGTCATTTTAATCTAAGTATATGAATAATAACCATTATTAACCTATACTTATAATAGGAAAAGTTTTGAGGAAAGGTAATATCATAGGAGAATCACTTTATATATTTTACCTATGTATAAATTTTTTTTCTTCAAGAAATAAAGAGGTAGATAGATGTAGTTGCTTTTGTATTATTGTAGAATCAGTTATCTGAACTTGATTTTGGGTTCTGAACAAGTCACTTCATCTTTTTAACCTCAGTTTTCTACTGTATGAAATAGAAATAATGGTAATAATACCCCTCACAGGTTTGTTGGGAGGATCAAATAAGAGAATATACATCAAGAGGCCAAGGATGGTGCCTAGCGTGTAATAGATGCTCATGTTGGTTTCCTTCCTTTTGATCTTCAGGCAGGGATGGTCTTAGGGAGTATGTTGATGATAAATGAGGGTAATTTGTAGTCATCAAGGCTATGGGGAATGTTTGCTTTTTTATTTATTCATATGTTATTCATTTGGATCTGCCGAATCTCTCTGGCCTTGTGTTCAACACCTTTTACCTCTTCATTATACTGCTGTTCCCTCTGTTCTAGCCAACTCGAGGTTATCTTTTAATCTTTGCTCGAACTATAGTCTTCCCCATACTCAATGAGGACGGTTCTCCCAGGACTCTGCTTTCTCCCTCGTAGCATGTAACCACAACTGCAGTGAAAAGCAACCATGTACTTCAGTGTTTATTATCTCCTCCTTCACTAGATTTAAATCTCCAGTACCGTGACCATGTCAGTTTAATTTACCACCATCACTACAGGGCCAAGCATGGTACCTGGTCCATAGTAGGGTAGGGTTCAGTGTATGTTTGCAGAATCTATGACTGACTGACATCTAATTAGTGAATGTCTAGATCTAAAGTGGTGCATGTACAATCAGGATGGAGGAAGAGTCTGTTAGGTGGTCACCTCAAGGTAATTTGCCAGCTTAAACTGTGTGTAAAAGAGGACTACTGATTCTTATTTATGGAGCTGGTAGAAAGGAGAGTCCTGTCTTTAGCCAAACCAATGATTGTGTTCTGCATTTCAAATGGTCAGAATTTAAAGATATGCAAGTGACTGAAGCTGAAATTTAGACAACTCCTAGAAATATAACTGCTGCTCAGATGACAACAGCCAAGTTCAATTGTTGATTGAGATGAAGAAAGTTATTTAGTTGTTTGTTATGCACATAAACAAGGGAAACTTAATACTCTCGACATAGTACACTCATTCCTTTCTCCAGGACACTCATTCCTTTCTCCCTCTCATTTCCTTTCTTCCTTTAAATAAATGGGCTCCTAATAGTTTTACCTCTTGTTCTCTTCTGTGTGCCAGTGAGATCTATTTATCCATCTCATATGGAGAATGTAGATGAATGTATGTATGTGTGTATACATGTCTATCTGTGTGTGTATACATGTCTATCTGTGTGTGTGTATATATAGTCAATGCTGTCTTGTCTAAAATATTAAGTCTTCTAGATGGGTTGTTTGAATTTTATATAGGGTTGAGATTATCTCTTATTTTTATCACATAACATTTTGTTCTCCTTTTTTGCTCTAAGAAGCTGTTGCTTTGCTATAGTTCTTACAGCACGATAAGACTTTTCAAGTGGCCAAATCTATTCACAGCAGTTCAAGTCCCCAGAATTCTCATTTTGATTTCTCTGAAAAACAGTAGACTGTTGATCCCTGGGCTCTGGACTGCAAATGTGCATTTCCTCAAACTGTTAAGAGTAATCTCTCCTGGGGAGCTGAAGCCACATTAGGGAAATTAAAGACACAAATTCTTTTTTTGTTCTTGAGTTTTAAATGACTTTGCTCTGAAGATAAAGTCTCCCTTGACTGGTATATGTGGAGAATTTAGAGGCTAGTAAAATGTGCCTGTAGACCCTAATATACTGTGTCAGCTATTCTCTAGGCTGAAATAGGTGGATGGGGCAGGAGCATGGATTAATTTCTGCTTCAGCGGCAAATGACTTACATGTTCCTTAAGGGATTTTTCATACTGCCATTGGCTTTCCTACACATATTCCATATTATGAGGCCAAGATAATATACCAAGTGCCATGTATGTACTCTAAGGTTTTATCTCAGAAATTTTGTGGGGAGGGATTTGTGGCAAGCTTTCCTTCTCATTTGTTCAATTTTTATTTTAAGTCTTTCTCATAGCCCAGACTTAATTTGATTCTCTCAGACAGACATAATTAAATAGCCAGACTTTATACTTTTCTTGAAAAAAGATGATGCACTTTGACTTTTTTCATTCCTCTAAATTTTGTATACCTATGTGTGTTTCTGTGTAAGCTTGTAAAAATTAAAAGTATGACAAAAAAAGCCCAAAGGCAAGGTTTTCCCCTCCTGGTTCTTCATGTAGAAGGTGGGTCGTCGTGTTCTCTTCTAGCCATGTAAGATGGGTGCTGCCAAAATCTTCCAGACAGTGGCACAGCAATCGCTGACTAACGAGCCCTTGATTTCTGTGGCTTCTTTGAAGAAAGGAAAAGAATCCTTCAACTTCTTAGAACTGGAGCTGTCCAAAAAATATTATTTGGCAATGGAAAAGTTTTTGGAGAATATAGGTGAATATATATGTGTATGTTATATATATGGAAAATATGTTTACAATGTAGGATTGAGTGGAAAAACATTTTACAACATAGTATCTAAAGTATGATCTTATTTTTATCCAATGAGAGAAGAGTTATATGTGTTTGTATCTGTGTGTGCCTGCATGTGCATTTCAGTGCTAGTAGCGGTTATCTCTGGAGACGGTGCTTTGGTTTTTAGAAAACTTTTATAGTAGAAGTAGCTGCTGGTAGGTAGTCTTGACTACTATGTGTCAGGCATTGTTATGCCTTATCTAAATTATTTCACTTCTCATATTTTGTAATATTATACATATTTTAATAAGACACAAGTAATATTTAATGAAAACAATAAAAATTAATGTTTCTAAAGAATGCTACCTTTTTCTTTTCCCTATTTTTCCAACTATACTAAAAGTGATGTATATAGTTATCAAATATTTAACTTGGAAAGCTGTGGCACTAACATTACTTTTCATAAGGATTCAAAGTCTATCCTATTTCCTTGTAGTTTAAGAACCCTCTTCATAGACTCAATTTATGGATGTAAAATACCATGGTTATTGGTAAAAATAAAGATGGTATTTAGAACCCTGTCACTTCTACTTATCTTTGGATCTGCCCACACTGGGTCCTTCCCTGATAGATATCCCCCACAGATTATTTGTTATCAATCAAAGATTAGGTTCTAATATCTGATTTCATGTGACCATGAAGACTTAGAATTCAGAATCATGTTTAGCATGATGTTTGGCAACTGTCAGCTCTTTGGTGTCTGGTGGTCTACAATTCAGTGGTTGCTGAAGCTGTTTAGGAAGCTTCTGAACTGAGTTTAGTCATATATTCAACCCAGATGGTCTCAGCAACACCTTATTCTTTCAAGGCTATGTCCTTGAAATGGCTGCTAGCATGGGAACAGTAGGAATATATATCCCAAGGACAAGTGATGGGGTGAGGAGCCTTGATTGCCAGAGTCCAGCTCGTGGGTCAACCAGTAGTCACGTCCTCTTGATGACCTCCTCCAACACTAGTCATTCTGACGTGTAAGGTAACCTTAATGAGTGTAGGAACCATCAGTTGAGTAAATGCTGTCTCTGGGAAAAGCAGCCTACAAGTACATTTTCCAGTATTCTGATTGTTATTCAGCTGTGTGCTCTCAGTGCCACTGGAGAAATGGTGCTCTCACTAGAAAAGTAAACGTTTTTACTTTGTGTATATGTCTGTCAGTCAAGCCACATGGTCAACTAAGAATCAAATTGAATTTATAGAATATTTTCTATAAATTTTCTATTGTCATTTTCTTCAGAAATTCTGTAAGTTCCCAGGTTTTAAAATATTTAAGTTATTCCTATAAACTGAGTCCTTATCCATGGCTTAAGCTACAGGCCAAGTATATATTGAGTGATAGTATCACGATGAACAATATTATGTAGTATAATTTTCTAGGGATTACCATTACTAGCAGCATGAAAATTAATAAAGGTTAGCTATATATATACACACACTCCCAATATCCAATTGGCTACCTGATGTATCTGAACCTCAATATTGCACAGGTACTATAAAGCCAATGATTCTAGATTTATGCTCATTAATTCTGTTACCTCTGCCCCTCTGAATGTATCCTCTTCCTGTATTCTCTATTTTAGGTAGTAGTGTACCACTCTTCCCCTTTATCCCCACCAACCCAGAAATCTCAGTCATTCTTAGTTCCCCTCTTTCCCTTGTAAGTTCCAAGTGGTGGTAGTCCAATCAGCCACCATTTCTTACTGATTTATATGCCTATATATTCTAAGAATTACTTAAAAATAACAGATAATCTGTGAATGTCAGTGTAGTGACGAGTATGTTTTTATTGTAGATAGGGCTAGTCATTTAACTTGAGCATCACAGTTTGGTTGTAAAGTGATTGGGAATGGCAGGGATTGTGGCAAACTGAATAGTAGCCATGCAGAAGTGCAGACTCCGAGTTTTCAGATATTCCAGTATTTTAAGAGAAGCTGGAAATCTGAATCTTTGTGTCAACTCCTGATTTTTAAATGTAAGCTTCTAGTTTAAATAAAGAATATGCCAGGCTAGTTAATAAACTCTGTAAATCCAGTTTATCCTCTGGGTTGCCACCTTTAGATCTATGCATATAGATCATGTTGGGTACTATGTTTCATATACATTCAAATTGGGTTTTTTCCTAAATAGTTATTAAAGAAATAACTTCTTTTTCAGAAAAATTGATTTTTCTAGATTGATATTTTGAGAATACTGCAGAGACAAATGTGGAGATAATATTCTACCTCCTTATATTCTGGAACCATTCTCTGGGACTTCAAGGACAAACTTCCATAATCCAAATTTAGGGCTCTCCGTGTGCTGCTCAAAGTTTTTAGATATTTTCTTTGTCTTTCCTTTTATCAAAGGAAGAGTTTAGTTTCACTCTCAAAATGGAATGGGCGATAACTGTGTCCCCATTATCTCAAGAGATTCAAAATTTTATAATTCCTTGGTTACATTTTGCCAAAGGGGTTAGACTTCAAATTCTATTATATCAACTTTTCTTCTCCATTATTCAAGAGATTTTTATTAACTGAAGAATTAATACCTTTTATAACTGTTGATTCTTCTTAAATGACATTATAAATCTTCTATTTAACAATATTGAGAGCTCCTGAGCAGTTTTAAGGCTCACCTGGGATTGTATTAAAATGAATTCTTGCTCATACTGTGTTCATTGCACAGCATTCAATGACTAAAATTGTTACATTTAGGTACAAGATACCAACAGTGTTTTTTCTTTGTTTTCTTTTTATTTATTTTTTCTTTCTGGCATTGCCAGAAAGCCCTAAGACTGCTAAAGCCTAAGAAAATCAGAGCGGAAAATTCAGTGGTATCTATGGGAGAGTCAAGGAATAGAAAGGCTAGTGACTGGCAGTTTCCATGGCAACAACGGAATTTTCGGGCTAAAAAGATGTGTACGCTACACCATCAAATGTGCCAGAGATTGGTCTCCATGACGACAGCACTGTGAATGGGGAAATGTACGCTCATGAGATTTTGTTTTAAAAGCCTGTTGGGTTATTTTAGAAGAAAATCCTTGCCAAATCAATATATTTTTCTATTATTATTTCCCTAAAAAATACATAGTCAAAATAAGGAATTCCATTTGTTCCAATATTTGAGAAAGTAACATTCTTGAATATTGGTATTACAAAAGGGGTTACTGACGTACAAATAACTCCTTTGGCAGCATGTCTGAGGTAAAGAACCCGAAGAGTACAGATTTTTCGAATGTATTTACTTTTAAATTTCAACATTTATTTCAGAGAGCAGTGCCTCCAAATGTGAAAATAACTACAGTTATTTAACTTGTTTCTGAACATAAATCAACAGCCAGAATGCATGATGTATTAAAGCTTTCCTCCTGTTGTATCAGAGAGACAGGATTTATTACAGCAGTCATAGAATAAAAGAATGCTCAAGACTAATTACTACTCAAGTTCTTATGCTTCGATTTCTAAGAGCTCTTGGCGAATTTTCCTTGTTGCTGCATTTTGTAATCTCTAATGTAAGCACTAGGGAAACAGACCATGCGGTTAGTGTGTTGTGTGCATAATTAAGGACTCATATACATAGTGTTAGTTAAGGATCGATTCAACCATAGAAAAAAACACTGGCTTTCTGCCTAAGGTTTAAAACACTTGGTGAACACATTTTGTTTTCATTTCATGGGCAGATGCTTATGTAACCATTTTTTGAGACCTGCTTGGTAAGATTGATTTGTTTGTATTAGTGAGGAAATGTAAAATTTATGAAACTGTAAACAGGGTTGAGGAAAAAGGGATAGTATTCTCTGGGCTGGTACTAGCTGGAAGCATTTAGGCTAACCAGGACAAGAAGGCAATCCCAGAACTTGGAGAGAGGAGCTGCTGCACTTTTGTAGAGGGACACAGATAACTAACTTGGAGCAGCCTAACAGAGCAGGAGCTGAGAGTAAACACCCCGAACGCATTTTCCACCCTTCTCAATCTCTCATTCGTGTTTCCCATCGGCTGATCCCAACAGAGGTCAGAAGGCAAAAGTAGCAAATAGTCTCTGAAGGTCAATTGCCAACGGCACAGAACAGGGAAAAGAAGGGTGGAAAATGAATCTGGAGGGGCAAATACAAGATATCCAGCACTACCAGAAGTGAGACATTTAAAAGTGTCAAGAATAAAAATTAGCTTGATTTAAAAATATCACAACATACATGTATGTATAGTAGTTTGGGTTAATAGTGTTGTAAATATTGATGTAAAATGTTAGAGAAACCTTTTTATGCTCTGTTTTTTTAAAAAAGCAAAACTGAATAGTAATACAGAATATTGATGAATGTCTTTTTAAAATGAGTTCTATTTCATCATTGTTGATAGTCATTTATCTAGTATCCATATATAATATACAATATTATTTGGGGTTTATACAAAGTAAGCTAAAAAAGTCCCCTTTTTTAAAGATCAGTACTGTAGAACTGAAAAGGATTATCAGACACTATTTTCATGTTTGTTCTCTACTTTGAGACAATATGTAATATCAACTCTCAGTGAATTGATAAATAAAATGCATATGGTCATTTCTGAGTAAAGGTGAAAAAGGAAGTATGAAACATTGCTTTGTCCTTTAAAGAGCTAAAGATTTAATTGAGAAAGAAAAATGTGTATTCGAGAGACTAAAGGACATTAAAAGCAATATGGGATAAACTGCAAAAACTATGGCTTACAGACATAAAAGTTCCATAACTGTTTTGAGGTGGTTTTTTTTTTAAGATTTTCAAACAAGAAAAATCAGGATATCACTCATTTCAGGGTTCATCTGGTGCTTTTGCTGGGTCTACGCAAGGCAAGCATTTTCTGTTAGTTCTCCCTTATATAGTCTTATCTGTGGATTTTTTTCCCCCCTCTCTTACTGTTTAAATTCAATTCTAAATACCACGGTACTTAGAGTAAAAAGAACAAAAACACAAATTCACATCTTGGTTTTACCATTTTCTTGTAGAGTGGTTTGGATTTTTAACATTAGCGCCTCAGTTTCCTTACCTGTAAAATGTGAACTTAGAAGAAAATAATAAATGGAAAGGTTTTTCACATGCAGCTGTTGCACAGTAAACCCTATAAATGAAGTGGAGCCTGTCCTTTTATTTATCGGTTAAGCACTCAGTCAGGTTTTTATGGAGGGTTAGAGAAGCAACCATTTCAAAAGTTTAATTAACTAAAATTCTCATTGACTTTTCTAGTCCATGACTCATTTCCCCCTAGGTGTGAAGCAAGTAGTTCCTTTCAAGGACTCAGTTTAATAACTGAATCTTTAGATTGGCTCCATGAGTTATACATACTTAGCTTCTTGTAAACTTACACAAGTATTTCGAGTTCCAAGTCTATAGAAACTATGAATTGGTTTTCTTGAATTCACTGACCAGTGTGGTAATTGTGTACATTCATGAACAGTGAGAAAGGTAGACATTTGTTCATGTTCAAACTTGTTAGTGCTTGTGCCTAGTGGCACGGAAACGCAGGTCTGTCTAGACTTTAGACCACAGGACACCACCACTTCTAACACCAGAATGACAGCAATTTATTGAGTGCTTACTCAATGTCAGATACAGCACTGAGTGCTTTACATACATGACTTCACTTAACCTGAATAGGGACCCTGTAACTCCTAGGCTTTTTGATCCTCATTTTATGGATGAATAAACTGGAGTTTTGAGAAATTACTTACACAAGGCTGCGTAGGTAATAAATGACAGAAGTGGGATTCAAAATAAAGTCAGACACTAAAGCAATGTTCTTAACCAAAACCAGTTTCAAATACTTAATTGTGTTAAAGGGCACACATTTATTTATCCATCTATTCATTTATTCAATCAACCGTGGCATGCGTCACAGAATACTGTGATTGTTTATTTTCTCCTCTCTCCTGTGGGATCTGTCAGCACTGTGAGGTCAGGTCTAAGTAGAGAGGAGGTGCTCAGAAACTGTAGAATCACTCAGCATTTACTGAACCCAGCCTCTTCTCTAGTTGTTGAGGACAAACAGGAAGGATGAGGAACTTAGAATATTTAATAATCCCTCTGTCCAAGAACTAAAGCCATCCCAATATTAGAGAAAACCGTGTTAACATAATGAATTGCGTGGGCTCTGAAATAGACATACCTACTTTCACATTTTAATTTGCTTGTTAGAGTGAATTTGCTTGTTTCTGTGAGCCTCAGTTTCCTTACCTGTAAGTTGTGGTTAATAGCGGCTACATCATTATGTTGTCCTGAGCACTTGTATGCTGACAAATATGAAGCATTCAATAATAATAATACTTCAGTGCCATATATTTTTCAATTCAGCCACAAATATTTTTTCAACTTTGAACTTGGTAGTTGCCTAGAGTCCCACTTAATCACTGAGAGTACTAAATGACACATGGGGCCTTACCCGGCCCCATGAAATGGCCACGTTCTGACTTGACCATACTTACAGGACTCCGGACTCCTATTTCTTCCTACTCTGTTTTCTTCGGGGATGTACTCACCTGCTCTCTTCTACCTCTGTGGTTTTGATAATATTCATCCTTATGTCTGGGATGATCATCTTCTCTGTTCCCCCATCTGACTGTTACTAGCTCTTTAAGATTTAATTCCAACTTTCATTCTTCTAAGAATTTTTTTCTATGCTCTAGTGTTTATTGATGGCTGAGTGTTCTAGTCTCTACCACATAATGCAACACTATTTTATGCTGTCTGAGGTCATCTGGTATCATTCCATATGCATGAGGCTTAAGGGCAGTGATTATGTCTTACATTTCTTTAGTCATGGTTGGTCCTTATTTCAACCTGGGGACTGACCTGACTTTACTTATCTAAACCTGTGTGTGTAACATCTTTCCAGTGGGTTACAAGATAGTTCCAGCTTTTCATTCTTCAATCTTCTATTCCCTCGTACCTAGGGGCAAGATGCATAATAACTTCTTCCCTTGTAAGTTTTAAGCAGTTCTGAGTTGAGATGTTGAGTGCTTCAGAGTCGTCTTGGCCAAAGATCAGGGGAGTGCATTCTCCCTGTCAGGCCCTAAGTTACTAAGTAGGTTTTATTTATGATGTAGTGAGTGAAAGATTTAGAAATCCAAGAGACAAAACTCAGGAAAAATGGATTTTTTTTTTTTTTAGTAAAGTCACTTATTTTTTATGTAATAGAATGTTCAATAATAATAACCAGATATTGGCCATACAGTACTGGTTTCTCAGCTCTTTGCTGATGAAGGTTCTTTCCCTGGGAAGAATTGTCTTTCTTAGAAGGGGGTGCTTTAGGGAGGTTGATCCATGGTTCAGCCCTGTGAACTGAAGTTGGTTACTGCTTCTCCAGGGTCAAAATGACCTGCCTCCCTCCTTAGGCAATGAAATGATTGACAAAGATGAAATAAAGTTTGAACTTTTCCATTCTTAATTGTGGTGCTGAGAGTTGGGATTCTTTGTCTTCTAGTTGATAATATTACAAAATCACAAGCATGCATAATTTCTCATAACATAGGACAAGATTTAAAGTGTTTACGTGCTATTTCATATATTCTTCTTCTGCCTTGTATGTATTATCCTTTGGGATTGGAATGGCCAAGGACTTACTGTGTGAAGCACAAAGAACATCAATGACATTTTATAACCCTGTCTTTTCCTGGAAAGAAGAATTTCCCTAGGCAAATAACCAAGAAGACCACTGCACATTTAGGAAAAATGACAGTCCCTTCTAATTTTGGGAGTGTTGGACACTAACCTTTTAAATCAAGATTTGTACTTCTTGGGCTTCCCTGGTGGCGCAGTGGTTGAGAGTCTGCCTGCTGATGCAGGGGACAGGGGTTCGTGCCCCAGTCCGGGAAGATCCCACATGCCGCGGAGCGGCTGGGCCCATGAGCCATGGCCGCTGAGCCTGCGCGTCCGGAGTCTGTGCTCCGCAACGGGAGAGGCCACAAGAGTGAGAGGCCCGCGTACCGCAAAAAAAAAAAAAAAAAAAGATTTGTACTTCTTGAATCTACACATATTAATAAATTGACTATGTTGAAGGATTGTGAAAGCAGTGAAAATTAATGCATTGCTTTTACAAACCTGGGCAATCATTATCTTGTCTTAGAAAAATTGATAATATTTAAAATATTATTCCAAATAATGCTCTTTATATTGGCATAAGACCTGCTTGAATAATGAAGATCTGTTCTGTCATGTCATAAAGATATGATTAAGCATTTATATCATTTATATTCTCATAAATATGCCACTTGATATTTTACATTTATCTAAATTGATACAGCCACTATGGAGAACAGTATGGAGATTCCTTAAACTAAAAATAGAACTACCATATGACCCAGCAGTCCCACTGCTGGGCATATGCATATGCATATGGCAAAACCATAATTCAAAAAGACATGTACCCCAACGTTCATTGCAGCACTATTTACAATAGCCAGGACATGGAAACAACCTAAATGTCCAATGATAGATGAATGGATCAAGAAGATGTGGTGCATATATACAATGTAATATTATTCAGCCATAATAAGGAACAAAATTGTGTCATTTGTAAAGATGTGGATGGACCTAGAGTCTGTCATACAGAGTGAAGTAAGCCAGAAAGAGAAAACCGAATATCATATATTAACACATATATATGGAATCTAGAAAAATGGTACAGATGAACCTATTTGCCGGGCAGGAATAGGGATGTAGACATAGAGAATGGGCATGTGGACAAGGTGGGGATGTGGAGGGTGGGATGAATCAGGAGATTAGGTTTGACATAAACACTACCATGTGTAAAATAACTAGTGGGAACCTGCAGTATAGCACAGGGAGCTCAGCTTGGTGCTCTGATGACCTAGATGTGTGGGGTGGGAGGGAGGGAGGTCCAAGAGGGAGGGGATATAGGTATACATATAGCTGATTCACTTCATTGTACAGCAGAAACATAATATTGTAAAGCAATTTTACTCCAATAAAAAAAAAAGAAAAAATAAACAATGTGCTTAGTGATTAAAAAACAAAACAAAACTCCAATATTTTGAAAAAAATTAAAAAGTCAAAATATTATTTAAGTATTATATGATAAAGAAAGAGAAACATGGTCTTATTTCCATGTCCTTTAAGTCACCCCAAGTAGTTGTAAATTTCTGTGATGCAATACTGTACCTAAAATGGAATTTAAAAAATAAGACAATTATTTTTGCTACTTAAAATTTATGCTCCTTTAATATTAATATCTTCACATTCATATCACATAGCAGTTCTAATTTTACTATCATTAGACTTTTAAGAACAAAGATATATCTAAATTACACCATTGACTGTTTCAGCGATAGTTGTACACACTGTATATTATTATTCAGTAATATCTAATGCTGTAATAGTATCTAAAGCAAAGATGGACATGCGTAGGTTCTAGCAAAGGGAATTTTTTAACAAACAACTTGTTAAAATTTTACATAGATGGTATTTGAAGATATTCACTCAAAAGGGCATCGTTAAAGTTATAGTCTAATGTTTTGATAATTTGAATAGTGACAACGTAGAAACATTGCCCAAAGTTTCCAAAGGGCAGCAAGAGGAAGCATCTCAGCATGAAAATATGAGGGAAGAACTAAGTTGGAGTCTTATATCCTCAGAACCTGGTACAATGTCTACGACTTATTAGGTATTCAGTGTTTGACTGAATAGCATTTCCATTTTGCCCAAATCAAGAAAATTATGGCAAAGGTTTTCAGTGCCTTGGATGGCTCTAACTATAGCATTATTAAATAAGGAATATTACAGATGGTGCAACTATGAACACTTTTGCTAAATAGTTTTTTAAAGTAGTTACACCAATTTACAAAGTGGTTGTATCAGCAGTGTGCCTAAATTCTAATTGTTCCATTTTCTTGCCAGTACTTGGTATTTTCAGTTTTTTTCCACTTTAGCCATTTCAGTCTGTGTATAGTAATATCTTATTATGTTTTAATTTGTATCACCCTGATGCTTAGTGAAACTGTAAGTCCTTTTGACATGTTTATTGACTATTTGCATATTTTTTGAAGTACCTGTTTTAAATCTTTTGTTCCTATTTCTATAAGGTTATCTTTTTTTTTTTTTTTTTTTTTTTTTGCGGTACGCGGGCCTCTCACTGTTGTGGCCTCTCCCGAGGCGGAGCACAGGCTCTGGACGCGCAGGCTCAGCGGCCATGGCTCACGGGCCCAGCCGCTCTGCGGCATGTGGGATCTTCCCGGACTGGGGCATGAACCCGTGTCCCCTGCATCGCCAGGCAGACTCTCAACCACTGTGCCACCAGGGAAGCCCTATCTTTTTATTTTTGATTTGAGTTATTCATATATTCTGGATATGAGTCATTTAGACCTGTGTATGGCAAATATGTTCGCCCACTGTGAAGCTTGCTTTTTATTTTTTGAATAATGCACTTGACAATCCAAATATCCATTAATAATAGAATGGATAAATATATTGTGGTAATTTCATACAGTTGAATATTATATAGCAATGAAAAAAAAGGGCTGCAGCTACATGGACAACATATTGGGTTGGCCAAAAGGTTCATTCGGTTTTTTTCCATAAGATGGCTCTAGTAGCACTTACTTGTCTTTAATTTCATTCGAAATAATTTTGTTAGATTGTATGCGACAGCTGTCATATCAGCGTGCATTTAAAAAAAGACATTGAAATTGGTGAATTTTTGTGTAGCCATTTTAATATTGAAGATGGAAGAAGAAAAGCAACATTTTCAGCATATTATGCTTTATTATTTCAAGAAAGGTAAAAATGCAACTGAAACACAAGAAAAGATTCATGCAGTGTATGAAGAAGGTGCTGTGACTGATCGAACAAGTCAAAAGTGGTTTGTGAAGTTTCGTACTGGAGATTTCTCACTGGACAATGTTCCACGGTCGGATAGACCATTTGAAGTTGATAGCCATCAAATTGAGAACAATCAACATTATACCCTGGGAGATAGCTGACATACTCAAAATATCCAAATCAAGTGTTGAAAATCATTTGCACCAGCTTGGTTATGTTAATTGCTTTGATGTTTGGGTTCCATGTAAGTTCAGCGAAAAAACCTTCTTGACCGTATTTTTGCATGCAGTTCTCTACTAAAATGTAATGAAAACGTTCCGTTTTTAAAATTGTGACGGGCGTTGAAAAGTGAATACTGTACAGTAATGTGGAATGGAAGAGATCGTGGGGCAAGCAAAATGAAGCACCACCACCAAGGCCGGTCTTCATCCAAAGAAGGTGATATTGTGTATGTGGTGGGATTGGAAGGGAGTCCTGTATTATGAGGTCTTTCCAGAAAACCAAATGATTAATTTCAACAAGTACTGCTCCCAATTAGACCAACTAAAAGCAGCACTCGACAAAAAATGTCCAGAATTAGTCAACAGAAAATGCATAATCTTCCATCAGGATAACGCAAGACCGCATGTTTCTTTGACGACCAGGCAAAAACTGTTACAGCTTGGATGGGAAGTTCTGATTCATCCGCCATACTCACCAGACATTGCACCTTTGGATTTCCATTTATTTCGGTCTTTACAAAATTTTCTTAATGGAAAAAATTTCAATTCCCTGGAAGACTGTAAAAGGCACCTGGAACAGTTCTTTGCTCAACAAGGTAAAAAGTTTTGGGAAGATGGAGTTATGCAGTTGCCTGAAAAATGGCAGAAGGTAGTGGAGCAAAAGGGTGAATACGTTGTTCGATAAAGTTCTTGGTGAAATTGAAAAATGTGTCTTTTATTTTTACTTAAAAACTGAAGGCACTTTTTGGCCAACCCAGTAGCTGTGTCTCACAAACAAAATGTTGAGTGAAGGAAGCCAGATACAAAATAGTATGTGAATGTTATATAAATGGTCTGATACAATGCAAACAGGCAAAAGTAATCAATGGGAGACTAGTAATGTTCTGTTTTTATATCTAGGTGTTGTTCACATAAATATTGGTCATATTGGTGTGTTTACTTAGTTAAAAATAAACCTTATACTCTAATGATTTGTATACTTTTCTGTATATATGTATGCTTTTCTATATGTATGTTATAGTTCAATAAAAACTTTACATAAAAGAGGTACACACTAACCCCACTTATAGAAGGATAATATATCAAAAATAGAAACTCTTTAACAGATGAAGAGTAATGGGCGTGGTGATTTATTATAGATCTACCTTGTGATGAGCTGGTTCTGGTCAGGGTCACATCAAAATTTTGGCTACTGAATACAAGCAATTCAATGGAACCAATATTTCATATTAAGCTTAAACTTGAGATTTGGTCTAAAGAAACTTAGATGAGAACCTCCATATGATTATTTCCTTCTTGTCAAATGACTCAAATGATTATCTTTGGATAGTGGTTAATACTCCATCTCTCAGGTTAAAGAATAATTAGAATATTTTAATGCCCATATATCTCAGGTTTATTATAATAATCTGTTACCAAAATATCTTTGGTTAATAGGAATTTCTAATAAATGGCTATTATATTTAAATATTTTATCAGTACGAGGCAGTATAGCAGGGTGGAAATAAAAAAATGACTTGGCATCTCCAAAAAGTGGTTTGAAACTTATTTCTGTCATGTATCAGTTGTTCACATTTGTGTAATTTCCTTAATTATTTGAGCCATTTTTCAGTTGTGTGGTACTCAGAGAAACACCTTCATAGCAAATAGTAGATACATGATAATTGGTAGCTATTATGCAATTTTTATAGACTTTTGAATTTTAAATTCCATTCTTTGAGAGAATCTTAATTGCAGTGATATAGATGAAGAGTACATTTCATAAATAGCATTGAAAATAGAAAACACTTTCAAATTTAACTTAAATATTAAAGATATATAAATTTTCAATCCATGATTCACTGTGCCTTTGTGAATAGAAACACAGAATTTCAAAATTTTCGGTTTTCTTAGCATGTCATTAAATTCAAATAGCACTGAATGTAAATCATATTACCTATTTTTGATGACTAGAACCTGGATGTATGCATTTAAATATGGAAAAAAGGAGTTATGATTCTAATGATAAAGGTGATAATGATGATGATAAAATAGCAAGCAATTATTGAGCCCTTACTATGTGGCAGGCACTGTTTTATTAATTCTATATGCATTTTCCTATTTAATCCTAACAACTTGGGTAAAATAGAACATTTATATTCCTACTGTACTGACAAGAAATGAGTAAAGTTAAGACATCATTTAAAACATGCTATAAATATAGAACTCTTGGAAAATTGCTTATGTAGCCATTTACTGATAATTATGAAACAGTGTTGTAGATTTTAAATCTTACTCTATTAAGGAGTTTCATGTAAATCACTTGGAGGGGAAAGTTGTTTTCTCGAAGTTGCAAGAGTTGGCCTTAGAATTCTGTTATATTTTGTCTGATCTCCCATAATCCTAAATGAAAATGAAATATAAAAGTTTATTTTTTCCAGATTTCATTTAGTTTAATTCAGATTTTTTACTATAACTCCCACCCACTCACCACTCAGTGTTAGAAATTACTATCTGTGAGTTTGGGGAAAGAGATTGCACTCTTGTCAGGAAGTATCTAGTTATATAATTTTTTAAAGAAATGTTTTATTGCAGTGTAATATATGTGAACAAACAACAAATTATAGGTGTAGAGACTGATTGAATATTCACAAAGAACACATTTGTGTAACCATAACCCCAATCAAGACCATTATCAGCAAGTCAGAAATCCCCCACTAGCCTACTCTAGATGTAGCACTAGTATATCCCCCTAGATGTAGCACTAGTATATTGTCTGTCTTCATTTAGTTTCTCTAAGTTTTGATTTTTTTAAACAAATGTGTCCTTTTATTTATATTTTCAAACATATTGGCATAAAGATCATAATAGCCTCTTATTTTTTAAATATATAGAGTATTATCCCTTTTTAAATTCCTGGTATTAGACTTAGTATTTTCCCTCTTTGTCTTTTGATTAGCATTACTAGAAATTTTATTAGATCTTTCAGAAAAACAAAGTTAATTTCTCTTTTTATGTTTATCCTCATTTCATTCATCTGTGTTCTCTGCTTTCATTTTCATTATTTTTTTCCTTTTACCTTTTTAAAGGATTTAATTTGTATTTCTTTTTCTAAGTTAAGATGGATAGTTTATTGATTTTTAGCTATTTTGGTAATATACATATTTTTAAGACTATATCCCCAGTAAGCATGGTTTTTTCTATATCCTACATGTTTTGGTATGTCCTATTTTTATTATTCAGTTTACCACTTTTTAAAATTCTGTTGTGATTTCTTTATTGACCTGTTTTTTTGGGTGGGAATTTCTGCTTGTCATACATTTTATTTTCACTTAATATTTTATTCTGAAAAATTGAGTGGATTCAACAGAAGTCCATTATTACTAATTGTCTAGCTTGCTTGTTTTAGTATTTATCTGGTTGTTTTGTTATGGATCATATAGGAAATATTTGATTCTTTTCATGAACCAGAGCCAAAGCATTTTGTTTATTGCCTAAACTTAGGTGTGAAAGAACATTTCAGAACAGTAAATCACTAAAATTATTCGAAGCAATTACATTAAAGCTAGAGACAATTATACAACAAAGGTATTATAAATAATACCACATATTAAGCATTACCTATTTTGATTTGTTGTTTTAGAACCTTAATACTAATATGGAATAATGGAAGATTAAGCTCATTTTAGCCTGATATTGAAATTGGTGGGTATTTGGAGCTCTGCTTAGGGTACTAATGAAATTTAATTTATAAGGGACCAGAAAGAAACTTTATTTCAATGCTATGACATCTAGAAAAACATAGATTAAAATTAATATGTCATCTTTAAAGTGCTATTTAAATTTTACTAATTAAGTGAAACTTTTGGCCCCAAAAGACAGAGTGTTGAAAGTTATATTAAATGCTTTAGAGGAGCAATAATAACAGTAATTGGTGAGTCATGATCTTATATTTCTACATATCAAAGGATAGTTTAACAATTTTTATGAGGCAGTAGCATTTCAATAGTAAGAAAAATCTTAAAGGTAACCTAAAATCTTGACTCAAAATCTAGTATCATATTATATATTTTGACCTAAAGTATACAATGCCTACAATGAAGAATAACATCATTGTTAGGAAGAAAAATCAGAGGATCCCTACAACAGGGAAAGTGATAAGACTCTAAAAACAGGTATATGGATATTCCTATAACAGCTGCATGTAGTGCATTTTCCAGTTCCTGGTGAGGAATTTGTGAATGTTCCCAAAGCAATACTCTAGGTATATGAGATAATAAAGTATACGGGAATTTTAAAAGTTGCTATTTGAGTAAATGAAAATCCTTTTGATTTTAAAAAATGTGATGTTTATTTGTACTG
This sequence comes from Aethalodelphis obliquidens, assembly GCF_003676395.1. Taxonomy (NCBI): domain Eukaryota; kingdom Metazoa; phylum Chordata; class Mammalia; order Artiodactyla; family Delphinidae; genus Aethalodelphis; species Aethalodelphis obliquidens. Next base: position 47,771,160 of record NW_020837951.1, read on the forward strand.
TATTACCAAACCGAACGTCTTTAGAATTTGATAATTATGCCTTCTTTTCTCTTAGCTTGAAATTATTGGAACTTTTTGTTATACGTTGTTAAAGGGACTTACTGATATGTCTATGCAGGTTGTACTGTAGGCTCAGTGGGTGTTTTTTTTTGCGGGGGAGGAGGAAATTTCTTAAAATTAGAGATTCCATTAAAATAAGAGAAGGCTTCCATGAAATAAAACACTTTAGCTTGTATTTAGCATGTATGAAAGTGGGAGGTGGGACCTTATAATCCTCATACTGTGTTACTTTTTCCAAAGCACTTCTTGGGGTGACCAACTATGATTTTACTTTGTTGTGTTGTAGTGAGTTGGTTTCTTCATGATGAAATGGCTTCGGTTAGTTGAACTTGTGATTCTTAAACCTCTTTTAACTTTAAATTTTCTTCTAGCTTTAAGATCCTAGTAATTAATGGGTAAAAAAAATTTTTGTCTGACCTTATTTCCCTTTTTTAAAGGACAGTGGATTAGTAAATACTACCTGAAGTCTACAAATATGAAATTTTAAAGCCTTTATTTACATGAGAATATGGTTATAAATATGGTTATATAGGTTTTTATTCTCTGGCTGCCATTAGATTGTATTCCTGTGACTACTGCAAGCAGGCATTATCTAGATAGCCAATGAACTAGCAAGGTAACCAACCAGCAAATTTAGCTACTGAAATTCTTTTCAAAGAGAAAATGAAAGTGAAAGTGAAAAGAAGAAGAAAAAATAAGTGAGTCAGTTAAACCAACAGTGTGGTTTAAAGTACACAGGGCCACATATGTGTATATTTTGTGGCACCTCTTGCTAAAGATGCATGTCATGTCTGCGATATGCAGTGTAAATACTCATGCTTCCCATTGTAGTAGGTTACAACATTATGTGATTTGATTAATGCTATTAAGCAGGAAACTCCAGGACACACAGAACTTAGGACAATTGAGAGTTGTAGGAATTCCTATGATTTGTGTCTCTAAACTTTATTGGAAAAAGTCATGGCATAGATAATAAAAATATTCATGTATTATTTATGAATTACCCTAGAGTACATATGGGACTCTAGCTAGCTATAATATTTCTTTGCCTTCTTTCCTCTTTTTTCCTTTTTTTCTTTTTAGACTCAACTTATGTACTTTCAGGAGCTCTGTATAGTATAGATGCAAAGGACCCTTCCCCTAGATATACATACACATTTTATTGCAGGTCTATTCATTTATTAATTTAATAAACATTTTCCAGACCACATCACTAAATGTAGGCCTTCTGCTCCACACTGGGCAAACACAATTAAACAAGATAGACGGGGTCCTTGTTGTCAGGGCTTTCCATCTACTGGTTGGGGGCACTGCTTTACTCCTTAGGTATCAAAAAAAAAAATCCAATCATGGAACTTTTTTCCTATAGGCTTTGGGATAAAAATTTCCTTGTTGTCACTAGGGTTCACATGGGAGTTCAGGCCTGGAGTTTGGCCAGGTGACTGAGGATTATTCTAATCCTCAGTTTGTCAGTAAAAGTTTCAAGGTAGCAGTAGCTCCCCTGAGCTAATGGATAAACTCTGTAGCTGTCAAACAAGTAATCAGAAGGTCTAAATCAGCTTCTACAGTTGTACTCACAATCAGAGGGAATAGCGCTGTTGGGAGTCTTCATCACATTTTACCAAAGAAAATTATTTTAAGGTCAGAGTGGCACATCTAAAATCTTGGTTCTCTCTTTAATGGGTGCAGATCCATCCCTGGTTACGGATAGTTCTTTAGTCAGTTAACCTAACACACACACAGACACCCCCACACACACACTCAGAGGAAGATACTATGACAGCAAGTAGAAAGACCAGGTATTTAAGACATTCAAAGTAGGAGAAACATATCTATTAGGAGGATGTTAAAAAAGCAACCTCAGACCATCCTAAGAGTAACTGAACATTTGCCCAGGACCTGGGCAGACACTAATAGCACATATTCCCCAGGAGATGTGACAAATTCCCCATGGGTATTCTGCCAGTAACTTAGCAACATGGAGAAATTGCTAATTCCTCATGTCTGTTCTCATCTGTTTACAGAGCACTTTTTTTTTTTTTTTTGCCGTATGCGGGCCTCTCACTGTTGTGGCATCTCCCGTTGCGGAGCACAGACTCCGGACACGCAGGCTCAGTGGCCATGGCTCACGGGCCTAGCCGCTCCGCGGCATGTGGGATCTTCCCGGACCGGGGCACGAACCCGTGTTCCCTGAATCGGCAGGCAGACTCTCAACCACTGTGCCACCAGGGAAGCCCTACAGAGCACTTTTGCCTTTATCCTTTTATTTAATGGTTTTGGTGAGTTTGTACCTGCACTAGATCTTTTTGGATGAGAAAACAGGCTGGGGGAGAGTAGTGAAACTGTAACTAGAGCTCAGGTCTTCTTTCTCCTCCTATTACTGTTTTTCTGCTACGTGACTGTCTCTGATCAAAACGTCACAAAATGTTATAAACTTTTATTGTGTAAACTATAGACAGCTTATTGAACTTCAGAAAATTTCCATTTCCCTATCTTCCAAATGGAGATGAAAATAAAATCTTCATCATTGAGTTCTCCTGAGGATTAATGGCCTTATCCCCAGCACCTCGAACAGAGGCAAACACTCCAGAGGGGTCAGCTGTTATTATGCAACATGTTCCAAAATGCTTTACTGTGTGTAGTCTCTTTTCATTGTTTATATACATCCTTTTCGAGTTGTGCTCTTAGCCTGGGGTAAAGCATTGCTAATATCCCCAGATTTTTCAAACTGTTGTTTTAAGGAAGAAAATTTGATTCTGAGATTGCACTGAATGTTTTTCTTATGATCACTTTATTTTGTTTATCCATCTTGTTAGAACAAGACAGTTCTAAAAAAAATCTGCAGGAAATCCCTTATGAATTCTATTCATCATATACAAGCTAATGCCCTCTGTCTGCCTGGCACTTTGAAACAGTCAATTAAATAGGTTCATTCGCCTTGTAAAAATCTTCCACTTCTTTCAGTTGGTGGAATCTCATCTATAAGAAGTCTATTTGAATTTGTAATGATCTTTTAAATTTCAGAATGTGCAGATTCACCACTGCCAAATTATTTCTACTAGAGAGTAATCTAATCTGCATTAGAAAGAAACTTCTTCTCATGACCCACTGCCCTATGGAATAAATTATTCGTAGGAGAATGCTCTCTTGGAGATAATACTTTAAGACAGCACCTGGCCCTGTGCCCTTAAAATACAAAGAGAATTACAGTGACTCTATAAGGTCAAGTCCTAAGCAAGTTGGTCACATAGGTGGGCTCAGGTGTGGACCCCATATTTCCTTCTGTCCTCCCCACACCACCTCAGCCTCTCTTCATGCTTGTTCCACAAGACTCCAGGCTGTCTGCTGAGCTGCTGAGCCTAACATGGTCCTTTCCTTCCTCGGCCAGTGTGTGTCTCAAGCCCCATCCACCTCCCTGCTCTTTTCCCTGGTACCATCACAAAGTGTCATTCCTTTAGGTTCTCTAACTCCATTTCTCCTGTTTTGCAAGGAAACAGTAAGAGGATAAAGCTGTCCATGGTAAGGTGCTTGTGCGTGCTTTTGTACAAGTAATAACACTTGAGTATTTTAATAACATGGGCCTTAATAGAAAAGAAATAAACTTATAGTTTTGTTCTGACACCTCCTGTGTTTGAGTGCTTACTAGGTGCTAAGCGTTGACATACTAGTTCCTTTATTTGTAAAAAATTGTATAACGGTTAATCTTTGGAAAGCTCTTTTAACAGCTTTCACCTCACTTTAGTCACATTATAGTTCCAGTGTAACCTCCAAAAGACCTTCCAAAAGATTTTAGATAGCATGGCACCCTTTATCCCCCTTTTCTATTTCATTATGTTTTATATCATTTATCACATTGGTGTTATATCCAATATTGATCATATGTTTGTTAATATTCTGTCACATCAACTAAAATGGTAGTCCGATGAGGGTATGACCTTTGTTTTGTTTGCTACCATTTCCCTGTATTTATAACAATAGGTATTACATGCATATTTGTTGAATGAAGTTGGACATTATCCCTGTTTCCACAGTTGAAAAAAACTGGGCTTTGAAAAATGAGCTCAAAGTCACACACTTAGAAAGTGCATGGAAATGGGTGGGAATCTAGGCTTGTTTGGGCCCAAATCCTTCATGTCTTATTTACATCACGGTGCAACTTTTCCCACCCCCACATACCGAGGAGGGATCCTAACTAAATAAATGGCAGATGCCACTAGCTCTTCAAGAGACAGTTCTTTGTTAAGTCACACCGTTCAGAATCCCTAAAATCATAATGCTTAGGTTGTTATCAATTCTACTCGTATAGCTAGCCCAGTTCATGTTTCTATTGGGGGAATTTTAGACTCTAAAGTGATGTCTTGAGTGAAATGAAGTGAAAAGTAACATTACAGGATGAGAGAAATAATATGAAGATCAATATGTCACCTGGACATTGAAAATAGAAAAAATATCCCTATGGCCTCTACATGGGGTCTGGGGTTTCCTTAGTAGGAAAACAAAACTCAAAACCATGCTATTTCTCAAGAAAGAAAAACGGAGCTGGAGGAATCAGGCTCCCGGACTTCAGACTATACTACAAAGCTACAGTAATCAAGACAGTATGGTACTGGCACAAAACCAGAAATATAGACCAATGGAACAGGATAGAACGCCCAGAGAAATCCACGCACATATGGTCACCTTATCTTTGATAAAGGAGGCAAGAATATACAATGGAGAAAAGACAGCCTCTTCAATAAGTGGTGCTGGGAAAACTGGACAGCTACATGTAAAAGAATGAAATTAGAACACTCCCTAACACCATACACAAAAATAAACTCAAAATGGATTAAAGACCTAAATGTAAGGCTAGACACTATCAAACTCTTAGAGGAAAACATAGGCAGAACATTCTATGACATAAATCACAGCAAGATCCTTTTTGACCCACCTCTTAGAGTAATGGAAATAAAAACAAAAATAAACAAATGGGACCTAATGAAACTTAAAAGCTTTTGCACAGCAAAGGAAACCATAAACAAGATGAAAAGACACCCCTCAGAATGGGAGAAAATATTTGCAAATGAAACAACTACCAAAGGATTAATCTCGAAAATTTACAAGCAGCTCATGCAGCTCAATATCAAAAAAACAAACAACCCAATTCAAAAATGGGCAGAAGACATAATAGACATTTCTCCAAAGAAGATATACAGATTGCCAACAAGCACATGAAAGAATGCTCAACATCACTAATCATTAGAGAAATGCAAATCAAAACTACAATGAGATATCATTTCACACCAGTCAAAATGGCCATCATCAAAAAATCTACAAACAGTAAATGCTGGAGAGGGTGTGGAGAAAAGGGAACCCTCTTGCACTGTTGGTGGGAATGTAAATTGACAGCCACTATGGAGAACAGTATGGAGATTCCTTAAAAAACTAAAAATAGAACTACCATATGACCCAGCAATCCCAGTACTGGTCATATATACCCTGAGAAAATCATAATTCAAAAAGAGTCATGTACCACAATGTTCATTGCAGCTCTATTTACAATAGCCAGGACATGGAAGCAACCTAGTTGTCCATCGACAGATGAATGGATAAAGAAGATGTGGCACATATATACAATGGAATATTACTCAGCCATAAAAAGAAACGAAATTGAGTTATTTGTAGTGAGGTGGATGGACCCAGAGTCTGTTATACAGAGTGAAGTAGATCAGAAAGAGAAAAACAAATACCGTGTGCTAACACATATATATATATGGAATCTAAAAAAAAAAGTCATGAAGAACCTAGGGGCAAGATGGGAATAAAGACACAGACCTACTAGAGACTGGACTTGAGGACACGGGGAGGGGGAAGGGTAAGCTGGGACAAAGTGAGAGAGTGGTAGTGTATATATGGACATATAAACACTACCAAACGTAAAACAGATAGCTAGTGGGACGCAGTCGCATAGCACAGGGAGATCAGCTCGGTCCTTTGTGACCAGCTAGAAGGGTGGAATAGGGAGCGTGGGAGGGAGGAGATGCAAGAAGGAAGAGATAGGGGGATATATGTGTATGTATAACTGATTCACTTTGTTACAAAGCAGAAACTAACACACCATTGTAAAGCAATCATACTCCAATAAAAATGTTAAAAAAAACAAACCATGCTATTATGTGATTTAATGTAAAAAAGCAATTCATTAGGAACCAGTGGTGGGACGTTTTTGGTAGACTCCATTTGCTCATTTATTCCAGGGACCCAGGGTCATGGAATGGAGTGGGAAGAGGGGTCTTTGCCTGTTGTCTGCAGTGACCTCAAGGAGTAATCAGCTCTTCTTCTCTTATACCCCCTATCAGTTAGCTTATTTCCTTCTGTACCTTTTCTTTTTCTTTTCCTTTTCCTTTCTGACATGGTGTCACTAATACTAGGTCTTTCTTTTTTTGTCAGTAGGTCTACATTGTTAAAATGAGCAGATTCTAATGAGAAATAAGATTGTATCTTATTATTCTATTTCTTTTCTGAAAAATAGATTCTTTTCCCCCAGGCAAATGTCTATGAACATTCATGTGATTATTCAGTTAAAAAGAAGAGGGATGTATTCCTGTGTCTGAGTAGATCTTTAGTGATTCACAGTTCATGGTTTTCTTAATTGTAGCCTTCTCTGTCGTCACTTTTAGTACCCTGGGTCAGTAACTTCAGTCACCCAGGATGGTAAAAGACATTTTATTTAATGAGACCCACACACTACTCTCAAGCTGTAGGTATAAATATTCTTTTATTGTCTCATCCATAGGATCCTTACCACCTTCCCTCTCCTAGGATTTGTGAAGATTTTAAAATCACTTCTTTGTCCCAGTTTAGCTCTGAACCTCACGTTAAGTTCTAATAGGATTTATAATTGTTATAGTCCTTAGGAATAAGCAGTCGGTTCTGCGATAAGCAAACAAATTAGCCAAGCTTCTTCTAATGACTCTCTCCCTTTTGCACGGACACTGCCAAAGGCAGATGTGTTAAGGTAATCTGCCCACCACACACGTTTTACCCTGACCAATTAGTGGCTGAAAATGTTCAGAAAAATATCCCATTTAATTAGGCAAAGATAAATGATGACTGCATGTGTCTCATATCTTTGAGTGCTCAGGTTTCCTTAAGTGATTAAGGAATTAGTTTTCAATATTGTTTTTGGAATTGATGTATTCTAATAGTAGTGAACAGAAATATTAAGGCTGCCCCAGGAATGGACGATGTTCTCTTTGTATATGGGAGCCCAATACTTTATTTTTTCTTGGTCATATTCCATGTGCTCTGCTTCTTATTTATTTATTTTTTGCATAAAGATGTCTTACTATCCTACTACGAGATAGCACTAAATCTTTTTTCCAGTCCTATTATTTTTCCTGGTTGGCATTAACAAATAAACAGCTTTCAGGATTCAAATGAACTTCAGTACCACAAGGTTAGCATATTATTTCATCCATTTATTTCATAAATATTTTTGTACATTATTGTACGTGCTAGGCCTGGGCACACAGTGGGGTCTAAGCCGTGTTCAGGGTCTACTCTCACAGAGAGTAGCAGTTAATTCTGGTGTGATGTATTCTGGTAGTGCATGGGAGCTATGGGAACATGTGTCGGGGTCCTGTTCAGGGATCAGGAAAGAATTCCCAGAGGAGGTATGTTGTAGGCTGAGAAGTGATGGGTGAGAATAAGTTAGCTTAGAAAAAGAGATTGTTACAAAAATACATTTTTACTTTTTATGCTTATGAGCTTCTAGTTCCGACAAGTATATTTTATGAAGATGGCTAGGGACAGAAGAGTTGATTCAAACGAAAAGCAACTCGAGTTGAAAAAATAAAACATAATGAAACCACATGGGGCAGTGTGGTGACATGAAAATGGAATGACATTAAAATGATGGGGGCTTGGGTTCAAATCGCACCTCTGCTGTTTATTAATTGTGTGTCCCTGGACACATTAGTTAACTATGGCAACCCTCAGTTTTCTCTTCTCTACCTAGGGTTTGTTTGGATATAATAATGAGGTATAAAGTATCAGCATACAGTAGCTCTTGTCTACATGGTATCATTTTTGTTACTGATTCAGGACTCAAAGCAATCTATCACATTAAACATTTGCAAATAGGGTGAGCAAACTAGTCAACTGAAAGGCATTTGATTTGAGTGACCATTTTTGCTCTCTTATTCATGACATGGCATGGGCACCTTTTTTTAAGGATAAAATTACCCAAGCCAGGAAAGATGGTGATGATCATTGAAATTTTCTTCAGTTAGTAGTGAATACAAATGAAGTTAGCTTTACAAACACAGTGAATTTTATATGTTCTTATTGGACTTAAGAACCTATGCCAACATTTTGGAGTTGTCATTGCTATGTGGTTTTCTGGAGCACAGCTTTGGAGTTCTGTGTTTTATTCCTTTAATTTAAAAATAGATGAACTTGATGGAATCAAGAGTATTTATTTAACAAGCTCTTAATCTAAATTCTGTGGAGAGCATTTTCATGGCACATTACATTTAAGCAATATGTATGGGCATCTGCATGAGAAGCAGTCACTATAGTGCTGGGGACCAAGATTTCAGAGTTACCCTGACTGTTCTAGTTCTGGCCCTGCTACATATTTACTTGTACAAGTAAATATCACCAACCCTCTCTTTCCCCATCTCTACAGTAATAATTATAATAATAATAATAGCCATCTGATAGTAATTTCTGGGTCAGTTAAGATAATGTAAGCATATACTACATGCTTAGCATAGAGCAAGGGCTCAATTAATGGTAACTATAATCTCTCAATTTGGTTTGTAACATAAAAATAAAAAGCACAACCCCAGGTCTATTGGCTGGTGGACTGCTTATATATCTAGTATAGACAGGACTTAAGACAAAATTAGTTATTCCATGATCATACCAGTAAAGGATGGTAGAATGGTGTTATTAACCTGGAAGTGATGGCAGGTATCCTCTTATTTAGCTGAGTGTTTCCCTTGATATAACTTTCCAGTAGTTATTTAAGTTCTAGCAGAACCCACATGCAGAAATTTTGGCATATGAAAATTTTATCAGAATGATCCCTCAGGAGTAAGTAGTACAGGTAGTAAAATGAATAAAATCAACATTTCTGGTTTCTTAATCATAGTACTGGCAAGGCTTCTTGTTTTCAAAGTATTGTTCTAAAGAAGATTTTGCTTTTTTAGCTTGCTTGTTTTAAATGAAAGAATTGCTCTTTATGATCTTAAGCAATTCCAATGAAATGCCAGTGTGTTTTCCCAAACCCATGCTTACTAAGCTTAATTCCTAAGATGGTTATTATTATTATCTTTATAAATTCTGGCCTAAATTTTATGCAGTTGTTAACTAGAGCCATAATCTGTGTTCCCAAGTCACTCAGCTTTAGTAGATACAGGTACTGTTTAATTTGAAACTTTAGATCTAATTTATTATGTTAAAGAAAATGTGTTTAATTAAGTTTCAAGAATTGTTATCCATTATGTTCAGGAGGTTTATCTGTAGTCATAGAGACAGGCAGTAATATTAAAGAGAGAGGATCATTCTGGATGTTGGTAGTTTGAAACTTTAATTTCAACTCGTATTTTTAGAATGTGTGAGTACAAGGGCTACCCTTGCTGAAATTTGCTTTAAATAGATAAGAGTAAAGTCCTTCAGGGCCAGCCGCAGGGGAAATAGTCAAGTTGACAGTTTTTCTTGGATCCAGTCACAGCTTCCTGTTCTACAACTCTTCTTGCTGTTCTGAAGAAAGCCCTGAAGTGAGCACTTTTGACTTCCTATTCACTGGACCCTGCCCTTCCCAAGGTCAGTATCCTTTGTTCTGGGCTGGCTTAATGGCTACGGGCACACCTCCTCCCAGGGGAACTGGGTTTGTAATTCTTTATTCCTGAACAAGGCAACCTTTAAGAAGCCTTCTCTGAAATGAAAGATGTTCAGGCTGTGAACAGGCCTAGACGGGGGATGGAGGAACCTTGCCTGAAGTTTCTCCAGCCATCCATATATACGTGTGTGGCCTTATCCATGGGCATCATTCATGCGGTGAAGAGCACTAGGGGAGTTTGTCCAAGGCCCCATCCCAATGTGGCTTTAAGTAAGGTGTGATGATCTTGAAGCAAATTGCCTCCTAGCTGAACCTTGGATCTTTTGCCGGCAAAATGAAAAAGCTTCAACTTGAACATCCTGTGATTCTGTAATCTCTTTCATGTCTTTTTGCACACTTGCTTCCATTGGACTGCAGGAAAAAAAAACAATGAAAATGTTTTATTTTTCAAATATATTTGAAACTGATTAGGGAGAAATGACTAGTCTTTCAACTCAACAATAAATCCAGTTTAATTAGTGTCACCTTTTGGGTAGAAGTTGTAGAGTAGTGTAGACTTTGAAAAAAATTGGAAGAATTTCATAAAGAGTAATTCATAGTCACTAGAAACAAAGAAAGCCATTTTTACATACCAGAATTTCTCCATTGCTGTGGCAGTGCCATAGGAATAACCACCAATAAGTAAGCAATCTGGTCAAAAGAGTGAGCTTGGGTGCAACACATATGTAAGAGAAAAACTTGCTCTCTTTTCCAGCTAGCTTGCTATACCTGAGCCCCTTGTACGTAAAACTTCTATAGCTACCACTGTCTAATCAACAATTTTGGTATGGTCAACCACAAGGACTGCACATGAACCAGTTCCTGCCATAAGTATTTCCACCTCAGGGAGGTAGTGTTTTTGGATAAATTTTTCCCGTCCCTTTTGTTTCCTCTGTCTCTAACTTGTCCCTTTCATTTTGCTGAAGATCTTTGATTGAGAGTTAAATTTATTATTCTGTGATCTTTCAAAACATCATAGGGACATTTTCATATATTTATCAGTTTTTGGAAATGCAAGGCTCATTTCAAAGTTACATTAGAGTTAAGATTTGTCAATGTCTAATTTTAAAAAAATTATTATGAAAAATTTCTAATATACCCCAAAGAAGATAGTATAATTACTCCTCACATATCTATCCTCTAGCTTCCACAATTTTAAACATGTTGGCAATTTGCTTTCTTCCTGACTATTTTTCTGGAGCATTTTTCTACAAACTCCACTGCTACAGTTAAAAGTGTTGTGATATAAAATGATGTTGTGCTGGGCTCTGGCTATTGAATCTCCTAAATTAGAAATTCTTCTAAATTAGAAAAACTCTGAATGTACAGAAAACTACAACTAGGCTGTGTTGTCTGATTCCAAAGAGATGATGTTATGATGACGCTATGCAATCATACAGTCTCTCAGAGTTGGTATATGAAACTATCCTATTAGTGAATCATCTACTAGAATGCAAGTTTGTGAGAGCAGCTTTCTTTTTTTTTTTTAAAGTGAGTTCACAGTATTGCGATTGTGGTTTTCAATTTAGATTAAATTTAGAAATTGAATGAGCTTTTGTTACCCTTTTACATCCAACTATAATACCTAATCCAACAATTTATGGGGAAATTCTAATTTATTTTAAAGCTGATTTCAGTGAAATTAAGATACCATTTTGAAATTCATAACATTTTTATTCATTGTTTTAGCTCTTGTGATCTTTGTACCCAGAAATGTTAATAGCAAAACTGTGATATTTATCATACCATTCTATCAGTTCATTGATTACCAAAATGGTAGAGACTTGTCCAAGGTTAAATAATTGTGTGTGGTTGAGTTAGAACTGGACTCCTGATCCCTGACTCTTAGGCCAGGACATTTACCACTATCTCATAGTGCTTTCTAAAATCCAGCGGGAAATTAGAGGTTAAATAACTACCTTATGGTTACACAGCTAGAAAGTTAAGATTAGGACAAATATGACGATAAGAACAATACTGATGAAAATAACAACCAACAATTATTCTAGCTATGTGTCAGCTACTTTTCCACCAACATTGTTCATTCTTTCTCCTTTATTTAATAAATGTGTATTGAATTCCTACTAAGTGCCAGGTACTGTTCTAGCTCCTGGAATGTAGCAATAAGTAAAGCCCCAAATCCCTGCTCTCATGCATCTTATCTTGTAGTAGTATTCTATATAGATCATTCTATTTGAATTTATACAGCAACTTTACAGATAGCTACTCTTTATTTTTCCCATTTTATTGTTGGGGAAATTGAGTCACAGAGAGTTGAAGTATCTTAAACTCCAGGTCACACAGGTAGGATGTAACACGCAGAATCTGAATACAGATGGTTTGGTTTCAGAAACCATTATTATAAAGCATCATGCTCTATCGTCTCCATATTGAGCTCCAAAGCCTTTATTTGTGATCCCTCTGCTATGCCGCACCTCTAGTTCTGCATTTCTTACTGAAGTTCTTAACTTTTTCTAAAAAGTGAAACATGGATGGCAAACAGATTTTATGTCCCTGTGATTCAACCTGTTTCCAGGGAACTTCTTTTGGAGCCAAGGGGACAGTTGTATCTCCGTACTTGTTCAGTCATTGGTATGTTATGTAAGATCCTTAATTATGATTTTTCTGATGGTAACACAGAGTGCTGGCTTCTTTCAAAATCTGAGCAGCTTTATTCCTTGGGATCAGTCTTTGAGCTGCCCAGCTGAGATGCCCTAAGTCAGTCAATATAAAATTGGATTTAGAGGGAAGGAAAATGGACTTCTTAAAATATCATTACCACATTTTAAGTACTTTTTTTTAATTTCTAAAAGATAGCTCTCCTATGGGAGAAGAAAGTAGGAAATAAGAAGAAATTTAGCATATTTCTAGTACTCACTCATAAAGAATATATCAGAACGCGAGAGACTTAGTAACCAGCCAAAGAAATGAATTAAAGCAGCCAGATATTGACAACATGGAAATTAAGAATTTGCTTTTAACAACAAAAGCATTTTCTTATAGTGTGCCTAGAAAATATGCCAACTGATGAGATGTTTGAACTTAAAAAGTAAAACAAAGGCCTTCAGAATCGAAAGTTAGGTTTGTTTCCCTATTAAAGGCTTCATACAGAGTAAGGGTAGTTTCCCTCCTTAGTGTGAGCTATTAAATATAAGTGTTAAGGACATTAAGTTGGGTCTCCAAGGCCCTAAATTGCAAAGGCTTCTATGGAAGAATCCATGGGTAGAAATAGCCATGAAGAGTTCTGAAGTGGATTAAAACTATTAAGACATCGAAGGCATTTGTGTTGTGACCAAAATCGAGGGTGGTGCCTAATTTAAAATTTTAACATCTTTCATGAGCCATCTTTTTTTTTTTTTGCGGTACGCGGGCCTCTCACTGTTGTGGCCTCTCCCGCCGTGGAGTACAGGCTCCGGACGCGCAGGCCCAGCTGCCATGACTCACAGGCCCTGCCGCTCCGAAGCATGTGGGATTCTCCCGGACCAGGGCACGAACCCGTGTGCCCTGCATCGGCAGGTGGACTCTCAACCACTGCGCCACCAGGGAATCCCCTCATAAGCCATCTTGACACTCTTGCTTAGGAACCAAGAAATACTCCCTGTGTGCCCCTTCTATTAGCCTGAGTCCTGAAAATAATGAAATTTTCTTCTTAATGTGAAACTCTAGGATGGAAATATGCACCGAAAGAGAAAATTATTAAGAATATACAAGTTAAAATTTTAAATATTGGCATAATAAGAACTATGGGAGGTTAACCATAAAATTTGTCTCCAGCAATTAAATTGACAAGTTAATGCAGTGGGTTTAAAATTATTTATATCTTAGAATAAAAGCATTTACTTAGGTGCATTTCAGAATTTTCTGTCAAGGTTTCAGTGACTTCTGTTCAAGATTTCCTTTCTTCATGGGTGCAGCTATACTTGATCACAGATATAGCTCACAAAACAGGCATGTTTCCCTTTTTCCTTACTAACCATTTCTTGACTCTTCACCAAATGGATTGTTTAAATTCTAACAGATTTATTGCTTCACATTCAAGCACTAAGCCTCCTCTTTCTTCTGCATATTGATTGTTATCCCCTAATTCTCTTTCTTTGGGTAGAATAGGATAATTGATATAATTACTCCTCCCCTAACCCCAGTTCTTAACATTTAGGTAAATGACACCTAGCCTTCGTTTCAAGGCTCAATGAGGCACCATATCATCAAAAGAAATATGACTGTATTCTTAAACAAATGGTCAATAGAGTGATTTAAATTTATTTTGATGTATAAAAGTCATAAATTATTTTTAGAAAAATTTAAAAGGCCTGAGGTATAACTGCTGCTGGCAGAAAGTTTGGGAATTACAGGCTATATCTGTACATTCCTTTAGCAGTAGCATCTGTGTGTTACAAGCCATGATAATTCCCAAAGGTATGCAATTTCCATAAAACATAGCCTATAAATGTTCTTCTTAATGACTTGTGCATTACAGGTCTGCTTGAAGAAGTCTTTGTGACACCAAAGTCACAAATATATTCTCCTACATTTTCTTCTAGTAGTTTTTATGATTTTTTCCCCCTTCCACATTTATATCTTTGGTCTATTTGGATTTAACTTTTGAATTTAATATGTAGTATTAATCTAATTTTATGTTCTTCTATATATAGAACTAATTTTCCCAACACTATTTACTAAATAGTTCATTCTTTCCAGATTGACACATTCTAAGTTCCCGTGTAAATGCTTCTGTTTCTGTATTCTATACTATATTTCCTTGTTCTATTTATCTGTTATTGTTCCAGAACTGTGCTCTTGTAAATTCTGTGTATTTGTTATATGACTTCACATATGATAGGGAAAGTCTTCTGCATTTACTCCTCTTTGAAAAATTGTTTTACCTCTATATTAAAAACTTTGTTCTTCCATAAAAAAAAGTTCTAGATCTGTCAGTTTTATTTCCTTCCCCTATGATCAGATACTTGGTAAAAGAGAGATGTCACATCCCAGTTTTAAAACTTCTGCTGACTTCCCCATTCACCTTGCTTTGTTATCTCTTCTTTCTGGTCTTCTGACCACACCCTATTTTCTATTTTCAGTACCTTTACATTTAGGATCTGAAATTTGAAATATCTTGTAATTAGAGGGATTGTCAGTAGATTGTAAAACATTTCTGTTTATGGTCCATTTAATCTGAAGAGAACAGAAAGCTTGAGCAAATAGGGATGCTTGGAGCCCTTCATTTTGGAGTATATTCTAACCCACAATCTCTAGGGTAGACTCCTTTAGTTTATTTTAATCAATTTTTATTGGAATATAGTTGACTTACAATGTTATGTTAGTTTCTACTGTACAGCAAAATGAATCAGCTATATGTATACATATATCCCTTCTTTTTTGGATTTCCTTCCCATTTAGGTCACCACAGAGCATTGAGCAGAGTTCCCTGTGCTATACAGTAGGTTCTCATTAGTTACCTATTTTATACCTAGTATCAATAGTGTATATGTCTCCTTTAGTTGTTTTGCCTTACTGGTGGTGGGTTGTGTTCATCTACCTGTGCATCTCACTTGGCCCTGCGGGACAGATAATGCACATTTTCTAAAAGATCGTTTTAGGCTTAAGTGTCTGTGCTCTTGAAAGTGATGTAGAGTTAACAGAACCATGTGGGGATTGAGCCTATAACCTTGGCCTCATTAATCCCTACCAATGAGTGAATTGTTTAGATAAAGAAAAGAAGAAAAAGAGAAAACAACAATAACAACAAACACTGTTGGGAATTATAATGTTTAATAACAAATTAAATGGATGTTCTGGTAATTACTGAACTTTCAGACTTTTGCCAAAAGTGAGATTTGAGCCCAAATTTATCTAGTTTATTGAAGATAAAATGCCTGCTACCTTCTTGTCAGTAATTAGGTTCTGTTGAGGAAGTATTGTATTCTCTTAAAATACAACAAATATTTTACCTCCACTGTATTCATTTGTTTCGACACTTTTTCCTACTCCCCAAGGCCCTTGATGCATTAGGATATGGGACAGAAATGTGGAGTGAGTAATCTAGCCCATTCTGATAAACTGAAATTTGTTTGCAACAGAGTATTATCTTTCAAATTGCTTTCCAAATGCTTTTGGAATCACTTTCCTTCATCACAGGTTCATGGGAAAAGCTTTAGAACTGAATAGTTATTTGACTCTGGATCTCTTTATAATGATTAAAAAAATTTTTTTTCTTTCAAAGATAGCATATCACTTGAGTATGAAGCAGTTAAGCCTGCTTTGAGCCTAGTTCCAGTGAACTGAGGGCATGATTTGTATTTCAGAGAAGGTCAGTCAGTTTTGGTGTGTGACATCACAATACAGACAGTGTTCCCAGTTCCAACAAAACAGCTGGCAAGTGCATGCTGTTGTTAGAGACTAGGCCAGAAAATGTTGATGGATGCAAATTCAAGCCAAAGTGAGCGCACAGTAGTGCTGTCTTTGTGAGTGACAGAGTTGTTATGAATGTCAGCACAATAAAACGTGTCTGCTTAGCTTTGCATTTGGAACTCCTGAGCTTGGTTCATTGTCATGTTACACATCTCTCACTGTTTGAGCAAGTGGCACTTGAAGAACGTGAACATGCTTTTTAGGAAATACTACATTTTGGTTTGAAGATAAATGACATGAAATTGTATCTTTACATGTACCATTTGCTTCTTTAGAAATAACAGACTACACAGAAAATATTGGTAATGCAGCAAGAAGTAAAGCTTGTGATGTTTGAAAATGAGTCAAAGAAATCAATTTTAACTGAGTAGTGTGTTCTTTTTTTTTTTTTTTGCGGTACGTGGGCCTCTTGCTGCTGTGGCCTCTCCCGCCGCGGAGCACAGGCTCCTGGGCTTCCCTGGTGGCACGGTGGTTGAGAGTCCGCCTGCCGATGCAGGGGACACGGGTTCGTGCCCCGGTCCGGGGGGATCCCACGTGCCGCGGAGCGGCTGGGCCCGTGGGCCCTGGCCACTGGGCCTGCACGTCCGGAGCCTGTGCTCCGCGGCGGGAGAGGCCACAGCAGTGAGAGGCCTGCGTACCGCAAAAAAACAAACAATTTCCTTCCATAGCAAACCTAGCATTGTGGTAATCCTAAATGCAGTGGTATGCTGGAGGGTGGGCTCTCTGTTCATATACATCCTGTCGTCCCTGTTCACTATTTTGTTTTTCACGGGTGCCATCAACAACATGGTTTGCCAGCTGCTCTGGAAGAATTTTCTTGTCTCCATTTGGTCCAATCATGTGGTTCCTGCCCTTCCACTAGCCTCTCTCCTTGGGGCTCAGGGTTGGGATACAGAAGGAGTAAGAAAGATTAAGAAATAAATATGCATGATAAACAAAGTGGTAGAAAGTCTCTGGGTTTTGTGCTATGTCAAAAAGTTACATTGTTCATAAGTAACAATTGAGCATCTCAAGCATCGACTGAGAATCTACTATGTGCTGGACGCTGACTCAAGCAGTTCCCATGGATTATCTCATTTAATTCCCATAGCAACCTAATGAAATTGTTATCCCCATTCTATAGCTGTGAAAACTGAGGTCTAGCCAAGTGAAGTAACATGCCCATAAAGGTGGAAAGAACCTGAGATTTGAATTCAAGTACATCTTCCTAATCACTTCTCTATGCTACTATCCTATAGTATAGACACATTAACCTCTGAATTTCCTGGGTCACAGACCTCCCATGAAAAGAGTTCAGTTAAAAGTACATGATCTTCTGGGCCAGTGTAGCTGTTTTCATTGGCTGAATGGGTAGTCACTTACTTGGCATGATTTCATGTGTGGCAGAGAGACCCACTTGCTGGTTATTGCCTGAAATTTCACAATTAGGGGTTTTCTCCAGGAGTGAGAACACATTGATGCCTAATGAGCTACTAACTGGCAGATTTTGTTTTTCCTAAAGTGTGCTTTTTCTAAGTGCAGTAGTTTAGATCATTTGGACTTTAATGTGTTAGCTCTCCATTAAAAATCTTAATTTTTTTTCAGTGTATTCTCTCCTTTCAAAGGCTTATAGTAAGTGTAGCCCCTAGGAAAACCAGGATAGCCTGCATTATGCTGTGATAAAAATATCCTAACTATAAGTGGTTTGCAGAGACAAAGGTTTTGTTCAGCTCATGCTGTGTGTCCATGTCCATTGTAGGATTTTAGGGACCCATTGTATGAGGGAATGAGAGATTCTGGAGCGTCTCACATCAGCAGTAAATTGCTTTTCCTGTAAGTAATACATGCACTTCTCCTTACAGCTTATTGAAGAAAAATAGTCACATAGCCCCAAATAGCCATAAAAGGGCCATATTAGTTTCCTACAGCTGCCATAACAATTACTACAAACTAGGTGGTTTAAAGAAAGAGCAGTTTACTCTCACAGATTTCGGCTAGAAGTCTGAAATCCAGGTGTTGGTAGGATTGGTTTCTTCTGAAGGTCTGAGTAAGAATCTGCTCCATGCCTCTCTCCTAGCTTTTGGTGGTCACCAACAATCTTCTTTGCTTGTAGAAACATCACTCTAATCTCTGCCTCTGTCTTCACATGGGATTCTTCCCTGTGTGGGTCCAGAATCTGTGTCTAAATTTCCCTTTTCTTATAAGAACAGTAGTCAGTGGATTAGTGCCCACCTTAATCCAGTATTACTTCTGCAAAGATGCTTTTTCCAAATAGTCACATTCACAGGTACTAGGGATTGGATTTGGACATATCTTTTGGGAGGATAAATTCAACCCTCAACAAGGGCCATGAAGTACAATTAGACCATGAGGTTAGAAAGGAAGAGACATGGAAATATATGGCAAAGGGCACTAGTGATGGCTGCACTGCTCTTTGAAATTTGAAGAGGAGACACTTCTTTTCAGAAATAGCTAGGAGTTTAAGAAAGGTTAGTAGCTCAAAGAACTAAGACTTGACTATGGATGTTAACCATACTGACCTGCTAAGAATGTATGAATAGCAGAGGGATACTATTTGGGAAAAGAACACAAAGATATTATTTATAGTCTCAGTAGTTTGATGCCTCTGCATTTCTACCTATGTCTGCCACCTCATGGAAGGAAGTGAATCAGGGCTTTTGTGAGCATAGGGGCAGAAATAAAAACGACGTCTTTTACCTAACTGGAGCGTTTTGTGTAGGATATGTGTGTTCTCTTGGTGGTGATTATAACAGAAGATAAATTAGAAATAAGTAAGATAAGACATTTTGGTGCCAGGGATGTCTCAAGATTGAGGATTTACTACAAAGAACACAGTTTAATTACAAACAATGACTGTATAAACTAATGATAAAAAAAATTCAGGATTAATTGAAAAGTTGACAAGCTGTATCTTTTGGTTAATTAATACTCAGGTATCTTTTAAAATAAAATTGCTTTGTGATTAAATTCTGCAGTTTAAAAATGAATTATATTTGGATAAATAAGCTGTGGGAAATGCATAGAAATAAATGCCTTTGGGGTTAAGAAGGACGCCCCATCAGAAGCTTGTTTAAAGTATCCGTGAGTCAGTTCCATGGGGTTTGGGTCATGAGTTTAGTGTAAAGGATGACACTGAATCCATAAATCAAAGTGGTGGCAACATCACAAGAATACGGCGTACCTAACCAGTATGTGGGTGGTTGGGATGCAGGGAGTATGCTTAGGATCTGCCAAGTGGCATGATACAGTCATTGAGATGGGGGCATCTGAAAACAACCTTTATCTGGGGCCATCTCTTATTATAGGATGAATCTTCCTGAACCCTCCTCTATGGCCTTCTACAGCTTGACTGTGTATTTCCCGATTGCCAATCTCCCAGTTTTGGGGGCTGGGAATTGGTGGCGATGAGAACTTTCATGCATGAAAATCTCAAATGTCAGCAAAAAATGACACAGTATTTCAGAAATAGAGAGGGTGAAGCATGTGGAAATAACAGAAGGGCTATAGCTATGGCCTATGGTGAGTGGCCTAGATCTTAAGGAAGTCAGCAGTTAATCAAAATGAGAGGCCAGGAGATGGAGTGGAAAGACTAGGAGAGAGAAGAGCTGGGTTCTAGGCCAAGCTTTGTCACCAATCATTTATGGCTTAGGCAAATCACTCATTTTCTTTAAAATTGAAACAGGTATTTCCTAAATTCCTTTCTAGCTGTGAAATACTATGATTAAGGGCATTTTCATCTTTCTGTTCATCAATATACGTGGTCAGTGATTCACGGCAAAGAGGCAGTCCTCAACATTGGGGGAAAGCTTTCTTTCCTAAAACTGCCAAATGTTTGTAAAGGAGCGGTATTTCAGGTTTGGTATCAGAACTGCCATACAGCAAACATAGGAAAAAATAATATATTTACTGAGTGTAAAAATAAATACTTATTAACAAACACTGTTCTGTTTTCTCTGCAATTAATCTGCATACAGTCCTAGAAAAGGAGATGGAACTACAGAAGTTGCCCGAAATGACACAGCTAGTGATAAGGTGGCCTGACTGTTGAGGCTTTGTACCTTGCTCCTTTATCATAATTCCTGCCATGGATAAATACATAGACATTAGGTCAGGGGAAAAAGCCAGGGTTTCATAATGCCCTTGGACTTCACTTAAATATATGCATTCGCTTATTTACTAAACATTCATCTACTGTGCACTTGCTGAGTGCCAGTCACTGTTCTAGACACTAAAGATATAATTGTGACCAAGAGGAGCCCAGTTCCTGCCGTCACAGTATTTTCAGTGTAGTAGAGGAACACACAGAGTTAGACAGCACTTAGAATACAGTGCAAGAAGTGCTGATATGGGACCAGGTACAGTTAAGAACGTGTGTGTGTGTGTGTGTGTGTGTGTGTGTGTGTGTGTGTGTGTAGGGAGATCATCCCGGAAGTAACATTCAAGTTGTACATTGAAGGATGCACACCAGTGAAGGGAGAAGAAAGAAGGTAAAGAGAGAAAAGTGTTCGTAGCAGAGAGAACAAGTGAGAAGAATCTAGAGCTAGCCCTTAAACTTTGGACAGGTGCTGACGTAGCAGCTTAAGTTTCACTTGAGATTCTGATTTGGCAGGTGTGGGCCTGGGCATTTATAGTGTGAACAGAGTGGTTTGAATGTCAGGCTGGTTTGTGAACCCTTTTAGGTTTTTGGCTTCAGGAACCCCACATATTCTAAGGTCCTTTCTGGAGGTTCTGAATCATTTTGGAAAAGCGCAGGTAAAGAACCTGGTTGGATGCCAGAGATTACAACCTCCAAGGTAGCTTCCTGCTCTGGGTGGATTTGGGTCGTGTTTGAGACAGACAAAGGCTGGACCTTCTGAGGGCATTCTGGGAGTGGCTTGGACCAGCCAGAGGGCATAAGTTCAAGGAGTTGCTGAAGCAACATGAGAGGACCTTTTTTCTTCTTGTTTGAAAAACTGTATTTGGGGAAGTATTTCATTCTCAAAGACTTGTGGCAGAGTTAAGTCACATGATGAGTGGTGTTCATTTAGGTGCCCTCTCTCACATGCGAACCATGTGGCAAGTGTCTGTTAGTTTTGTTACAACATTTGTAGATATTTTGCTTTAATGTCATAGGCCAAATGCTGTGATAGCTTATCCCATTCTTATCAACAAAAAACCGTAAAGGAATATAAATGGGACCATCAGTTTTGGTTGTCTCAGTGACATCTTTATGCTATTCTTTCTAGGAAAAAGGTTCATTATGTAATCTAGTGAAAAAAATCTCTGAAGTTATACTGTATTTGAGTCACTTTCAAAGTATTCACGGGAGAAGTTCTTAAGTCACTTTTCTTTAAAAAACTTACTGATGTTTTTCTTTCATATTATGGAACTTTTCTAATATATAAAAGGGTAAAAATAATATAATGAACACCTATATGTAGCCTATTCACTTTAAAAATCTTCCTGATTTCACTTCCTTCTCCCTTCTTTTTATCACCCAACCCCTCCCATAACACTTCTTATTGAACTTGGTGTTCAGTTTCAGTTGGTGTTCAATTTAAATAACGTTTTAAAATGTCCAAATTACTACATATTTTATAGTTATACCCTTACATAGTAAATGATAACATCTAGGGCATTTAAAAATATTTTTCTATGTAAGTGTATGACCCTAAAAATATATAGTAATTTGGACATTTTAAAACATTTTTAAAATCATAGCTTCCTGTACATATCTTTCCACAACTTTTTCTTTTAGCCCAACATTACACTTTGAAGATCTATCACTATTGGTGTGTATCACTACTTCATTCATTTTCATTGCTTTATAGTATTTCACAATCTAAAAAGACCATGATTTATTTATTCTCCTATTGATAGGCATTTAAATTAGAAAAAACCTATCAAGTTCATGACTAATTATACCTATAACTTAAATTATTCAATCTTTGCCATTTATAGCTGCCTCCTTCCTCCATGTTTTCAATGATCATCTAAGGTATGCAGCCATTTTTCAGGAAGATTAAAGAAAAACAGACAACATTGCAATAACTAAATTTGTGTGAATCTAATTACAACTTGAACATTGTGTGCCTAAGCTTACAATTGGAACTAATGATGACTTTCTAAATGGAGAGGAGCCAGTGAGCCATAATAAAGCTGAAGCTCTGGTCATACTCCCTAACTTAATATTTTCTAGGTCCAGTGAATTTGTTAGAGGCCAGTAAATTGGTAGGTATCTACAGGAAAATATTTTCATATCAGCTTCTTCAGGATTGCCCAGCAGATTCACCTTCAAAGAATTATTTATTGTAAGAAATGGTCACCCAATCAGATCCTGTCACACTCTGGGTCTTTTCAGTCTTGAATTCTAAATTTTAAAAAGCCTGTTTTTAGCCATTCCTAATTCAGAAAATTTTAGAAATATTTGTTTCATGAGCATGGAGATAGCTCCATATGGTGGTTAGGCCATATTGATATCTATCATCCTCTCCCCAAAATATCTTCAATATCAGTTATCATTGATGTTTCAAATGGTCTCACCAGAAGACACATCCTTTCTGCTGTATGACTAAAGATAGCACGTGTTAAATTTGAGTGATATAAATGTTTGTTAAATTTGGGTGACATAAATTTTGGCAAATGATTTGTAGGTTAGATGACAGAGGTGGTAACTTCATGCACTTGAAGGAGAAACCCAAGTCAACAAAATAAAATCCCATTTTAAAAATTGCCTTGTTTCTTTTTCTCCCAGTCTGTCGGCAGCCTTTTTCATTCTCTTAATATGGTATTTTTTGCCATGTAAATCATTTTATTTGTATATAGTAGTCAAGGTTATCAATCTATAATTTTATTGAATATAGATTTTTGAGTTATAGTTTGAGAACTTTTCTTACACTTAGGTTACAGAAGAATTCACTCATTTTTCCCCTTCTAATATTGGCAGTTTTATTTTTAAAGTTTAGATCACTTATGTTTGGAGTTTATTCTAGTATGTGGTATGAGGAATTGATTCGGTAGACCCAATGTTACCTTTTTCTACATGGCTATACAATAATCCCAATACTATTTACTTGAGTATGTTTTGCCCCAGTGGTTTGAGATGCAACCTTTATAATATGCTAAATTTCCATAAGTTGTTAGGTCTATTTCAAGACTTTCTGTTCTGTTTTATTGGTTTGTCTGTTCATGCACCAGTACACACACTGCTTCAATTTTGGAGGCTTTGTAGTATGCCTAAATATCAGGTAGAGCTAGATTTTCCTCAGAGCTCTTTTTTTTCACTGTTTTCCCAGTTTTTATTGCATATCTATTTTTTCCACTTAAACTGTAGTGTCAACTTGTCTAGCTCCAGGAAAAAAAGATTTTTATTGTGATCAAATTAAGTTTATGAGTTAACTTTGAGAAAACTTACATCCTGATGCTATTAAGACTTCAAAACCAATAAAAGGGATGTTTTCCATTTACACAAGTCTCTGTTTATATGTTTTTTGGGTGTTTTTATAATTTACTTCATAAAGGTTTTGAAGTTAACTGGCTAAGTTCATTTCCGAGTATTTATCTTTATTGTTGCTACTGTGAATTGTTTTCTCTTCCATTTTATCTTCTTAGTTATTATTTGTTGTATAAAGGATATTGATTTTTGCTTGCTAATTTTGTATCTACTACCTTGTCTAATTCTTTTATAATTTGAGCTAGTCTTAACATTGATTCTCTAGGTGTTTCTTGGTGTAGTGGTATGTTACTTACAAATAAAGATAGTTTTATCTCTTCTTTTCTCTTGTCTAATTGCATTAGTTAATACATCCAGTACAATGTTAAATAGTTTTGGAGATAGTGGGTATTAGAATCCTTGCTCTGTTATTGATCTTAATGGGAATGTTTATGCTGTTTCCTCATCAAGTAAAATGCTGACTCCAAGACTGAGGTAGGGATGTGTGTGTGTGTGTGTGTGTGTGTGTGTGTGTGTGTGTGTAAGAAAGTATCCATCCATTCTTCATCAAGGGTTTTATTAGAAATAACTGTTGAATATTTTCAAAGGGTTTTTGGCTACCAATTAAATATTTTATTTCAGACAGTGCTTATTTTTCAGTTCTAGGTTTTCCATTGGTTTCTTTTATAGTTTTCATCTCTCTCCTGAAATCCCCATCTCTTTACTCATAAATTCATCTTTTCTTGGAGTTTAACATTGATCAAATGTTCTTTTTTGTTTTCTAATTATTGTATGTTAATTCCAAAGTCTGCCTTGTCAGTGGATCTGTTTATATTGACCTTTTTTCTCTTGACCAGGAGTCATATTTTTTTCTCTGATAATATACAGGGCATTACATATCACACACTGAAGAGATTTGGGTTCTGTCATATCCCTCTGAAGAGTGTTGAGGGTTGTTCTCGCAAGCCCTTACATTACTGGCAGATCACCTTTATTTTCTGGAGGCTTGGTTTTAGGTTTTGTTGGAGTGGCCCTATATCAGTTTTTCCCTTAATCTAAGGAACGTCTTAGTCATGGAATATGATTTATACTCCTCAGGTAAACTGAGACCTTCAGTGGAATGGCTGAGGTGTTTACTAAGCCCCTCTGACTTAGTATAGTAGTTCTTTCAGTATTCAGTATTCTGTGTTTTTTTTTTTTCCTTGGGCTGTTTGGGGTCTTGCCTTTAATCATGTACAGTGCAGTTAGAAGTCACCCAAACATCTTGAGAGAAAATTTCTTTTTTTTTTTGAGAAAATTTTGTGCAGATTTTGGGACTCTCTACATTTTAGCTCCCTCCTCTCAGGGAGTTTCCTCCTTGATTTATAGTTTTTCTGGCAACCCCAAACTCTGACATTGGACTCTTCACTTCATTAAGATTACCGTTTTCTGCTTGAGTTCTAGCCCTTGTTCTGGAAAGAATGGACTGTGCTTGCAGAGGAAAAGCTGTATTCATGTGGATCTCATTCAGTGTCATTTCTTTTTTCAAGGGATGGATTCTGTCCAGTTCCTATCTATTTTTCAGCCACTTTCCAGTACCTCCAAACACGTTAAAAATATTTTACTTAGTTTTTTTATCGTTGTCGGCAGGATACAATATCGTCTGATACAATGACTCTGCCATTACTTGAATCCAGAAGTACAGAACCAAGATTAATCCCAGTGGAATTAACTCCACAGTGTGTGCTTGTTCCATTTTACCACACTTCACTACCTATTTTATTGGTACTTCCTAGGTGTGAGAAATGACTTTTATTATTTTCTGGTCATTTTTCAAAGCTACATTGCCAGAAGTAGTCTTCTTGGAGTGTGGTAATAAGCCAACAGTTTGGCTGTTTTTTTGTTTTTTTTTTTTAAATTATTTACTTATCTACGTTTTGGCTGTGCCGGGTCTTAGTTGAGGCCTGTGGTCCCTGGTCGGGGAACTAGATCCCGCATGCATGCCACAACTAAGAGTTTGCATGCTGCAGCTAAGAAGCCCACATGCTGCAACTAAGTTTGGCTGTTTTTAATGAATTGATTGGTAGTTGTTTTTTTTTTTTTTTTGCAGTACGCGGGCCTCTCACTGTTGTGGCCTCTCCCGTTGTAGAGCACAGGTTCCGGAGGCACAGGCTCAGCGGCCATGGCTCACGGGCCTAGCCGCTCAGCGGCATGTGGGATCTTCCCAGCCCGGGGCACGAACCCGTGTCCCCTGCATTGGCAGACGAACTCTCAACCACTGTGCCACCAGGGAAGCCCTGATTGGTGGTTTTGAGGAGTAACTACCTTGATTGTTTTCCTCCTGTACTGATCAGTCTCACTGAACCCATGGTAATTTGCCTGACTTTGGTAAACCCCTCTCTTGATTTTATGTTGTTTATATGCAGAATCTGAAGTCAAAGAGTACTATATCTTGCCACTTCTAAAAGGGTTATAGATATTTTGTACTGCAACCCCAAACTAGTTTACGAATGTTGTATTTGTTAGCTTTTACTTGATAATAGACCTTTCCAAGATGTTCCTCATGTTTATAAATTTAATGTGAAGACTTGGAAAGTATATGGTATGTCTGTAAGAGAGAAACTCATTTAAAAAATGGTTATTTGCTTGTCCTTTCAAGTAACCCAGTTTATTGGTCCTAGAGCATAATACAGACTAACATATGATTTATTTCTCATTATTTCAAATGGAAAAGTGGTGAATTTAATTTTGGCAATTGTCTTCAGAATTGTTTCATGTCAATGGTGAGGAGATACTTTCATATGCAGCTTCATCAAGTTATAAAGTGTTGGTATGAGTCATATAATGGGAAGATTATAAAAGGTGTGTTCTGGGCTTCCCTGGTGGCGCAGTGGTTGAGAGTCCGCCTGCCGAAGCAGGGTACACGGGTTCATGCCCCGGTCCGGGAAGATCCCACATGCCGCAGAGTGGCTGGGCCCGTGAGCCATGGCCACTGAGCCTGCGCATTCGGAGCCTGTGCTCCACAATGGGAGAGGTCACAGCAGTGAGAGGCCCGCGTACAGCCCCCCCCCCCAAAAAAAGAAAAAGAGATTTATTTGCCAAACTTCTACCCAGGGTTTTAGGGGAGGGTTTAGGTTCAATGAAATCTGTGATAATCTATGCTAAATAGCAAACCTTGCCAAAAAGCAGAGCTAACTACAAGTCCCCATTGAGCCATGACTGTGACTTATGTCTGCAAACTTATTAATATGCTTTCATGTCACTAAAATTGATTATAGTTGCTGTTATCCATAATTTTTGGTTATCCGTAATCTCCTTCCTAATATCTTATAGTTCATTTCATCCTGTCATGGTGGTTAAAAATTCAGTTGTGATTGCATTTTGTAATATGGGGCAAAATTCTATTATATTATCATCAACAATTGATATTCAGTGACATTTTAAAGAGTTCGATATTGGTATGTGTGTATGTATAGTATAAATTAATAAAAGGGTGAACAGTTGGAAAGAAAAAGATGAATAGAAGAAAATGACATAGTAATTAGGGTGTTAGTTGGTGAGGGTTTGAACCCGCTGTCATTCTTGTAGAAATATAAAGGCAGTAATGTTTAAGATAATTAGATTAAAGAAATAAAATAAAGAATAATTTGACTTGGTAACTGGATGAAAATGGCTATGGTGGAGTAGTGCAATGGGGAGGCAATTTGAGGAGAAAAATGAGTGTTGAATAAGAAATAGAATAGCTAAGAGAAAATACAATTCGAGATAAAGGATTGTGGTTTAAGGATCTGGCCAGGGATGAAATGCATATTTGGGATTCATGCTCATCGAAGTGATAGATGAAATGTTGAAAGTGAGTAAAATGGGATTAACCATCATCCATATGAAAGCAGATGATGCTATGGTAATTCTGTGGCACAAATTTATAGAAACATTCTGTCTTAAAATATTTTAGTATGACTTATATCCCTGAGTACATTTTTATATTAGAAATTGGTCTCTTTTTCCTAGCAGTTAGGAACTCATGTATATTAACCATAGTATAGGTTTTTAAATTTAAAAAGGAAAAAATAATCCCTTGGGTTTACTTTGCTGCTTGCTTATTACCATTCGGTAGAAACACATGAGCCAAATTTTAAGCAGCTTTAATATTAGAGCTTTGATTGATTTAAGGTCTTATCAATGCGTGTTCACTTTTGGTCATCATCTCTGGCATTTCCCTTGTTAGTGTATCAGAAACTGGAAATTTGTAATCCCCTCTAGCATTCAGATGTGGCTACATATTTATCTATTAAATGAATTGGTTTTCAAGTTTTAAAAGTTAGGAGATTTCACACACATGAATCTGAATTTCCAGCTACTTTGGAAAAATTGGAAAATCTGGTGACACTCTGCATTAGCTGTTTAACGCAACAATGTTTGTTATGTCAGTTTCTGTGGGTCAGGAATCCAGGTGCAGCTTGACTGGCCCCTCTGGCTCAGGGCCTCTCACGAAGCTGCACTCAAGGTGTGTACTCGGATTGCAGCCATTGTTAAGATTCCACTGGGAGGATCATCCAGGCTCACTGCCAAGGTGGTTGGAAGCATTGAGCTCCTCAGGGGATGTAGGTTTAAGGCCTCCCTCGGTTCCTTTTCATGTGGGCATCTCCATAGGGCAGCTCATCACACGTTAGTTTGCTTCGTCAGAACAAAAATGAGAAGAGACAGAGAGAGTACCAGCAGGACTAAAGTCACCATCTTTTGTAACCTAATCTTGGAAATGCCATCCAGACACTTTTTTTTTTTTTTTTTTTGCGGTACGCGGGCCTCTCACTGTTGTGGCCTCTCCCGTTGCGGAGCACAGGCTCCGGACGCGCAGGCTCAGCGGCCATGGCTCACGCTCCCAGGTGCCCCGCGGCATGTGGGATCTTCCCGGGCCGGGGCACGAACCCGTGTCCCCTGCATCGGCAGGCGGACTCTCAACCACTGTGCCACCAGGGAAGCCCCATCCAGACACTTTTGCTTTTTTTTCCCCACTGGACACAAGTCACTATGTCCAGCCGACGCTTAAAGGGAGGGCATTACCCAAGGGAATGAATGCTGTCATGAGCTGTTTTAAAAGTCATCCATTGCTTCCTGTTCATGAGTTTTCACAATACAGGCATGTGTTAGAGCTGAGTCACGACGGGCTCCTTATGAGTGGGTCATGAACTCTCTGGTCCAGAGCTGACCTCGTCCAGTCCCCTTAACCTTTTTATGTTCCCTACTGGGATTCTACATGCAGTTGAGTTAGTGGCAATGACATTAAACAGGAATCACAATCTTTTGTAGAGATGTTTTCCACAGTTCCAAATTCTTCCCTTCTCTGCTCTGTGGAGACAAAATAACCACATGAAGTCAGAATAGTAGATTTGAAAAGGACCAGATTTAATATAGACTAGTTGTTTAAAATATACCACTTAGTTTTTCAGAAGTTCTTTAGGTATTCTCCAAATTTTGAATTAAACTTTATTAATACAGATATTTCAATAATTTAAAAACTGTTTAAGTAAACCTACTAGAGGTATTTAGTAAAAGTCACGCTTAGAAACCAGTAAAGCTTCATTTGCACATACATTTTAAAGTATTCTAAATGTGTTATTAATTAGAAGCTTGTGACACTGCACTGATTTTTTTTTAAAAAGTTCTGTGAAATTCTGCATGAATGCTCAGTGGTATGAAGCATTTAGGTAGAATGGTATGAAGCAAGCTCTTCATGAAATTGTGCGACTAAAATATATTAATAAATTGATGATGAAGTTGAAATAACACTGTAACTTTAATACTCTGATTTCACATTTTTGGGTTTATCAGATCAATGTATCAATGTATTCTCATTGACTTTATAAGTAAATTTTTTAAAACATGAACTTATGTTAATAAAATGCCACTTTTAGCTCAATTACAGTACTGTGTAAGAAATCACTTGAGCAAAGAGTTTCACTACTAAAAAGCATAAACAAATAATATTCAAAGCTACTGATGTGGAATAATTTTCTTTTAGGTTAAAGAAACTTTAGCAAGAGATATTTCCAGTAAAAGCTGTATTATTCCTAAACAAAATCATAAAATAGCCATTTAGAATAAAAGATATAGTGGAGCGGCATATTTAAAATACAAACTCGGAGGTGCAGCAAGCTTCTGAAGTGTCTTTTTTAATCTCCAAGATTTAATATTCATAGTATAGTTTATACCTTGAAGAGATTATCAGTTACCCAGATGTATTATTATGTTACCTGACTACCATATTCAATTAACCAGAATTTGCTGTTCCCTGACCTGTAGAGTTTATTTTATAAACACTTTGTCTACACAGTAACTTATCTAAATACTTATTTTATTTACCATGTTTATTTATTACTATTTTTAGGATATTACTTTAATGATAAGAAACATAAAACATATGCTTAGATCTCCTGAGATTCCTCTTAGGTATTTATCCCCCCTCCGGGTAGAATTTAGTAGAGAATTGTGGCAGCTATATGTAGTAACAATGTTAGCAAATCAAATGTTAGTTAATCATATTTATTATAAGTCTGTATTCTTCAAGGATATTTATTACTTATGCATCAAAATAAATATGTGGCTAGTTTATCCGAACATTAATGAAAAGTTTATTGTGCTTTTAAACATAGATATTTTAAGAGTTCACAGTATAACTTTTTTTGATACATTTCTGTTGCATAGTATTTGTTTTTATTTCACTCCATTTACCACTCCAATATGGAAATGGCTTTATTGTATTATCTATAGATGTTCCATGTGGTTAAGGAACCTGGTACCCAAAAGAATTTGCCTCATCCCGTCTTTCATGCTAACCCCCTCCTGACACTCATAAAAAGCCCCTCAGGAGGAGGCCACCACTAGAACTGGGGGTATTAGCAGCCTCCTGGTTGAAACTCTCGAGTTCTATCTGAAATGGCAGATAATTAGTGACAGGCATTTGTACATGGATATGGGAATCCAACTGCCATTTATAATCCTTTGCTACAGTAAAGTATGTTCTATGCTAGCTTAGAGTTGAAATTTTAGAAGCCCACCTATTAAAAGTTGAAGACTTGCTGGTACTCTGGTGTTCAAATAGGTGTGTTATTATCTCGTCAATCAATACTTCTAATACAGGCGGAATCCTATTCTCAGATTTCCCTTTTCCAATCTAAATATATTTGTTTTTATAAGAAGTTTTATAAATTCGCCTACTTGGATGGACAGTTGGGATGGTTTTCTTTCTTCTCACACTTCCCCTCCACATCCTTGTATCCACTGCAGCCTTTAGCACATGCCTCAGTGTTAGCTTTCGAGATACCCGTCACCTTTGTTCCTGCTTCTATGAGATGGAGAAATCAGAAATGTATTCTGGGCTCTTTCTATTACACCATATTGAGAATTTCCCAGTATTACAAAAATATTGGCAATAATAAATTCTAAGATTTCAGGGATGTTGTGATCATTAGTAATATAATACTTGGTAAGTGACTGGTATTCAGTAAATAATGCTCATTATTCTTCTATTAGTGCAACTGATTAGTATAAGATTCTGAATTTTGGGAATGCCATTTATGTATGAATTAATACAATGACTATAAAAAACACTTTTCTCTCATTAAAGCAGGTCCCACACTGAACTAAAAACCTTTTGTTAGACTAATTGAGTTACTGTGTGTCCTTAAGTAATTAAACTACATAACATAAAAAAATTCTGCAATTTAGTTTTTCAGAAATCCAGACTACAATTATTGCTCTGATTAGCCAGCATTAGTGAGATGTTCCTGTTTGTGGTCTGACAGATGTGAGTTGCCTGCATGAAGGATGCACTAGGACTGTGCATAAAGAATGTATTTTTGGGTGCTATGTTGGGAACTGTGCTACAGCTGCTACCAGGCTATGATTTGTGAGGGGTTAGCTTTCTTCTATTGTCTTTCTAAATATGGGTCTTTTTTTCTCACTATTTTTTCCTGGTGTGCCAGCTTACCTCCAACAACTCCTTCAAATTAAAACTCGGAATATGATGCTTCCAAAAAGTTTTCTATATGTGTATAAAGGTTTATGAATACTTGTGTTTGAGGTATTGGATGATCAGCACATAGTAGGTGCTCAGGAATGCTCGTTTAAAAAATTCAGGACTATAAAACACATTTTTACCTTTTTATATAGGGAGACAGTATCCCCCAAATTCTGGGGTCGTGCATATATCTCTCTTTTTTTTTTTTCTTGTGGTACGCAGGCATCTCACCGCCGTAGCCTCTCCCGCCGTGGAGCACAGGCTCCGGACGCGCAGGCCCAGCGGCCACGGCCCACGGGCCCAGCCACTCCGCGGCATGCGGGATCCTCCCGGACCGGGGCACGAACCCGTGCCCCCTGCATCGGCAGACGGACTCTCAATCACTGTGCCACCAGGGAAGGCCCGTGCATATATCTCTTTTCCTCAGAATGCAGGAAGAGTATAGATGAAGATCACTCTAGTATTTAGAGATAAGTGGTTTGATGCAAGATATCTAAGGTGTGTATTGATTTGTCTTTAAGGTGGCATATCATTTTGATTACCCATGGCAATGGTTTTCAACTCCTCTTTAATTCTTCCCCTTTTACCCAATTTCAATTTCATTCAGATCTCCACGTTATAAAGCATATAAAATAAAGCTTCTGGAGTTGAATCTCCTTGGCCACTTTGAGCTCTTTGCTGTATCCCCAAGGCTCAGCTCAGCTATATGGCTTTGGGAGACTATGTACCCAACTCTTCTTGACCAATTGACATATTGAAGAATCATCAGATAATTAAAACTTTTTTATTCTGACTACTGTATGTTTTAACTCATATTAGATGCTGTACAAAATATAGAAAATAAGACCCAGTCATGTTTCTCCAGATGCTAACTTAAGAGATGAGATAAACATACATGAAGTAAGGGTGAAAAGTCAAGGCAGTAGAAATTAAGAATAACTTTATCACAGTTCTGGGGGTTCTTGCTGTTGATACTCTTCATGGATGCTGCAAAACCCAAGATAACAAATAGTGGCTAACTTTTATTCAGTAGTGTCAGGTACTTTTCTTGCCTTAACCTGTTTTATCCTCATAACAACTCTGTTGTCACCTCTCTTTTACATATGAGGAAACTGAGGATCAGAGAGGTTAATGCCTTGCCCATATGCACCAGAGCTGAGTTTTAAAACCTGCTGTGTTCAAATTATTGATAGTTACACTTTGCTGGCATTTAGAGTTGTCCATATGTGAGTATGGAAGGTCTTGGCCTCTGGGGCATGGCGATAGGGATGCATTTCTTAGTCTGACAGTGTTCAAGGTAGCGTTAAAATATAAATGAGAACTGTGCTATAATGCAATGCATGAGACATAATAAAAATAACAAATCAGCTGAATAATCTTTTGCATTTTGAAAGCAGCTTTATATACATTATCATAGATATGAATTTTTCATGATAAGCTAATGTTGTAACAGGTATTGCTATGCACATTGGAAAGATGAGGAAATATACCAAAAGATCTTAAATGACTTGTCCTAGGTTACAAGGCTAGGAATAGATCTAGCAATAGAAATCAGTATCCTGGACTCCTATCCACCAAGGTTTTCTTCAGAATTGGGAGACAGAGTGAAAAATGGATATTTTTGTGGACTGCCTGAATAGTTTTACTAATAGCAATTTTCAGTCTGTAACAATGATTCATGTTTGTCAAAGAAGTACTGGGTAGGAATTTAACATTAATTGCTTGGACATGGATATTTGATTCATACCTATTTTTCATTTTTTTTAGCAATCTTTCAAATTCTCCTGGAATTAAACTTGAACCTCTTAATTATTTGATCATATTCTTCCCCAGTAGCAATTGTAGAGGAATTCAAAACCTGCTTGCATGAAACCTAATTGCAGTCACCCAGCCAGTAGTAGTTACTGGCAATCTTTAGACTCTTGTGGTCAATCAGTTCTTGAATATTAGTAAATTAGTTAAAAAGATATTTCCCCTTGGCTCAGAATTTCAGAGACGCTCCATCTCAGTCACATGTTGAGCTCTTGATCATTTGATACCCCATGGCCTGATAGAGGTGAGGAGAAGATCAGGGTGAAATATGAGGTGTCCTAGTTAGACACCCTACTCACAAACCTGACAAGTTGGGCTTCCAGAGAGGTAACAAAGATGAAAGAGAAGCCAGAATATAGATAGGGGATTGAGGACCCTTTGGCCTCTTCATTCTGGTCACTTAGGTAGTTTTTACTCAGCAAAGCATATCTTTTCCTTGGCTAATGCATCTGTAGTCATTCCCACTCTTTTTGATATTCAGAGACTCATCATCACTCCCAAATAAATCCACCTCAGCAGTGCTGTAGAGCAGCCAGCACAGCTTCAGACAGGAGGACTGCTCCTTGAAGGGCTGCATTCCCATTGTGCTACTTAATGTTAAATACCACACGTAGCTGACACTCATGTACTGATTCCCCTTACATCCTTTTTGGAAGCAGGGAAGAGATAATGATTAATACATTACAGCATTTTTAAAACATTGGTAGAACCTCTTAGGAAGATGTTAGTAGGTGCAGATTGTTTCCAAAGCAAAGCTAACTTCTGATGGGAATTTAGAGGTTGTTGGAGAGATAAAAGAAGAGTTGAGGGAACCTAGGAACAGTGTGTGTTTTCTTTAAGATACACAGAATTAAAAACCAGGCTACATTATTTAAACCTTTTGAAACACTGATTTATAGCTTTTGGTTTGGAAACCAGTGGGTGACTTGTTCTGCACTCTTCCATTTGGTTATAGTGTTAATATCATATTTCATATTTATCTGGTGAATTTTGTCTCAGAAGCTGTAAATGTAACTCTTATTGCGGATAAAAATCCTTCTGTATCCCTGGAAAGCCAATACATCTCTGCTGGAGGCAACATTAGCTGGGGAGGCAGAGTGTATGGTGTGGCTGATCAGTTAGCTTGTTGTAGCATGCTAGGTGCTTAGACATCCCCAGAAGTACCACCATTGGATGGTTGCCCATTGCTCTCCACACTCACCTTTTTTTCAATGATCTTTTGACCCTTGTAACATTTAAACAAAATCCCAACTTTGATATCAAATCTTCGGCATCCCCTTAATAAAAGCTGAGACCTCCAGCCTCAGTACCACAAGAAAGCAAATGCTGTGGTCCAAGGAAGATGAAGTAGTAACATAACTACAAACAGCAGGTCCTAGTCTAAGTGTAAAATCTTGGATCTGTAACTGAGGAGAGTTTTCCATAGTAGTAGATGCTCTGCCAATAGCACACACAATTGGTCTGGCCATGGAGCCTTATCTAGAGAGGCAGTCCTGATGTCATCATGCCAGGTGAATTCATCATCAGTGTGTTGGGCACCTGGAGTGAGAGAGTTGTAGATAGCTTGTTTTCCTACTGTGTGCCCTCAGGAGGACCAGGACTTGGGAGCCACACCAGGGACACTAGCCCTGTTTCTTGTCTGCTGGGTCAGAGGAGGTCATGAGAGGGGACCCTCATCCATTACCAGGGCTCAGAGTTACTAAGGATGTGAAGATATTTCTGGGTTTGGGAAAGCTCCAGTTGTCTATTTCTCCTGTTGATCTTCCCTGTCACAAAAGAGTGTTCTTGGGCTGCTTTGCCAGCCAATCAGGAACACACCATGACAGCATCAACCATGGTAAAAATTGCATTAAAATAACAATCATCTCCTTATTTGCCTTTGCTATCACTCATGCTTGAGGAGTTTGAGTTGCATTTTACAGATTCTTGACTCATTCAAACAATACTTAATAGCACACTCATGCTGAGCCAAGTAAGTTGTTGGGTGCTTTGGATACAAAATGAGTGAAATGCATAGTCCCAAGCTCATAGTCAGCTAAAGAAATAATTGCAATGTAAAGAGCACCCGGTAAGCATTACCAACCTGCCAGTCACCTGGGAAAGCTTTAGTTTCCTCATCTAAAATGGAAACGTTGTATAAAATGGTTTCTTGGT
Organism: Aethalodelphis obliquidens; assembly: GCF_003676395.1. Lineage (NCBI taxonomy): Eukaryota > Metazoa > Chordata > Mammalia > Artiodactyla > Delphinidae > Aethalodelphis > Aethalodelphis obliquidens. Next base: position 47,806,875 of record NW_020837951.1, read on the forward strand.
TCGTCTCTAGTTGGATGTTCCGTGATTCCTTCTGACCTGTTATCAATAAATGTCATTCTTAGGAATGCAGAATATTTTGTTTGATAGTCTCAATTTGTTGGTTCAATTACTACATGTGCTCTTGCCCACAGTTACCAAATACTTGAACAACAATATTATGGTAATAAAATACAATGACTATATTTTAACACTTTAAAACCTGAGAAGTAAAGATATTTTCTCACATGGGCAAGTACTATTGAATTGAAGGAAATATATAAGTCAAGTACCATGCAATATTTATCATATGGCTGGAATCTGATCTTCAGAATGGACTTCTGCTATAGTAGAAATATCTTCTGAAATGATAGTCTTAGATTCTGCCCAAGCTGGCCACAAATGTTTAAAATCCCTAAGTGAATTTGGTTATAGTTAGCAATTAAAAATATAAGCAGAGTGAGAGAGATAAAATCCCCAAGGAAAATCATCAAGTTACCCTGCCCATTTAATGAAGTATGTGGCAGCATCTGGATCACTGTGTGCATGTGTGCGTGCGTGTGTGTGTGAGAGAGAGAGAGAGAGAATATGAGAATATGGCTGGCATCTTTGAGAACAAAGAAGGGAGAAGTTGCAGCTTTGTTGACTTGGTTATTGCCATGATCTTTCTGCCTAAGCAATTCTTTCATTCATTAACAAACTTAATTACCTGTTATGTGAAAGGCAGTTCTTCAAAAATGTGTCTTGTCCTCTCTCACATACAGGCAAAGATGTATTTGAAGTTATGTGATGGTTTCTTCAATTCCTAGTTTTATAACTTAAAATTTCTGTGATTCTAGACTTGACATTTGCTCTCTCTGAGCCTTAATTTCCTCACCTATGAAATGGGGGGACACTTTCCTCCCAAGATTTTTGTGAGGACTTAACAAGCATATATGTGGGAAGAAAAGGTCACACATATGCCAGTAGCCTTCAAAGATGACATGTGATAATAAACTGGTGCTCGAAGACACGTCAACACCTTTTCTTACCATATCAGCTCTGTCGATGAAAAATTAATCTGTCGATCTAAGAAAAAAATAGAAAATTTTATTTGAGCCAAATTGAGGATTATAACCCGGTAACAACCTCTCAGAAAGCTCCAAGAACTATTCTACCCGTTAGAAGTCAAAGCACAGTTATATAAGTTTTTCGAGTCGGAGGACTGTACGTTAAATGACGTGTTATTGACAGTTCACACAATCCAGATCTGCAAGTACAAAGTGGTAGGTCATGTGACCACTTACAAGATCAAGAAGGAACATTATCTTTAAAGGAGTTGTCTTGTTGGTGCTAGGAGAATGTTGCTCTTTATGGTTGAGCAGGTATTTCTGCTGATGGGTAAGTTTGTTTGATGCATACCACCGATATGCGACGCACGGTGAAGGGGAGAGAGGAGCCCAAAGGGCAGAGAAATTTTTTTGTTTAAATTTTTCTTGTCTTGCCGTAAACTATGAATTTTTATTTCACAGCTCTAAATGTAGAAATTGGCTTCTGTTGATATTAGTCCTGTTTCACAGTCATGTGGAAGCCTGTTTTAAAATTTTGTGCTAGGGAAGGTCTGCATTTATGGTTTGGTTTGCAGAAAATTCCATGAGTTTGGATCACATATTCAAGAGACCTGTGTTTTCCAAGACTCTTTTCATTTACATATTTTCCCTAATTATTTCCCGATTATTATTTTCCTAATTATTTATATATATAATAATTCTATTATATTAATAAATAAAACAACAATAAATCTATATACCTCTATATAGAAATTGAATAGAAAGTTATACCAGTGAGCACATTCTGACACTATTTAAGGCTATCAAAGAAATAGATTCCATAAGGAAGAGCAAATTCACAATTTTGTGCATGACAAAGAGCTGTGGGAATAAAATCCAGAGCATGATGGTTCCAGTTAGGTCTCTGTTTTTTAGTCAAGGCAGTTTGGATTGTGACAGAGCCCACTCTAGCTAGCTTAAGCAAAGGCATTCATTGTCTCTAGCAGTCAATTTCATTGTCATCCAAGATCAGGAAGTAAAGTACAGGCAGACCTCATGGGAATCAGAATTGGAAAGCCAGGTACAAGATTCTTTATCTCTTCTAGGTTGCATGGTTCCTTTCATGTTTTCTCTCTGATCTCAGTGTGTCAACTTCATTTTATTTTCTTAACCATTTTATTTGGCTTGCTCATATTTGATATGGCTTAACAAAGTCATTTTTTCATCCTTCAGACTACAGTGTGGACTTTGATTTTTGATGCCTCATCCAACTGACAACAGTCTGTTTGTATCTTGGTTCAGATTCTCAACACAATCTCATGGGTTGTTTGGGGTCAAATATCCATGCCTGATCAGTTTAGTAGTTTTTGTTGGGAAGGGTACAGACAGCAAACCATATCTAGTAAAACCCTTACTAGTTTAGTAAACTTGGATAAGATTCAGATAAATTTTGTCATCTGAAAAAATGTGGATAACACTACTTCCTTCAAAGTATAATGTGAGAATCAAAATCAAATATTGATAGGTAAAGTGTAAAGACTTCTGTTTAGGGGTTAATGGATATTGGGTAAGTTGAAGTGTTTGGCAGCTAGTATTCCTGAATCTACAGCTGTTCCCCTTTACATCCACTCCAACTCATTTCAAGGACTTAGGTCCCAATCGTGCTATAAGACATGAAGGCTGATGAAATGGTATCTCTGAAGAATGAATAGAGACCACAGTGTGTTTAAATTACTGGGGTGTGAAAACAGGACAAATTAGCTTGAACTGCAGAGGAGAAAAAATAACTGTGTTCCTAAATGTTGAAGTATATTTAATATCCATCCAATCTTGACATTTAGAATGTATCACCTTTTTTTATTATAAAAGGCAAGAAAGAGTTAGAAATATTGCAAAAAATGTGAATGGAGTGGCAGATCTTTCTGTCAGCAAACACACTTTTTTAGATGAACTATTACCTTTAACTTGAACTAACTACTTCTTTTTATCAAGTCAATGTACTTAATTTGTGGTTTGCCTTAAGAAAATTTTTTTTGTTGTTTTTGGCTTTTTTTGTTTGTTTTTTGTTTACTTTGGAAATGATGGAATCTAGGAAGAATTGCTTAACTGTGCAACTCATCATTTAGAAGATATATCAGAACTTAGAGGTCAGCCAAAAAATAAAGAATAATTAACTGGTTGATATGGTGCTTTTACATGCAATCCTGGGCTAAATGTCTATCTAGTGTAGTTTATTTTTTAATCGTCTCCATTGACCTCATAAAATATAAATTGGAAAAAACTAACTGCTTTCTTTATGGCTTGTTCCTAAAATGTTCATGAGAGAGGACTTGACATTTTCATTGTAACCACCTCACTCACACAGAACATGCTGGCATAGTCTAACTCTGCTGTAACCTGAGGTAATATGACTGGCTGAGATGTCATTTGTAGCGTAATGTATCAGGTTGACCAGCTAGTTATATATGAAGATGCTTAACAAATTTACTGCCATCTTACAAGAAATATTTTGAATAACAATATTTCATCCCAACAACTGTGACATGATCATCTGATTGTGTGAATCATTTGAATGATTTCTCCAGATGTGAAATATCTGGACAAATTCACAGGCCAACATTCATTTAACATATCAGTGGGTCGCAACCTTAGTGGTTGCATCCTTTGCAAATATTTTCTCCCATTCTGTGGGTTGTCTTTTCGTTTTGTTTATGGTTTCCTTTGCTGTGCAAAAGCTTTTGAGTTTGTATCAGTTTTCTGTTGCTGCCATAACAAACTCCCACTACCTTAGTGGCTTAAAACAATAAAAACTTATTACCTTAGGGTTCTGTAGGTCAGAAGTCTGTTGCAGGTTTTGCTGGGCTAAAACCAAGGTGTTAGCAATGCTGTGTTTCCTTCTAGAGGCTCTAGGGGAGTATCCATTTCCTTGCCCTTTTCAGCTTCTAGAGAGCTGCCCTGTATTCCTCATGTCCTCCTCATGTCCTCCTCCCTCCAGCTTCAAAAATAGCAAGATAGAATCTCTCTGTAACCTCTGACTCTTATCTCAGCCAGAAATGTTCTTTTAAGGAGTCATGTGATTAGGCTTGAGCCCACCTGCATAATTTAGGATAATCTCCCTTTCTCATGGTCCTCAACCTTAGTTGCATCTGCAGAGTCACCTTTGCAACTAAAAGTAGCATAGTCACAGGTTTCAAGGATCAGGGCATAGACATCTTTGGGAGGCCATTATTCTGCCTCCCATATGGGTGAAATTCTAGAACAGTTAAGGACTAAAACAAGGGCAGGGAGAGATTGAATTAATGGATATGTTTTGGAGAGTATCTATTGGTGTGGTCTTCAACAGAAGAGTCAACAAACGAAAAAAATTATCAACAGATAGAAAATCAGGCATCAGGATAGCACTTTGAGTTAGGAGTTGCCACACTTTGCACGTAAAAAGCAATCCTCTTTGTTCAGTCAATATTTAAATAAGCTAATTACACGAATGGGCCTGTTCTGTCATCTGTTTTTTAATCTGGTAGCAGATACAACTCCATCACTTAGGTACTTGAAGTTCTGTAGCAAACATTTATGAGAATGAGTTGACAATTACTAGTGTAAAAGAAAAGCTAGGTTAATACCATTTTTAAACCTAGAGTTTCTTGCTTAGGATGTATTAAAGATAAAGAAGATTAAACATTTAGAAGATGTTTTTTACTTAAATAGATAAAACTGATATGTGAACATCAATAGGAGTGCAAGATTAGTTCTAGCTTTTAAATTAGCAAAACAAAAAAATTGCAGTTTTCATAAAACTCAGTTGATAAGGAAAGGCAGATTATACTTCAGGAATCTTTTAAAAACACTGCTGGATAATCTTTTAAAAACACTTCTTTTAAAAAAAAACAAAAAAAAAACAAAAAAACACTTCTTTTTGTTTTAGTTGATTAAATACCTTTAATTCCTTACAGAATCCTTTCAAACTGTATTTTTCTTTTTTAAAATTGATTTTAATAAATGGGCTGGATAAAATTGGTATTCAATTGAATCTAATAGATAGCTGTAAATATAGCTAGATTTGATGGTCTTAAAATTAATTGTAGTTTGAAATTTAGAGCTCAGGCTATAAAATCAGTGACAGGTGAGTAAAGCAGAGATCCAGACAGAGTGGAAAGATACTTTTGTGTGTCATGGGAAATTCCTCAGCTTTAAATATGTAGAACGTTTAAAAAATGCTCTCTGATCTTTATAAGGAAAAACTGGTTTTACATATAACAAATAGCTGAACTGTGCAGTAGAACTATTTGGTCTGTTTTTTAAAGTTAACTCTATGTAGTTGTAAATCAACACCATATTTACTTGTATAACTCTCTTATTCCACCTCCTGGAGTGGGCTAGACACCTAGAAAGAATCCAGACTTTGCTTGATTTCACTCTTCCTTGAGCCTTGGAGGAGAAATGGGAAAGATTGAGTGAAGTCGAGGCCACTGGAGGCAGGGAAGGGAATGAATGCTTCTTACCACCAACTGTGTACTAGGTACACTGCTTCATGCTTTACATGTATTGCCACAACTTTAGTTATTATCCAAGAAAGAGAAATGAAACTTACAGTGGCCAAGAATTTTGTCAAACATACCCTAGGCAAAAAGCCTGACTTGAACTCACGTACACTTGACTCCAAAGGTTTGTTCTTCTCATTGTCTCTATGCTTCCTTCCTGAACCTTGAGACCCATTTTTCTGATTCCTCTCCTTAAATAGAAGGCACTGTGTACCAAAAAGAAAGGCAGCTCCCTCAAAACCAGTGACACTGACAGGTTTACAGGATTCCCCAAAGTATCCCAGGGCCCCAAATCAGAAAAGCCTTCAAGTCAAGGAGCCATTCTTGTTATAGTTGTGTGAGCCATCTACTCCTTTAACCGAAGGCCTCACTTCCAAGTTATGAATCTTCTCCAGGAACAGATGGACTTTGAAGTCAGCCATGCTCTCTGCATGGTGACAGGGCATGGTTATACTTCAGCTCGGATCTTCCTGTCTTATTGACTCCCATGCGATTTCTTGGAGGACTCCTGCTTCCCTATCTGTTGCTCCCTTCCTTATAATCATCAGGGGTTAACAGGATAGAATGTGGGGCCCAAATCATTTTTCCTTATTTTAAAAGAACTTCAATAATGTGGACTGAAGTTGAAACTAGAGAATAAAAGGAATTATCACACAGGCTACTGAAAGGGGATAAAAACCTCTTATGTGTTGTGGAGTAAGGAAGGCAGGAATATGTGGAAAATATGTTTGATGAAAAGGATGCAGATCTATGTGATCTTTGTATGTGATAAAAAATAATATAATTGTGTTCATGGTGTATTTATCACAGATATATTTTATCTTTAAGGCAAGTATGGTATCATTTAGAAAATCACCTATGGGGGAACTTAAAATATAGGCAGGCTTTACTGTGAAAAGGTGTTGATTACATCATAATGCCCAGCAACAAGAAAATGATTGTACCTCAATGTGATATCCTTAGTCTTTAACACTGATGTTTATAAAGAGTTAATAGTGATACAACAAAAAACCTTTATTATTTTAAAAACAAGATGGAAAGTTGGGGATATGATTTTCCTTAATTATGAAATTGCATAAAATTCTAAACATAACTGCTTAAATGTTAACAGTGTTTGCCTGGGGAATTCTGGTTTATTGCTGTTTTTTTTTTCTTCTTCATTGTATTTTTTCCAACACTTACAAGCAGAAAAACAAATAAGTTTCCATGATAAGAAAAAAAAAAAAAGCAGAAGATTTTATGAGTATTCTCAAGTGACCAGTGAGGAAACAAAAGATCTTCCGGGCCAGATGAGACTTAATATTACTGCAAGTTAATTGATTCAGTGATCCTTCTGTTTAGATTAAAGCTAGTAGAAATCAGATGGTGACTGTACACCTAATTATCATCTTATTTTAACAATAGGAAAAAATAATAAGCAAAGTTGTGCAACAGTTTTTCAACTATAATGAATCAAGAAAAGGCAGGTCAAGAGTCATATAAGGCACGTGTTGTAGACATTAAAATGTTTGTAGAAACAATCATAAGTCAATTATGTAATTTTGAAGTAAAATATGAATAGTATGTTAATGCGTTTGCTATGTTCTACTTTTTGTAATTTCCTTTGATATAATATTAGCTCTGTCTAAAGAACCACACAGGTCATGTAGAAATTTGGAAACCAGCTATCAGGTGTCAGTTCATCCTTTTTAAAGCTATTAAAGTACTATATTTAGGGATTAACATCAGTAAGCAATGAGTTAGATTATGTAAATTCATAAATATATTACTTTTTAAATTCTTAGTGTTTTATTTCTTTTAAACAGACTTTGTCAGAGCAGTTTTAGGCTCACAACAAAATTGAACAGGAAGTATGGAGAGTTCCCATATTTCTTTATACCCCTTTCCCCCACATAAATACAACCTCCCTCTCCCCACCATCATCATCCCACACCAGAGTGGTACATTTGTTACAATCGATGAAGCTACATTGACACAACATTATTACCCAGAGTCCATAGTTTACATTAGGGTTCAATCTGGGTGTTATACATATATATAATGATATGTATCTACCATTATTGTATGCAGAGAAGAGTTTCACTGCCCTAAACATCCTCTGTGCTCTGCCTATTCATTGCTCCCTTTCTTTAACCCCTGGCAAACACTGACCTTTTTACTGTCTCCATAGCTTTGCCTTTTACAGAATGTTATATAATTGAAATCATACAGCATGTAGCCTTTTCACATTAATTCTTCCACTTAGTAATGTGCGCTTAAGTTTGTTCCATGTCTTTTCATCTTTGATAGCTTGTTTCTTCTTGGCGCTGAATAATATTCCATTGTCTAATGGAGCACAGTTTTTTTGTTTGTTCACCTACTGAAAGTCATCTTGGTTGCTTCTGAGTTTTGGTAATTTAAAAAAAAGCTGCTATAGGGCTTCCCTGGTGGCGCGGTGGTTGAGAGTCCGCCTGCCTATTCAGGGGACGCGGGTTCGTGCCCCGGTCCGGGAGGATCCCACATGCCGCGGAGCGGCTGGGCCCGTGAGCCATGGCCGCTGGGCCTGTGCGTCCGGAGCCTGTGCTCCGCAACGGGAGAGGCCACAACAGTGGGAGGCCTGCGTACCGCAAAAAAAAAAAAAAAAAAAAAAAAAAAGCTGCTATAAATGTGTGCAGGTTTTTGTGTAGATGTAAGTTTTCAAATCTTCTAGGTAAATTCCATGGAGCATGATCACTGGATCATATAGTAAGACTATATTTGGTTTTTTAAGAAACCAACAAACTGTCTTCCTAAGTGACTGTATCATCTTGCATTCTCACCGACAGTGAATGAGGGTTCTTGTTGCTCCACATCCTCATCAGCATTTGGTGTTGTCCATGTGTTGGATTTTGGCCATTCTGTTAAGTGCGTTTTAACTTGAAGTTCTTTATTGACATATGACTTGGTGCATCTTTTCAATAAGCTTTTTGTCATCGCTATATCTTCTTTGATGAGGTGTCCAGACCTTTGGCCCATTTTTAATTGGATTGTTTGTTTTCTTATTGTTGACTTCTAAGAGTTTTTTGTGTATTTTGGATAATGGCCTTTGATCAGATATGTCTTTTGCAAATATTTTCTCCCAGTTTGTAGCTTGTCTTCTCATTCTCTTAGCAGTGTCTTTCACATAACAGAAGTTTTTATGAAGCCCAGCTTATCAATTATTTCTTTCATGGGTCGTGCCTTTGATGTTGTATCTAAAAGATCATCGCTGTACTTAAGGTCATCTAGATTCTCTCCTATGTTATTTTCTAGGTGCCTTATGGTTTTGCATTTTACATTTAGTCTGTGATCCACATTGAATTAATTTTTGTGTAAGGTATAAGGTCTGTGTCTAGATACATTTTATTGCATGTGGATGTCCAATTGTTCCAGCACCATTTTCTGAAGAGACTATCTTTTCTCCATTGTATTGCCTTTCCTCTTGTCAAAGACCAGTTGACTATATTTATGCAAATTTGACTATATTTATGCATATTTCTGGGCTCTCTGTTCTCTTCCACGGGTCAATTTGTCTATTCTTTCACTAATACCACAGTGTCTTGAAGAGATACTACTTTGAAACTAGAAGAAGGTATTAGAGTTTTTTTTACTAGACTGTGATACATATTTTCTAAAACATAATTGTTCTTAAGAACATGTTTCTCTAATGCTGAAATTAGTTCTCATATCCTAAAGAGCTTAAATTGTGTTGAAAAAATGAATTTACAGAAAAATACACTTTCCTAGTGACAATTTGGTTTCACTGTACATATTTGTATACAAGTTTTAAACTACTCATTTGTGCAAGGATAGACATGAAATAATTATCAGAATGACATTATATTTTCTTTTGTGTGTGTGTGTGTTTTCTTTAAAGTCACTCTCCAAAAAGTATGTAAGGAAAAAGAGATGAAGAAAGAAAAAGTGTAACATTGTGGTTTCTGTTCACCACAGTTCTGGAGTAATTTTTCTAATAATTTTTAGTAGAAATTTATATTGAAGAATAAAACTCAATTGAGGAACAGATTGAGAAGTTAAATCAATATCAGATTAGAAACTGTTTCAATGATTTATTATAATTTCTTAAAATTTTGAAAATTGTATCTCTTATTTCACCTCTTATTTGACTGGCTCTGTGATAAAGATAAACACATCAAGCTGTTTCAGGTTTAGCCTTCCTTGGTGCCAACATTTTGGTAAAGAAAGTTATTCAAAATATTGTTCTATGCTTGAAATCTCAGAGCATGTCTGTTCAGCTAGAGGTGATACAGCCTGAAAGATTGATTTGTATTAGCCAAAGTCACAAGAGACTGATTTATAAGTCTTAATGCCTACTCATTAATTTACAGTGGGAGCTACATTTAGTACAATAACTGGATCAGTTATACAAGACACTCCCTTTGGGTGAGTAGATGTACTCCAGTGGCCAAACTATAGATAGGAAACTTTCTTGGAGGCTATGAAATTAGACCAATGGGAATTGAATATTAACAGATATTTCTTTCCAGTTAGAGGAGCCTGATAATTTGCCCTTTGTCCCTCTAGGAATTTTTCTATTATAATAAGAGATGTTGCTCAGATCTTTCCTTAAATTTTTTTTGACCTACCTCTCCTTTCTCTAGATTGTGTAAGGTTACTGAAACATACTGTCATGAAATCATCCTTCATGAAATGTTGGTTTCTATTTCCAAGATTATAGTATGTTTCGCATTTGTTTAATTTTACTATGAGTTAGTTCTGCTGACTCCTGGAGACAGATCTTCCTCTAAAAAATAAACTATCTGAAAATAATGGTATAGTTTGCAATGAATTCCAGCTATTGTATGTTGATTCTTACCTCCATTAATTTCAGAGATTGCCATACTTTGATTTAGGGTTCTGCCTTATTCTTTTGGCTTTTTCTTGTTTCCCTGTAGCATATTGAATGATAGATTATACCTATGATCTGAATTTTAATTTTATATTTTATTTTTATAGTTAAAAATATCAGTAGTATAGCATTTTTGCTATCTACCTTAATATATGTTATACTCTTTCTTTTATGAAAGAAATTCTTTTTAAAGTTTTGTTCTCCATTATAAAGTTCTCTCATAATTGGTTTATGGGCTGAATGATAGAAATCCTTCATTCAATTTTAAATTCCGTAAATCACCTTCAGAAAGTAAAAAAGTATGCTGAGGGAATTTTTTGCTGTAATATTTGTCAACTCTGCCATGATATTTTCATGATATTTTGATGAAAATGAATGTATATTTTAGTTGCAAATTAACATGTCAGTATAAAGGTTGTAGGAAGAATGTCATTCTAAGAAAATCGAAACAATGAATTAAATATTCAAGTTGTGTTTTCCCCTGAAGTATTATTAAATACAGTGTGTTTGTTATTCCTTTGTACATTATTTCAGAATTACAGAGTTGTAAAATCAAGAAAATAATGACAGATCCAGCATTCGAAAAATGAAGTTTGGTGGATCTTGCCAAGCATACTTTATTTTTGAGTGATACGTGTTTACAGTGATGGCTGGAATACTTTGTGTCTACTAAATAATTAAAATGAATTTGTCTTTAACCATTTGTGCTGGGAAATATCTATTTTGCATTCATTGAAAATGAAAGTATTACATTGGTATCTTTATGGAAAAAATATGAAAAATGTTTATTATTACTTTGAGCCTGTTTGTATTAAGACTGTTCATGAAACAAATAGAAATTTTGCCACGAATATAACACAAAAGTGGAATATTTATTAAACTCACCTCAGAAAGATTAGATGTCCTAAAATTATAGCTGTAAGGAAATGGGCAATAGCCTAGAGTGTTTGTTGTGAGTCCTTTTGAAAAGGATACATAATCTGAAGAAGCTATGTTATTCAATGCCCATTAAAAAATTAAAAGTGAGTTTCAGATGTTGATGTTTCTATCTCTCACACTAAGTTCTGTTTCATAAGGTGACTCCTGTGATGCTTTGGAACATGTAGCAGGATCTTCAAATATTGACCAGACAAGAGTGCCAGTCAATCTTATAGTACGATGTCGCTTGATGTTAGAACAAAATAGTCTCTGGTAAACTTGAAAGAGAAATATTTAAGGAAGTATATAATTTAATACCAGTACAGGATCTCAGTTCATTAGAATGGGCTTCATAATCTTATGTTCCTAAAGACTGGGAAAATCGATCTGAAGCCCATTGGTCTGTATATCTTTTCATTGAAAGTTTACCTTGGTTTTCTGCTTCTGTGGTTTCATGGTCTGTCTTGGAGCTTCAGTTACAGAGCACAGAAGTACTGTTTATGTCAAAGCCCCCCATTACTTTGCTGAAGTGTAAAATAATTTTTATTCTGAGCCAGAACAAGTCCTACCTAATCTCCAACTGGCCTCAGAAAATAAAATGACTAGGTTCTTTAATTTAAGGGTGTTAAGTACTACCTTTAGGAGAGGAATTTTAATGAAATAACTGATCATTAAATAGTTTTGACAACTATACATTCTGACTGAATGTGCTAATAAGACCAGATAAATGTAGTAATCACAAATCGGTGTTTAAATTATATGTCTAAACAACCTTATTAATCTTCCCCTCGGTTCTCCTGGATTCATGCTGAGAAAATCTCAAATAATTCTCTATGCTCAGATGGTGACAATGTGTAAAAACAAGTAATCTTTTTTTTTTCTGAGATAAATATTTCTCAGTTATCGTACTTTCATATAGACTAAGTATAAATTATTTTTATTGATTTTGAGAGGCAAGGATGTTAAAGTATATTGAGGCTTACATAAACCTTAAGCATTTAATTATTAAAATATGAGTAAAAGTTTTAGATAAAAACAGTTTTAAATAAATGGTGGTCAGTTTGGGTGACAAATTTAGTTAGATGCACATTTTGTACAATTTACTACAATAATTTCCAAAGAATTAAATTAAAATAAATACATAAATAAGAAAAAATAATAAAATTGAGTGTTAGCTCTTAGTTGAAAAAATAATCTGAATTTAAAAGTTCCAGAAGAAGTTTAAAAGGAAAAAAATTAACAAATTTAATTAAATAACTTTTTAAAAAAGGTAGGCACCCTAAGGAACCAAAATAATTAGGTAACTAAGTACAATACTTGAAAAATGTTAAGAGCAAATAGAATTTTTCAAAAGACAATATATTTATATTAGTAATATATAAATATATAATGTATTTATAAAATAAATGTATTATGTAAATATCTAATTTGGTAAGAAAAGTATTTAATCAAGTAGATAAAGGACCAAGTCTAACATAAGATTCATAAAAGAGGGGCTATATTGAAAAATAAACATGAAAACAGAAAGATCAAAGCATTATTATATTAGGAAAAATTAAAAGAACAAAGCTAAAAGAAATTTTTTTAAAAAATAAGAAGAAAATGATTTCTCCTGATGAGGTTGCCATGAAACCACTAGTCCCATGTACTGCTGCAACCAGTCCACATAAAACTAACTTCAACAATTATCAATATTCACCGAAGTGTGCATAGCCTTTGTCCCAGTAATCCCACTCTGGCATCCCAGATTAATCTAAATGATGATAAAACCAAAATCATTAGGCTTAAAGATGCATGAAATGTTTAGCACAGCAACATTTATTCTAGTAAGAATATTGGTAGCAAACTAGTGAACAATAAATGAATTGTTAAATTATGTTTCATTGTAATGTCAAGGGAGTCTTTTATGGACAGTGACAATGATACAATATAGAGAATATCAAAATATCCTTGAACAGATACTTGAAGTTTTTTTAACTATCTCTATATTTGAAAAAAAAATAGAGAAAACTTAATAGATAGTAGAATAGTGCTTATATATATATCCCACTCTGTTTGCCAAATTGGATTTTGTAATATAAAAAGAATAAACTTTAAATTGAGAGAAAAAGGGAAACTTTCCAAATTGACTATGTCTGTTTATTACTTATAAAAATATGAAACTAAGCAAAAAATGAAAAAAAGTGTTCATATGGATGTTCCTCATTCAATTCAGGTAGGGTTTTCACTGCCGAGTGGTGCCAGTTACAAATGTAGGCCCTGCAGGCCAACAGAAGTCATGGCTGTTGAGTCTAGCAAGAACTTGTAAGAAAGGAGAGATGGTCCAGTCATGTAACTGGAAAGTTAACAGATCTGCATGGATTTCCTGTTCAGTCCAGAATTTAGACTGCAGGATTATGATAAGATCTCAGTAACCAGAATGTTTCTTTCCACCTTCTAAACTATAACGGGCCAAATATGTTTATGGTAATAGCAAGTAGCAAAGCAAGGCCTCTGTGCATTTTTGCTTAAGAGACTATGCACTTAAAACAATTATGTATATGCATGACAGTCAAACATCCTTTTTATTAATGGCAACCATAAAGCCCTACAAGAGGATTAAACTATCAATTTGAAATGCAGAATGGGAATATCTAGTATACATGAGGCACTTTTCTTGGATGTTCTCCTTACAGTTAGAGAAAATTGCAAAGAAACATTCTGATCAGGAATAAGCCATGATCGCATAAAGAAATTTCCAAAAGAAATAATTCTGTCATACATAAATAAGGTAAATCCTCGTAATAAGATGATACAGCTGTGAAGAATAGTCACCATGATCTGAAGAAAGAGAGAAAGCAGGACCACACTAGCTCTTTGGAATTTCTAAAATCTAGTCTGAGAGCTCATATTCTATGTCCTTCTCACGTATTCTGTAGAATGAGTCTCAAGCCTGACTGCACATGAGCATCACCTTAGAGTGCTTAAGAATTCCTGACACCCAGGCCATGACAGAGCAATTAAAATGGAATCTCTGGAGGTGGACCCAGGCATCATTATGTTTAAATATCCACAAGGGATATCAATATGCAGCCAAGGCTGAGAACCAGTGCCTTAATGAAGTGTCAGTGGTTTAAGACAGTTATGTTTATTTGCAACCCCTATTTTATGAAATATCTATGGGGTCCTGATAGGTAGTGCAAATGAGTAAAGCTGACCAGGTTTTTTTTTCGTAATTGTGTCTTCAGTAGTATTTTTTCAAAGCCAACAATTTGCTTACATATTAAATGTATAGGAATGCTTTGTTCTTCTACCCAGCCCCCTGCCAAAAAAAAAATGTTTTCCTGTGTTTTTATTAAAATACATTTGGGTCTGTTTTTGGCTTGGGCCTATCTTTGGTTTGGCCAATTTTGATAGAGCTCAGCACAAGAAATATTTCACTTTTTACTTTATTGTATGAAAACCTAGCACTAGGGTGATAATAAAAGACAATCAACATTTGTAGACTATACCATGGCAGCTGCTCTTCAACCTTGGCCTTTGGTTACCATGCAGGAATGTAGATCCAATCATTGCCATATTTTTCGGATATTTCAGAAGACAGATTCAGATTTGCTTATGAAGTCACTCAGTATTTATATATTGGCAATTCAATTTAAAAAAAACCTCAGTGTACATCAACATTGCAAGCCAAAGAACACATCTGTGAGCTTTTTCTGCTCACAGACTAAATCTGGCCAGCAGGGTGGCAGTTCATATGTTTTGGTCTAAGGCAAATCTATTGAGGCTGCATAAGCAGTTGACCTTATTGCATCATTTCAGAAAGAATCTGTTATTGGCTATAAAATAAGCAGGGTCCGGATTCAGTTACAAAAGATGCCTTGTCTCAAAAATAAGGTCAAGGCGCTAGACTTAAGGCACGTGGTCAGATTTAGACTACTGGCCAAAGAGATTTGATAATGAGTGACTCTATAGTAACATTAAATCAGCTCTTACCAGGGGCAGGCATATTCTATAGACTCTGGCAGGGCTTAGTGGGGACGATGAGAACTGTAGGAACTAACATCAGTCAGGTCTGAGGCGTTGGAACAGATCTTTGCACTGTTGACTCATCCTGTGGGTTGTTGATATGGAAATCTTGTCTTCCTCTTGTTACCACCATGATCTAAACAGCTCACATAATCTGCCATATGGCCTTTTCACCAAGTTGGTTCTTGGAGAGAATTTGGGGAGAAAAATATGTTCTCCTTTGGCTGGCTAGACAAAAGATTGATGTTATATCTGGAGAGCAGTGGTTCTCAAACTTCAATGCACATCAGAATCATCTGGGATGATTTGTTAAAACACAGATTGCCAGGCCCACCCCCAGAGCTTTTGATCAGTAGGTGTGGAATGGGACCTGAGAAGTAGCATTTCAAACAAGTTCCCTGCTGGTGTTGATTGCTGCCGGTCTGGGAACTACATTTTGGATCCTTAGGTCTAGGATCTTTAATTCTCATTTTCCCACTAACCTATTTTTGTACCTTTGTCTCTGATAGTGGGAAATGATGTTCTTTTGGTGTGTGTGTTAGAGTTCTCCTTTGAATAAAATAAAATACAAATGTTGAATAAATATTATAAAGTA
The DNA here is from genome assembly GCF_003676395.1 of Aethalodelphis obliquidens. Taxonomy (NCBI): domain Eukaryota; kingdom Metazoa; phylum Chordata; class Mammalia; order Artiodactyla; family Delphinidae; genus Aethalodelphis; species Aethalodelphis obliquidens. The sequence continues at coordinate 47,822,805 of NW_020837951.1, forward strand.
TTTTTTCATAGGGCCAGCACTGATCTTCAGGTTCTATTAATTGACAGTTGTAGGAGCCACTTGAGATCCCTATCCTTTAAGTTTTCTGTGGCAATCAATGGAAGCCGTTTCTGCACTTCCAAACTTCCTGGCGTGTTGACGGGAATGGTGACTGGGGAACCCCAGAGCCTGTACCTCATATAGTCCAAATACGGGTTCTTGGATTGTCTGGTTGAAAGTGTGGTGTCTGTCTTTTCCTTGTCTTTGTGTATCTGGTGTATCTTCTAAGACAGTTGAATCATGAGGCCCATCCTGGAAGCTGCTTATGATTTCCTTGTTATTATGATGTTACTTACTGGAGCTGCCATTTGTCAGGCATGGACCTAGTAATTGAACTCTCTGGAGGTCAGAATTACTGAGAGAGGGAAAGCATAAGTATATTCAGTTCAGCCAGATATTTTTTCTGTATTATTTTCTGGGAAGGCTACCATTTGGAACAAATCTTAAAAGAAACAGGCCAGGGCTTCCCTGGTGGCGCAGTGGTTGGGAGTCCGCCTGCCGATGCAGGGTACACGGGTTCGTGCCCCGGTCCGGGAGGATCCCGCATGCCGCGGAGCGGCTGGGTCCGTGAGCCATGGCCGCTGGGCCTGCGCGTCCGGAGCCTGTGCTCCGCGGCGGGAGAGGCCACAGCAGTGGGAAGCCCACGTACCGCAAAAAAAAACCAAAAAAAACAAAAACAAACAAACAAACAAAAAGAAACAGGCCAGTGATTCTTAGCTGTGGCTGAGACATCAAAAAATCCTAGGCAACTTCGAGGTGAGAGGCTGAATGCTTGGACCCCCAACTCCCACCCCAGACTAATTAAATCTGATGCTTCACGGGTGGAACCTGGTCTTGTTATATTTTCAAATCTCCCTAGGTTAGTGGTTCTCAAATTTTGGCCTGCATCAACATCACCTGCAAAGCCTGTTGGAGATTGCTGGGTCCCACTGCTAGAATTTATGATTGAGTAAGCCTGGGTTGGGGACCTAAGAATTTACATTTCCAACAGGTTCCCAGGGGATGCTGATGCTACTGGTTTTGGAACCATACTTTGAAGACCACTGCTCTGATGATTACAGTGTACGACTCTAGATAGCATGGCTGCTCTGGGCAGAGGTTGCCTTTTCTCTGAGCTCAGCTGTTAGCTACTTCATTAACCTCGGCTTCCCTAGCAGGCTAAATAATAACTCTCAAATCCACTGTGAACCTTTTTTTTTTTTTTACAGACTAAAGTATTTTGGGGGGTTGTGCTCTTAGTTACATTGGAGCCCATTAAATTATATGGCAATTTAATTTTGTTAAACAAAACTATATTTGTATCAAATATGTCACTTTAGTTGCTCCTAGCTGTATCAGTGAGCTTCAAAGAACTCCATCTTTGCTGATATTTTTCATTATATTTTCCTGTAATTTTATTTACCAGACCCTTAAATTGAAGAAAAATAGCAACCACAGCATAAGCAGGCCTAAAATGAACTAGATCTTTATGGGCAGTTCTCTGCATTATACTCCCCTGGTATGATAAATTCAGTCATCATTTTATGAGGCTCGCCATTCTTGGAAAGGTTATTTTTACCAAAAATGTCTAAAGAGCATCTTCAAACCCAGTGAACCTTAGGAGTTCCCAAATCTTGGTTCTTGACCTGATCCTGCAGAATTCTGAATGTATTTTAATCATAATTATACCTTTTAAAACAGGTATGTACATTGGCTTTCTCACTGTACCAAATGTTCATGCCTCTCTTGCTAGTGTGATAAGAAGAGCAAGGCCTTCACAGACATATCTGTATTACTATTACTAGCAGAGTAGGTTGGGCAAATTGCTTGGTCACTCCCAGCCTTAGTTTTCTTATCTGTAAAATGGTTAGGAATAATCCCTGTCTCACAAGGACATTGCAAGATCAGATATGAGGAGGCCCAAGTCCCCAGCATAGTGCCTGCTAAAAAGTGCTCTGTAAGTGGGAGCTGTTTTTTGTGGTGTTGATGGGGTCTAAGAAGCTCTTGGAATCCTCTGTGTGGGGAGAGGATGCCATGATCAAAAATGGATATTCACCCAATCCACAGAACCAAATCAAACAAATCATATGTAACTCCATTGTGTCTACACATGAATTCACCATATGTCTACATTACTTTTGTACTTTATTCTAAAGTATTAAAATGTGTCAGTGGAGAACATTGCAGGTCACAGTCCTGCTCTAAAAAAAATAACTTGTGCAAATATGATTGTTGACCTAGTTTTTAGTACTGTCTTTCATTTTTACATGGTGGCGTGATATGTCTATTAGGCACTATTTTTAATGTGGATTCTTGCCAATAATTCATTTAGGCTTAATTAAAAATGGAACTTGATTTAATTAAAGGATTACCTTCACAATAAAAGCTAGGGCGGATTTCTTTGAAGTTTGTAAATCTTCATTCTAATGATCATATGGCTGATGCCTTGTGAGACTGTGCTTATTTACAGCTTAAACCAGTCCTTGCAATACAGACTTCTCATTTCCCTGAACAAAAAGGGTTTTGGAACTTTACCCTCCATTGAATGAAGTGGATGCACCAAGCAGGCTACTGTAGTTTTTCAAAGTCAGTGCTAGTTTGGAAGAAATAAAGTCCATGTGAAAAAACAAAACCAAAATCAAAACCACACCTGGAGAACTCTAATTATTCTTATCTTGATATGTTAATTTAACAAGGTTATGATATGATTATATAACTATATAATATCATTATGTAAATGTATAGTTTAGTTTAAGTCCATTAGGCTCAACTTGTTGCATCAATTATGTGTTCAGTTTCTTCAAGTTAGGAATTTTCTATAGTGGTTCCCAAAATGTGTGTGTCTTAGTCTTTACAGGTGTTTTGATGTGTGTGTTTTTGTATAGATCTGTGAGCATTTTGTTTGGTTGTTTTTATAATGCACAAAAACAACCCTTGAATAATCATTGTAGTATAATGACCATAAAGCATAATTTTGCTTTCCTTCAGTATTTCTGTTAAAAACCCATTTAAAATAATATAAAAATCATTATATTCTACCTTTTCTCTTGGTCTTGATAATAAAAATTTCTGTCTCTTTTTATTTTAATAAGCTAGTGAAACAAGTTAGGCTCTTAGATTTAATTTTGCCCAACTCTAGGTAAGGGTTGAGCTTTCTTCTATAGGGTGACCATTCCTCTCCTCTCTTCCTCAAGGAGCTCATCTCTTCTTCTCACTGCTGAGCTAAAAACTTAATAGTGATATGCCAAAAAACACATGGGATTAAGACCCCTGGATGAGGATAGTCCCCACATCTTTTATATGTATCCACTGGGCTTCTTGCCAACCTTCTACTTCTCTAGAGATTCTTATTGAACATTTCTGCTACTCTCTTCCGCCAGTGTTCAAAAGTTAACCCCTAGGAAAGCACTGTCATCTATTGGGATTTACACTGTAGGATGTACATGTACAGAAACTTGACTTTGTTTTCTGTAATTGAACTCGATTTGATCATGAGCTCCCATTTCTGCTGATGGTGGGGGAAAATAAACTTTTACTTTTTCAAAATAATTTGTTTTCTTCCTTTATACAATTTTGTCTTTAGATAAGGCAGTGGGTCCTGGATTGTTTCCTACCATCCCCTTTCTCTTTCCTTGTCTTGAGAAAGAGGGGAAAGCTTATCGAACCTTATAGTAGTGAGATGGAATGGGTGGAGTGTTCAGGATGTCTTGAGTCTCCTTCTGGCCACTGTGGGTGAGGTAACCAGATTTATTCACCTCTGAGTAGTGATCAGCACCACTGCTAGTGTCCCTGGAGTCTGTGATAGAATCAGGCCTCAAAGTTCAGCAACTCTGTAAGCGTCTACTTTAACTTCACTGTGGCCACCAGGTATTCTCCTCTCAGGGCCCCAGATAGGAGCCAGGGCACAATCCCTCTCTATCTTCCCCTTCAATCTATCTGTAGTTTATACAATTTCCCCTTGGACCGTCATCTTCACCCCAGCCAGGGTTTCTCAGGGACACAGGCAGTATCTTAATGCTAGACTTCTCATTTTACACTCTCTTCATTCTGCAATACAGCTTGTAAACAGCTTTAAAAATATCTTTTTTTGGTTAAAAAAAAAATTTTTTTTTTCCGTATTCTGCAGTTGACCTTATTTATCTCTGTGTTGAATATTCCAGCTTTGACTCATTGGTCCTCTGAATGCATCCTTGCAACAATGCCTGGCTCTTACAAAATAAAAGCTTTTGCTCTCAGAAGTGTCATCTTTAAAATGGACATTAAGAGCCTTTTTTGGAATTCAAAAGTAGAGTATAATTTTATTTTCTCTGCTGGATTCTGCCTTTCTCCTGAACCAACCGATACCTCAGCTTTAGGGAGCACAGACTGAGGGTTAGCAATAATTAAATAAATGAAATTATATCAAATAACGTTTCGGAATTATTTGATATTACTACTTCAAATAAGCTTATGTGCTGCAGATCTTACATAATGATTTTGTCCAGTATTGTTTCAGAGACTATTTTGGTGGGTTTTGGACTTTCATATAAATTAGATAGCCCTATTTACTCAAATAGTGTGTTGGCTTTTCAATTTGATCATAAAATAGTATGTAATGAGGATGCATAAAATATTTACTAATATTTATTGGCAAATTTCTATGATCCCAGACATATTAAGGAGTATCTGCAATGACCCTTATTCTCACTGTGTGATTTAAACAACTATGGTTTATTTTTTAACTGTGTAGGTTTTTAAAACTACAGTTACATAGAAAGCAATTAAAAAACCTACTATGTAGGAGTTCATTGTGACACTAAATTATATATATAAAACAAAAATAAATGTATATTTGGAATTTGCTCTATTATTCCAAAGCTATGGCAATTATCTCTAATGGTTCATAGTAAAGAAGGGCAGAAACACACAAGCCATTTCTTTTTTATAAATTTATTTATTTTATTTATTTATTCTCTGGCTACGTTGGGTCTTCGTTGCTGTGCACGGGCTTTCTCCAGTTGTGGCGAGCAGGGGCTGCTCTTCCTTGTGGTGCGTGGGCTTCTCACGGCAGTGGCTTCTCTTGTTGCGGAGCACGGGTTCCAGACACGCGGGCCTCAGTAGTTGTGGCACACAGGCCTAGCTGCTCCGCGGCATGTGGGATCTTCCTGTACCAGGGCTCGAACCCATGTCCCCTGCACTGGCAGGTGGATTCTTAACCACTGCATCGCCAGGGAAGCCCAAAAATGCATGTTTCACAAGGATACGGTGAAATAACCTCAGCCCACATCCTCTTTCCTTTCCCTCTACCACTTATCCTTATTTACACTCTGATAGTGAATTTTTATGAATGATTTTTAAAAAATTTTCTCTAATAAAATAATCCCATTACAGAGGCTGTTTCAGAGATTTTCTGTGGTTTAATATCACCCAGAATTTACTCCTGGAATACTGAAGCCATATCTGAACTATCCCTTTGTCTCCAGTTTTGGCATCTCCATCCTTTCTCCAGCCAGCTGCCAGGGTGATCTTTTTAGAGAGTACATTGGAATCATGTCATTCTCCTGCTTCACATCTTTCCATGGTTCCTCATTGACTATAGCCGTGGTTCCCAAACTGTGTGCTAAGGCACCCCAGGCACGGCAGTTAACTCACATCAGTACCATGGGATATTTTAAATATTTGTGGGAAACAAAGCAATCTATCCCTTAAACACCCTCTGTAATAGCTCGAGGTAGTTCAGTTTCAACGTTAGATTGGCTCCATTCCTTTTGATGATGTCATATTTTACAAAGCTGAGTTTTCAGTGGTTGCTGTGATGTAAAACAAGCATTGTGTAAAAAAACAATGTAAAACAAAAAAGGTGGCAGTGTTCAATCTGATTCCAAAATCTGTGAAGATGTGCAGTGCCCAAGCAAGAATGTCCCATTGGTAAGTAATGTGGCTACTTAAGGATGAAATAAAAATGTTAATTTTCTTTTAAATTTACGTGTATTATGTTTTCAAATGGCTACTAAGTTTTAGGATGTAACTATTTATTGGGTTTTTTTAGACATAACTACTTAAAGAGAATTGTTATTTATCTCTTTTGGCCTAGAGTCTCAATGAAAAGAAGTACTGACACTAAGAGTGCTGCAAACCAAAAAACTTTTCACATATCTGGTCAAAAATTAAAATTCAAACTCCATGGCAAGGTATGGCAGGCACAGTCCTTCAAAATCATTTTTCTGACCTTAAAATGAAGAAGTAGTACCATTCATGCTTATTACATTTCTAGGTTTCAAATTCCTTATCTATAAGGTTGGGATAATATTAGTACCTAATATATATTAAAAGAGTTGTTGAAATTAAATTAACATGTACTGGCACTTAGCACAGTGCCTGGCACATGGTAAGTATGCAGTGAAGTTTTGGTGATTAAATTAAGCACAATGATATTTGTTCTTAAAATTAACATCATCTCAGTCAAAACAGATACAGACTTAGAATCTGAGAGCCCTAATAGTCTTAAGAGTCCTAGTGTTGGTTAACTTGCTTAAGGTAGTTCAGCTAGTTAGTGGCAATGTGAAAACTTGAAGTCAGATATTTTGAGTCTGTCTCATCAGCCTTTCCTCTACTCTGCAAGCAAAATCAGTGGTTTTCATCCTTCAGAAGGTGTGCATTACGAAGTAGCAGTCATGAGTAGAAACAAGTTTTCTAAGTTCAAGGAGGACATTAAGAAATCAAATCCAATAGTGTCTTTTTATTTTTTACTTATCTTTGGACAAAGATTTATCTGGTATTACATTTGTGAAAATGGGAAGAATAAAATACTGAGTTGTTTGCCTTACCTAGAAAAGTAGGACAATGTGGGCTATAATTTGAATTGATTCTTATTCCCATATTGCTTTTTGCTTCTGTGTCTTTTTTTCCTTAAAAGGGAGGGTTCTATAAAAATACTCATATTTATTCTGCAGGTGGAAACACCTTGCTTTAGTGACGCAAATACCCTGAAGGTGGCCTGTTTTGAGCTAGAGGGAAGTGTAGAAAGATCGTAGAGGTGACATTGGAAGGTCTTTCCTGTGTTGCTACCTGCAGTTTGGTCTTGGGCCCTGGCCAAGCAGAGATAGGGCATCTGTTTAGGCTTTGAATTCCTAATATTGAGAGAAACAAAACTAAAACAAAAAGGAGTAGATGGTGGTGTCAGGATTAGTGAAGTACCATACTAAGCATTACTGCTGCTGAACAAACTTAAAACTGTGAACCCTGATTTCCTCATCTAAGTAAGAAAAAAATATCAGATTATTTCTAAAGTCCTTTCTTGTTCCATGATAATTTGGAGGATCAAATTTATTGTCCACAGGGCCATAAACTCATATTCTACCCCCGGGGCTTAGAAAGGTCACTTAGCTCAGTGCATGAGTTTCCTGATCTGTTGGGTTGATCCAGCTGGGTCTACGGATTATATTTCCTGATATCATGCAAAACAAACAAGCAACAAAACCAAACAAATCCTTTATTCTAGATCAAATAAGTTCAGCATATAATACATCCTATGTTCCTCTTAGAGATTCATAATACACATTATTATATTAAAGACTCAAAGTATCCTTCAGTAAAGATAGGTTTATTTTACTCACTGTCTTAAAAGAACTTTTTTGGTGACACAGTTCATTGACATACCATGGACTGACCACTCTGGACTAGAGTATTTCTAAATCCCAACTGTAAACATTTCGATGCTATGTTTCCAAAAAATAATTCGAGATCAGATGAGTTGGTAGCCAGCTCTGTAAGTCTGCTGAGCTATGCCTTTCACCTTTTATTATATGTGAGGGTCAATTACATTCTAGGTGTGCTAAGTAAACCATGAAATTATTACAGTCAAGTGGTCCAGAATAAAGATAATGGAACCAGACTGCTTGGATTCAAAATTCAAGCCCTGCCTCTGCCACTTACTTGCCTTGAGAACTGGGACAAGTTAAGAAGCTCAGTGCTTCATTTTCTATCATCAGTTAAATGGACATGATGATAGTACCTACATTGTAGGGCTCAGACCAGGAGCAGGGGCTGGTACATAATAAGTTTTCAACAAACGTTACTACTACTATGATGATAGTGATGATTGCTAAGGGAACTTGCAGACTTCTCTCCTGGAGATATTGAGAAGGAATGGAAAGAGTTTCATCTCAGGTTCACGCATTGTTAAATTTTTATCTCCTTAAAATTTCTCCTCTCCATAGTGTTTGCCATCTCAGTAAATGGCATTAGCCTTCAGTCAGTAGTGCAGGCCCCAAACTTAGGAGGCCAATTAGTAAGTTCTTTGTCCTCTAGCTTCAAAATATCCTTCAAATTATATCTCAAAACCTGTTCTTTTGAGATATTTATTAATATTATCACAGTGCAAGCCACCACCATCTCTTCCCTGGAATCCTGCAATAACCATCTAATGATTTGTGATCCCCCATAGTCCCTTTATCAGTAGCAACTAGAGTGCTTATTTAAAACTTACATCAAATAATTTGCCTAGGGCCCCATTGCATTAGAATAAAATCCAGACATCTAACCATGATCTTCAGAGTCCCTAGCTGCCTCCCTAATCTTATCCCCTTCATTCCCAGTGCTTTGGACATCCTGGCGAAACACAGAAAGTTTGTTCTTACCTTGGTCTTTTGTATTTGATGTTCTTTTTGCCTACAGTATTCATTCCACAGATTTTTATACGCCTGGTTCCTTCTCTCTATTCTGGTCTGAGTCCAGTGTTACCTTCTCAGAAAGACAATCTGCCATCACTGTAATAGCCCCCAACACACTATCTGAATTTTTAAATTTGTTTATGTGTTTATTTTTCCATCCTTCAACCAGAAAGTAAAGCTGCACGGGGGTAGAGATCTTGCAAGTCTTGTTCATGGGCATTTAGAATAAATTTTGTTATTTCCATTTAAGTATATATTTAATGACTGAATGAAGTTTTGCTTGAGGGTCTAATGGTACCCATCTCGCAAGCTTGTTTTGAAGGTTAAAAGAGAAACTACACATAAAGCAGCTGAATTCAGTACTTAGCAGATGGAAGCTGCTTAGTATCTGCCCTTAGTATTCCTTAGTATTTTTATGCCACGTCCTCATTTTCCTGTTCTGTCCCCTCAGAGGTACTGAGAAAGAGGCTCAAGAGACTCCCCTTCCCCCTAATATCTGGAGGGTGCAAAGAAGCAGAGTCAGGTCCAGGATGTCTCTCACTATGTCACCAACTTCTATGGTAAAATTTATTCAGCATTTAAGTTTTAAGAGACATTATATATATTTCATACTCCATACAAATCTTTTTAAAGAGGAAGGAAACCACAAGAACAGATTTGAACCTATGATGGAATTAATTCATTATCCTGTAATCATTTAAAATGTTTAAGATATAGCTAATCATCTACATTTTTTCACCTCTTCTACGATCCAACATTTGGAATGAGTTCTCATTCTATAGTGTTATACTCAGTCTACTTTAAATCCTAATGTAATTAAAATTTTTTATTTCCAAGCTGAAAGCGCTGACCATAATTATGTATCATTTTCCATACCTAATCCATATTCTACCCTTCTGAGCTTCATGTTATTTGCATACTGAATTAGCAAGATTCATATTCAGGTACCTATGTTACTGATCAAATTGTACACAATGAAAAGTGTTGAGATATATCATATGTACAAACGTGTGTAACATGAGCATTTATATACATATATACACATATGTATATATATGTATGTATATATATATATAGTTTAAACAATAACAAGCATCTTTATTCACCATCCAGGTTATAAAAATAGAACATGATCAGTACCATTGACATTCCCTGTGTGCCCCCCTCTATTTACAGAATTTGGTAATAATCATTTCTTTGCTTTCCTTTATATCCCTAAACAATATAAGTTTAGTTCTGCCTATTTTTGTTCACTTCATACAAATGGAATCATACTGTATATATTGTTTGGTGACTTGCTTTTTCACTTTATATTATGTGTTTGAAATTCATCCATGTTGATGAATACAACTGATTCAGTCAGGCTCACTTTAGTACAGAATTCCATTGTGTGAATAAATCGCAATTTATTTCTCCCCCATCTTGTTGATTTGAACTGTTTACAGTTATTTGCTATTATGAACAGGGTTGCTGTGGACAATTTCTTATGCTTGTTAGTACATGTGTGCAAGGGTTTTTCTAAGGTTTATACCTATAATTGGATGACTCTGTCATAGGATATTCTCATATTCAGCTCTCCTGTGTTAATACCAACTTGCTTTCCAAAGTGATTATATCAAGTTACATTTCCCTCCAGTGGTACACAAAAATTCACGGGGCTTTCTGTCTTCCTGAACATTGTCAGGAAGACTGTCAGGCTTTCAAGTTTTGCCAGTTTGGCAGGTGTGAAATGGTATCTCCTTGAGACTTTAATTTGCATTTCTTTGCTTACTAAAGTCACTGATCATCTTTACATATATTTATTTGACATTCCCATTTTCTTTTCTAAGAAATATTTATTTGTGGGGTTTCTTTTTGTATTTGTCTTATTGATTTATGAGTTCTTTTTACATATTCTAGGTACTACTTTGTCTGTCATATGTACAACAAACACCTTTTCCCAATTATTTGGATTGTCATTTCATGATTCCTTTTGATAAACAGAATTTAAAATTTTAATATCGTTGAATTTACCAGTATTTTCCTTTTCTGAAAATTGGCACATACAACATTCTCCATATTGATGTAATAAAGATATTCTCCTACCTTTTCCCAAAACCTTAATGTTTAACTCTTCACATTAAAGTCCTTGAATAGATTTTTGTATGAATTCCAAGGAAGGAATCTTGTATTTTCATGTGAATTTGTAATTATTCAGGCATAATTTATTGAATAATGTGTACATTTCCCACAGATGTGCATTACCACCTCTATCATATATCAAGTCTCCAATTATGCATGAGTTTGTTTCTGAGCTCTCATTCTTATTTTGTTGGCCTATTTGTCTATCCCTGGGATAATGCTATAGTTTTAAAATTGCTCTAGCTTTATAATAAGTCTTAATAACTGGTAGGGCTAACCTTTTTTATCATTTTCTTGACTCCTACATGAAGATATTTAGAATCATTCTGTCAAGTCCTATAAAACGTCCCATTGGGATTTTTATTGAAATTGCATTGAAAGTGTAGATCAATTTGGGGAAGGGGGTTGATACCTTTACAACATTGGGTATTTCTATCCATAAAAATAGCATCTCTCTCCATTTATTTAGCTCTCCCTTAGGGTTTTTCAATAAAGGTTTGTACTTCCTACATAAAGAATTTACACATCTTTATATGAAAATTTTTTCTAGGTACCTCATCTTTTGGATTTGTAAATGATGTGTTTTCAAATTGTATTTTCTAATTTCTTCTATTAAAAAGCAATGTACTTTTATTAATTTTGATAATTAGGAAATGCTTAAGTTTTCTGTACATACAATGATGTTATCCTGAAATAATAGAAGTTTTATTTCTTAATTTACAAACCATTTGTATTTTTTTTTTTTTTTTTTTTTTTTTTACTTATTCCACTGATTCAAAAATCAAAGGTACTGTTGAACAGAAGTGATAGTGGGCATTTTTTAAATGTAAATTCAAAAGGAATGATTTTGATATTTCACCACTGAATAAGATATTTGCTCGAATTTTTTTGTAGGTATACTTTTCAAGATAAGAAAGTTCTTTGATTTCTAGTTTTTAAATAATTTATTATGAAGGGATGCTGAATTTTATAGAGTGCTTTTACCCGTTAATCAAGATGAATATGTAGATTTTTTCCCTTTGAACTGTTAATATGAAGTATGTTTCTGATTTCTAATGTTCAACCAACTTTACATTCTTGAGATAAACACAATCTGGTCATAAAAATTTAGGGTTTTTCTGTGCATTGCTGTGTTTGTCATACTATTTTAAATACTTTTATTATTTATTTAGTTACTGAAGTATAGTTGATTTACAATGATTAAGGTTTACAACAAAGTGATTCAGTTTTTTATATATATATATATGTTTGTGTGTATATGTATATATGTGTGTGTATATATTCTTTTCCATTATAGATTATTACAAGGTATTGAATATGGTTCCCTGTGCTATACAGTAGGTCCTTGTTTATCTATTTTATGTAGTAGTGTGTATCTGTTAATCTCAAATTCCCAATTTATCCCTCTTTGCCCTTTCCGCTTTGGTAACCATGTTTTCTATGTCTGTGAGTCTACTTTTGTCTTGTAAATAAGCTCATTTGTATCATCTTTTTTTAGATTCCATATATAAGTGATATCACATGATATTTATCTTTTTCTGTCTGACTTCACTTAGTATGATAATCTCTAGAATACTTTTATTTCTACAATTACCATTGATCTGATATTTTTCTTTCCTATCTGCTTGTCTGGTTTCAGTGTCAAAAGTTACTCATAAAATTATTTGGAGATTGTTTCTTTGCTTTCTATTACCTAAGATTAATAAATACGAGATTATTGATTCCTTGAGGATTTGTAGAACTTGCTTTTAAAATGCTCTGGGTATAATGTTTTCTTGAAAAGAAGATTTTTTTTTATAGCTGTCTTTTTTTTTTTTTAAAGTGTTATTAGCATTCAAATTTTCTCCCTTCTTGACTCAGGACTAATAATTTGTACAGTTCTAAGACTTTGTCCTTTCTACTTTGTTTTCATATTTAATTGTATTTTGTTGTTTATAATGTCCTCTTATCTTTTAAATTGTTTCTTTTAGTCCTAAAATTGTTTATTTGTGCCTTTCTTTCTTAAAAAATCTGTCTTTTTCTGGAGATTACTCAGTTTTATTAGCCATTAAAAACTAAAAAATTTGACTTCTCTAATCCTTTCTACTGTATCTTTTTTTTCTATTTTCCATTCTTTATTTTCTATTTCTGCTTTTAATTATGTTGTTTTTTTACTGCCAGCTTTAAAAAAATGACTTCCCTTTTTTACAACTTCTTAAAATTCCTTAGCCTATTTTAACCATGTATATGTGTACATATATGCATTCTATACTTTTCCTTCTAAGTGTACTTTATAAGTTTTGATACATTGTATTTTTATCATCTTTGAGTTTTAAGGATTTCTTTATTTTCATTATGCTTTATTTTATACATGTGCTATTTAGAAGTGTGTTTCTTTAATTTCTGTTTTTCTTTCTCCTCCTTTTTCTATTTGCTCCTTTTGTCTTCCACCTCTTTTTATCCATTCTATTATTTGTTTCTACCTTGTTTATAGTAAGAGAACATGATCTATATGACACTGATCCTCTGAAATATGGTGAGATTTTCTTTGTCCCACATTGTGATCAGTTTTCCTTAAATGCCTCATGTGAACTCGAGAATACATACTCTTCAATTAATGATTGTCCATCAGATCAGGGTTCTAATTATGTTATTCAAGGCTTTACTGTTTTCACCAATTTTGTTAATATTCCTTTATAGTATCAGTTATACTTCATAAGTGAAGTATATCAGAACTTCCCACTATCATGGCAGATTTGTCATTTTCATGTTTCTATATTTTTCCTTTTGTGTTTTTGAGGTTCATAGAAATTTGAAATTGTTACATATTCTTGGTAAGTTAAACAACTTACCAATAGATAGTGACAAACTTTTACCTCTGCTAAGATTTTACCTTAGTCTATTATGATTAGTAATAATAAATTGCATTAGCGTTGTTCAAGTAGTATTTTACTAATATAACTTTTGTTGCCTTTTTTCTTTTAACTTTTTATGTCTTTGTAAACATATATGTAAATTTTATCTTTTTTGAATCATCTGATATTTTTTATTAATTGGAGATTTAGTTCATTTATGTTGAATATTTCAGGTGTATTTGTCTTCATTTCTAACATATTACTTGTGTTTGTATATATTTTTTCACTTGTCTTTTTTTTCCAGAATTATTTTCTCATTCCATTATTCTCTTCCTTGAGTTTAGAATTTATGTATGCTTTGTCTATTCTTTTAGGTCAGTACACTTTAAATGCATATTTATCAGAATCTAATGTTAATCCATATTTTATTATCCACCCAAATAATAAAAGGATTTTAGAATGATTTAGTCAGTATTTTCTTTCTGACTTGTATAATTGTCCTAGCTTTTATCTATATTTTGATTCTTTTAACACCAGAAATAAGGCATGCATTTTTTTTCACTAGCTTAATTAATTTATTTTTTAAAGGGATCAGTATTTTGATTCTTCCTTTTTTTTAAGACGTGTATTATTATTATTATATACAGTGTCACACATATGTTTGCAAATGTCCTTTCTTCATCATTTCTTGAATCTTATATATTCCTTTTGAGATCATTTTCTTTTTCCTAACATATAAGCTTTAGAAGGGCCTATAGAGAGAGTCTCTTGATTCTAAACACTGTTTCTATCGATTGGTCTGTAAATCTTTATTCCACCCTCATTACACTGGACGTTCTTGGTTGACTTTTTCTCTCTCAGTATTTTGAAAGTATTATTCCAACTACTGGTTTCCACTATTGCATGTAAAAATCATCATTCAATGTAGATTTTTATTTTAAATCTATTTTCTTTGTTTATGGTATTCTGAAATTTCACTATGACATATTTAAGTATGTATCTCTTGTTGTTTATTCATGGGATATCTTGAATTTCTTAAATATATAAATCACTATCTTAGAAATACTAAGTTATTATCTCTTCAAATATTTCCTCTGTCCCATTTCGTCTTTCTTCTTTTTTGTGAACTTTGAATAGATCTGTGTTGCTGTTTCTCATTCTGTTCTCTAGCCTTTTAGCCTCTTTTATATTTTGCCCCTCAGTGCTACACTAGAGTAATTTCTTTAGATTTATCTTTTAGTTTGACAAATTTTTTGTCAGCTTTGCTCAACCTCCTGTTAAACTCATTTATTAAGGTTTTGATTTCTATTATAGGTTTTTATCTCTAGGAGTTTTATTGCTTTCTTTTGCAAAACTCTGTGGTTAATTGTTTTTTTAAAAAAATAAATTTATTTATTTATTTGGCTGTGTTGGGTCTTTGTTGCTGTGTGTGGGCTTTCTCTAGTTGCAATGAGTGGGGGCTATTCTTCATTGTGGTGCGCGGGCTTCTCATTGCAGTGGCTTCTCCTGTTGTGGAGCACGGGCTCTAGGTGCATGGGCTTCAGTAGTTGTGGCACACGGGCTCTAGAGTGCAGACTCAGTAGTTGTGGCACACAGGCTTAGTTGCTCTGCGGCATGTGGGATCTTCCCTGACCATGGCTTGAACCCGTGTCCCTTGCATTGGCAGGCGGATTCTTAACCACTGCGCTGCAAGGGAAGCCCTCTGTGGTTCATTTTTGAAGGTCTCTTTTTCCTTTGAGATACTCTCAGTGTCATCTTCTATTTGTTGCACTGAAAGCATTTATAGATGCTAAATATTTCTGGGTTTTACAGGACTGCCCCTGCAGTTTGTGTTTTCTGCTGACTATTTGAGTCTACTGCTGCCTTACATGTTTTGTTAACTTTTTTCTTATGAGCTTCCTGTTCCTTGGAACTTCACCTGTGGAAATTCTCTCAGGCCTGGTTTTACAGTGTGTTCCTCTAGAGAGGATTTGAGTTTGCTTTGTGTGTGGTGTTAGAGACACTACTCATCCGTCCCTCTTTAAAGTAAATGTATACATTAGGGATTCTTGAGCGAATCAGGTTGTACAACAGGATGTGGGATTAGAAAGTCTCAGGGAAAAGTTTTTCTCTCATTCCCACCTATAGTTAAGAGCATGAAGGGATGATACCCACTGTTGCCCTCTGCAGGAGGTTTTATTTTTCTCTCAAACACTTAAGAGATTCCAGCTATGTGTACACTGGTCTTCTGTCTGACCTCCCATCTACTTAGGCCTTAAGCTTTTCCCCTGTATTTTCTGGTCATGCAGTCTTCAAAAAACCAGGCTCTGGGGAGCTATGGTTTGGCTGATACTCCCAGAGTAAACACTGGCTTCAGTGCTATCTTACCTCTCTGAATTCATCCTTTCTTGTCATTTCTCTCCTCCAATGAATTCTCTTCATTTCTCCATCAACTCAGCCCTGCACTGAAATTAATATTTAAAAATCTATCATTTTTAGTTCTGTATTATAAATATGTCTGTGTGTGTGTTTAAAACTAGCCTGCCATACTACTGGAAGGTAAATGTGCATAGTTTTCACTAGAGAACTTCTTTTTATATTCAGATGAGCTTTATTTTTATTGTCTGTGTGTTTGTGTCTCTCTGCATATACATGTGTTTAACATATACAAATATATGTTAAACAATTTAAAGCTATGGATAAATAGCATCATAAATTTTTATTTTGCTAATAATCAAACAATTTTAGCTCTACATACAGAAAATAACATATACTATGGATGGCATTGTAGATTTAGAAGTTGTTCCTGTGCTAACATGTCTTCTCCTATCCCCAAGGTATCTCTCTTTTTGATTTCATAATTTAGATAAAATTTCAGGCATTTAGAATGAGGAATGATGGGGGGAAAAACCCTTCATTTTCAGGAAATAGCAAATCTTATAAAGTTTCCATCCAGCCAACAAAGGATAAGCCAATTTAACAAATACTTAGGATTGGACTTGGTCACAGAAAACAGACAGTTAACATAGGCCTTCTATCTGCTAGAAAGTTTAAGTTCAGGGCCATAGGTACCCATCCTTGGCAGTACCTGTAAATAAGCAAATTGGCAGAGGACTTCTCAGAAATGTGACCTTGCCTGCAGAGCTGGCTTCTAGAGTTAAAATGCCAGTTCTTATTATACAGGTGACATTGGATGCCTTTCTTAACCTCTCTAACCACCATTTCCTCATTTATTAAATGAATTTAATGAAAATAATAAATGTGTCTGTCTCATGTAGCTGCTGTGAGAAATCAAATAGTTTATTCAGTTGGATATACATTTGTGATTAATGTAAAGTATTAATAGGCCAGTCTAATTTTTCTGAGTCAGTGACAACATGTTCTATGATTCTGAAATTTTAGCCTTTTTATGCACTGAAATCCAGCAACTGAATTTTGAAGGCCTTCCTGCCTATCCCCCAAATTGAGAACCTACACTTGTCATGTTCCCACTTTTCTGAGGTTGATCAGCATTCAAAAACATCTTGTCTGTTACCAGGAGCACATGTAGATTTTTGTACCCAGGTTAGTGTTTTTTCTATACTCCACATAAGGTGGAGTTTGTGTGCCAACCCTATAGTGACTTCCAGTTTTAAAATCTGTTTGATATGCAGCCACGAAAGCACAATGGTGCATATTCCAAGATTTCTGAGACTCAGGAAGGAAAAGCAAGTCATCGTCTCTTCCCTGAATGCCTATAATTCTTCCTCTTGACATTTGTACAATGCATCCAGGTATTGTTTTTCTCAGTACTGTATTTCTCAAATTAGGTGGTAAATTTCTAGAGGGTGGGTATCCTGAAATGGTTTTCTTATGTTAATTATTCAATATATATTAAGTTTTTGAGAATAATCATATCCCTAATTCATTCATTTAACAAGTATTCATTAAGCACCTAAAAAAAAAAAAAAGCACCTAAAAGAAAAGTTCTAGGTCCTAGGGTATGCATGTCAGTGAACAAGAGATACAAGGCCCTGTTCTCATGGAATTTACATCTGCTTAAGAGAGACTGGAAAATAAACAAGTAAATTACAATGGATTATAAATAGTGGTAAGTGCTATGCAGTCATTAATGGATGTAGGATGGGAAGGATCACTTTGGCGAAGGTGGAGGGAAGGCCTTGGTAAGAGGTGATATTCGAGCTTTGAGTTAAACAATGAGGAGAAGCCAAGCATGTGAGGATGAGAGAAGAACAATCAGGCAGGGGAAAGAGGTTGGCATTTTGAAAAACAAGAAGAAGGCCATTGTAGCTGGAACATAACAAACAAGGCACATAGACTGGTACTATATGAAATCTGAGAAGCTGACCAGGGCTGGATCATTTAATACGTGATTTTTACTAACAGTATTCCAGGTGCAATTGAATAGGATTTACCATATTGACTTCTGTTTCATTTTGTTTCTTCTCCGTGTAAACTTGCTGCTATTCCCTTTGCTTAAGCTATCTATGCCAGTGAAAGTCTCTTTTCCTGTCTCAGCCTTCCACACATAACTTTTGGCCACAAAAGCTAGTTTGATTAGTAAGGGATTAAGGATTAAATGTATTAAGGTCTGGATTCTCTGGGAAGAGATTTTCCCTCTGAAAAGTGAGCTTTGCACATGAAGGGCAGATCATAGCAAGATTCTGGCTTCTTGCAATAAACAGATCACAAATCTGAATAAATTACATGTCCTCCCTTGGTTTAGCTTAATTTGAATTACTATTGTCTAATATGAGTTTCCTGAACTGTTAATCATGATTTATCAACAAGTTGATTGTGAAGCTATTAAACTATCTCTAATCTGATGACACAGCATTTCAGTGGTTACCACACCTTCCTACCCATAGGAAGAGCTTATGAAAGGGGATTCTTAGGAGCTTAGGGGACATCGTTAAACCTTCTCATAACCTTCTCATAGATGCAGGGCCCTTGGTCTTGTGGTTTATAGGTCTCTAGAAGTGTTGACATAGGGCCATTCTTTTCTGACAGTCGCATGGCTTTTTGCATTGGAAGAAATAAGTATTTGAAGGAAAATTGCAAGCAAATATGAATAATTTTGTCTGTGGCATTATCAATCTTCTGCTTTTGTAAAATGGATATGATTACTATTTTGAAATTATGGGCATAATGGTAATTTGCACCTGCAGGGTGACTGTCAAAGGGCGTCTAGTTGGCATTGCTCCGTGAGACTTGATTTTGAAATTTGGTACAAACCCCAGCTGGGAAGTTAGGCTACAGAAAGCAGCAGGAGCAAGCTAAATGTGCATAGAAACTGGTGGTGTTGGCGCTTGTTCTCAGCAGAGAGAGCCTCGTATGATGTCTGAGCACTTGAGAGATTTGGACCAAACAGCACTGGCATTATTTGATTTTGACTAAGTAGCCCTGGGATGAAATGGCCTTTCATTCAACTTTGTTAAACTTAAGGGCATGCTGGGCCTTGCTTCACTCTGAGTTTGCCAAGGACAGGGTTGGCAGCTGCAGAACAGAGCAAGACATTTCTGCCACATCAATCTCTTGATGGCAGCTGTACGCAGTACGGTCTAATAGGCACCTTTTCAACTCTGAGAGTTAGACTGTTTGCTCAGTGTTTCCTTGCTTGTCTGGGTACACAAAAAAGAATAGAAAGACAAGAGGCACGGAGCCTCTTTTTACATAATGTAGCTGGCGCCCTCTAGTGGGTGATGGTAAGTATGCAGGTAATTTGAACTGCACGTCTGGAAAAATAGGATTATTTCTAGCCTTCAGATGAATGATGCATACCCAGGCAGGATTGGGTTTGGGTTAGTGGGGCCTAAAGCTTATACAACTTAGGGGCCCCTTTTAGAAGAAAATGCAAAATATCTTATTTAAGTTTTACAAAAACCGGCAAACATGTAAACACAACTAGGATTCCTCCCTTATCACCTAAACCTCATGAAATTCATGGTAGATCCACCTCTGTATTTACTGGATTCTGTTTTTGCTGATTTTAAATAAAATATAAATTATGGAGAATATATTTTTTTAAATGTTTGGGAATTACAGCTTTTTAGTCTATTAAAGTTTGGACAAAATTATAATATAGTTTTTAAGTACAATACAAAATTCAGACTTAATTCTTTCTTTCTTAGAATTAGTTAATCCAGCCTTTATAGCATTTCTCAGAATGACTATTCTTCTATTCCCTAGCTGAGTTCAGAACTATATGTGCTAAGTAATGTATAACACATTAGTCTTTAACCTATAAAATCTTACTTGAGTATGGTAAAGTACAAAGTTAGTAAAGGTTAGTAAATAACTTTGCCTTCATTAACCTGAGGAGAGTATTTTAGTGATCAGCATATTCAACTTTGCTTATCCATTGGTAACTATAGAAATAGATGAATCTCATAAGCAGAAATGTTGGAATTTGCAAATTGGCTTGAAGAGCTGAAAAGTGGGAGCCAGAACCTGCCAAGTACAATGGAATAAGATTGATTCAGTCTTGAAGTGCAAAAACATTAACGAAAGACATTTCCCACTCAAACTGGGCCTTAAAAAGTCATTTTCTGAGACAAAATAAGCAATCCAGTTTTGACTGTTTCCTTGAATTAAAGGGGATATAGATTTGTGGTTTTGTGCTCAATTGCAAGCTCTTTCTTAAAAATTAAAGTGCCAAGTAAAGTTACTAAATCACAGAGTTTTCTATACTAAAAAGTTCCTAGATAATGATTTATAGATAAGTTTCCTTTTTCAAATAGTTGAATTTGTGAATGGGTTTTAAGCATATAATGTGCTTCTTTATCGCCCGAAATATGCAGTCTCACCACTCAAAAGGACCGTAGACTAATAAAACAGTACAGAGTTTTTTGGAATCAGATTCAGAGAGACAAGAGCCGAAAAAGAACCTGTAAGGCTGTCTCGTCCAGTCTCCTTTTCCATTAGACAGGTCAGGAGTTGTGTTCTTCATGTTTTCTTCACACGTAAGGATGGCTGATTTTAAAGAAAAACTTAAATTGAACTTCTCTGTCTTCATAAACATTGAGGCAAGCTACCTGAAGTATTAAAAACCCTGGACTTTTAACCAGAATCACTAGCTATTTTTATATAGAAATATAAGTTGATTTTATTTTCTCAAAGATAATGTATTCCAATTTAAAATCTAAGGTAATAATGGCTAGCCTTTTTGTTTGGTTTTTAATATATCAGGCACTGGTCTGTGTATTACTATAGTGCTTATGCTTCTCGTGTATTATTTCCCTTTTATCCTTATGACAACCCATTGAGGCTGGTGTACTGCAGATGAGAAAACTAAGGGCCGTAAAGGTTAAAGAAATTGCCCAGGGTAATTTAGCTAGCAAGTGGCAGACCAGGGCTCATACCCAAGCAGTCTGGCTTCCTGATATATTATCTCCCTGTCAGAAGACTTTGAGGAACCCACTGGAGCATGTGACAGATTAATGCATTAAAAAAGAAGGAATACAGATTGGATTATAAAACACAAACTTCGGAAGACAATAACTGTACTCACATAGATGTTGGTGTATTAGAAAGTGCACTCAGCTTGGAATCTTAAACTTCTGAATAGTGGTGGTAGTTAAAAATGGAGTAGACAGCCATAAAAAAAAGATGAAACCTTGCCATCTGTGACAACATGGATGGACCTTGAGGGTATTACGCCAGGGTGAAGTAAGTCAGACGGAGAAAGACAAATACTGTATGATTTCACTCGTATGTGGAATGTAAAAAAACAAACATAACTCCCAAATAAATGAACAAACCAAACAAAAACAAACACATAGATACAGAGAACAGAGTAGTGGTTACCAGAAGGAAAGGGGTGGGGTGGGAGAGGGCAAAATGGGTAAAGGGGATCAGCTGTATGGTGACAAATGAAAACTAAATTTTTGGTGATGAGCACTCTGTAATGTATACAGAAGTAGAGACATAATGTTATGCACATGAAACTTAGATAATGTCATAAACCAGTGATACCTCAATAAAAATTAAATTTTAAAAATATAGGAGTATGAGAAAACCATAATTCAAAAAGAATCATGTACCAAAATGTTCATTGCAACTCTATTTACAATAGCCAGGACATGGAAGCAACCTAAGTGTCCATCAACAGATGAATGGATAAAGAAGATGTGGCACATATATACAATGGAATATTACTCAGCCATAAAAAGAAACGAAATTGAGCTATTTGTAATGAGGTGGATAGACCTAGAGTCTGTCATACAGAGTGAAGTAAGTCAGAAAGAGAAAAACAAATACTGTATGCTAAAACATATATATGGAATCTAAGGAAAAAAAAAAAGGTTATGAAGTACCTAGGGGTAAGACGAGAATAAAGACACAGACATACTAGATCATGGACTTGAGGACACAGGGAGGGGGAAGGGTAAGCTGGGACGAAGTGAGAGAGTGGCATGGACATATATGCACTACCAAACGTAAAATAGATAGCTAGTGGGAAGCAGCCACATAGCACAGGGAGATCAGCTCGGTGCTTTGTGACCACCTAGAGGGGTGGGATAGGGAGGGTGGGAGGGAGGGAGACGCAAGAGGGAGGAGATATGGAGATGTATGTATATGTATAGCTGATTTGCTTTGTTATAAAGCAGAAACTAACACACCATTGTAAAGCAATTATACTCCAATAAAGATGTTAAAAATCTATATATAGGAGTAGATACAATTTCTAAGACAGGAATTCTTGCTAAAAGTGGAAGGGTCAGAATGTGGAAGCTTAGGGAACACCAGAGAAGAGGAAAGGTGGCCTGAAAGTGACACTACAAAGGAATGGTCAGTGGGGTGGGAGGGCTGCCGGTCTGGCAGTGCCCCCGGGGGAGGGAACAGACACTCTCAGCAGCTGAGGGCAGATGGCAGTGCTGGCCGTCCAACACACCACACACTGCCTCCTTGAATAAGAACACCTGAAAGTGACCTAAAGGTGTCTGGTCACATCAGCCACATTTAGAGTCTGATTATACCCTATAATCAGATGGAGTCTTAGGCTCAGTCTGAAGTACCTGAGTTACTTCACAGGGGGTGGGGGCAGGGTGTTAGTATTCCTTAGATAAGAACAGGTTACAAGTTATCCTGTTGGTGAGCCTCAAACAAGAAAGAGCAGGCTGCTACTTTTGATGTTGAATTCCTATACAGATGGTGCTAACAGATGTTTCCAAGCAACAGACTTCTAAAAATCACAACTCTACTTGAGGCTTCAAACACAAATACACACAGACTTTGTAGTGCTTTGGCATACCTCTTGTTTTAAAAATAGTACCACACTCTCAACCCCTTGGGGTGAGCGGAACTCTGTATAATTACTCTTTTCACATTTAGATGTACCTTACTATGGTTGAGAATGTTCATGTACACTTAAACGTGGTTTTCCTGTCTTTTTAATGGCTTTAACGGGATATGGAGAATATGATGGCTCATAGATCCAGCAAATTCTAGAATAATATGAAAAGCACACTTCCCCAGCTTAGAAAACTACAATCAAAGAGATGTAGATAACAAAAGTGACAATTAAAAAAGACTTTTTTTTAAAACTCCCAGCAGGAGAATTCATGCAATCATTAAATATTTGAGTACATACCAGTTATCTATGTGGGGAGACAGCAATGAAGAAATGCATTCCCTTGGAGCTTTATTCTAGAAAATAAAATAGGTAAATAATGAATAGTATGCTAGGTGGAGGTGAGTGTTTTGGAGATAAGGGGACCCAAGTTTGTTCCTGATCCTTTAAGAGTCTCAGGGTGCTTTTTATTTTTTTAATTTATTTTTATTTTATCTGTGGCTGCATCAGCTTTTTTATTTTATTTTATTTATTTATTTATTTATTATTTTTGGCTGTGTTGGGTCTTCGTTTCTGTGTGAGGGCTTTCTTCATTTGTGGTGAGTGGGGCCACTCTTCATCGCGGTGCGCGGGCCTCTCACTGTCGCGGCCTCTCATTGTGGAGTACAGGCTCCAGACGCGCAGGCTCAGTAGTTGTGGCTCACGGGCCTAGTTGCTCCGTGGCATGTGGGACTCCTCCTAGAAAGTGTACCATTTATCCTGAGATTGGAAGAAGGAAAGGAATCAGCCTTTTAATTTATGTGTTTGTGTATTTGTGTGAGGGGAAGATGGAGGGTTACTTTTCAGGCCGTGAGAACACCACATACAAAGTCCCTTAGCCAAGGGGAGTAAAATCCGGCGCCTTCACGGATCTGCATGAAAGCTTTGGCAGGACTGAGTTGGAATTGGAATACTGAGTGCCCTGAATCTGTCTCTTAAAGCAAACCTGATGGTAAAGCCTTATTTGACTCCATTATTTACTTTTTCCTACACACCCCTCTTTCAGGAACTTGGGGCTTATTTCCCTCCATGCTGGGTATTGGTGCATTTGACAAAGTATGAATCAGCACTGCTCCCAGAACCACCTCTCCCTGTCTAGCTTGAGTCCCACCACCTAGACTCTGTTTTCAGAGATTTGTTTTCTGAGCATCGGGGCAACCAATACTTCCAAATGTTCCCACCGCTGTTCTTCCTAGGAAGTCACTGAGTCCCCATCAGTCTCCCGTGTCATACCAGACCTCCTCAGAGGCTTGACGCCCTTCTGAGACACTGGTCACCAACACACATGTTTGGTAAAAAGAGACAATTTTAATTTTTTTCAGTTAGATAAAGTTTTCCTTTTAAGTCTAGATTTTGGTTTTCCTTTAAAAATACTGCATTTTTCTAAAGTTCCAGGTAGACAAATATTTAACTACACTCTGAATTGCCTTGGTAAATCTCAATTAGCCAACATACCTTTGAGCTCTGTTGTGTAACTGTCCATATTTGGGGTTTTCTTTTTTTTTTCATAGTATATTTTTTACCCAGTGGGTAACACTCCAGCTGTTGATACTGTCACAGGAAGGGGTTGCCCTCTTCTGCCTGTGTGAACATTTTGAGCTTAGTAACTGGGGCAAAGGAAATACTTGTGGTAAAGGACAATCTGTTAAAGAAACTAAGTTACTTCCTTTCATTTACACTATGGGGTATTCAGCAATTTGGAGAAACTGGAAGAAAATAATACACAGAAATGGTCATCGGGTGTTTTTTGTGCTGAAGCGGGATAAGTTTAGTGAGAAGAAAAATCGAGAAATAAGTGTAATCTTTGCCAATCTGATGTCCAAAAAGTAGCATCTTACTGTTTTAACTTGGATTTCTTTGATTACTATTGAGATGAACTATCTCTAGGTTTACTTGTTGTGCATAGCCTCTTCTTGTCTCTTAGCCGTTTTTCTTTTGAGGCTTTACTCTTCTTATTGATAAATAAGATTTCTATATATGTCACATATGGATATGTTAGTATGTAATCATTAACGCTCTTGTCGTATATGTTTCCAGGTTCTTATTTCTGATCAGATCTGTCTATTTCTTTATATCAAGTTGAACCATATGCTGTTGCTGTTTCTGTACTTCAAACTTGGTTAAAAAATAATGTAGAAATTACAAACGGTTCAACCTAAATAGCTTATGACTTAGAGTTTGTACTCACCCCAGATTATATTGTTTCATATGTACTTTTTTTCTCATGCCTAATAACCTATATAATCCTTTAAAAATTGTGTTTTTTTGAAAATAAGTACTTTATTACTCCTTAGTGTATTAAAAACTCTCTCTTCTAACATGGACTGCTTTTATCTGATTTGGTGCCTTTTGCTTTTGTTCTAATACAGTGGTGTTCATACCCTTCCTTAACTCTGTTTAGCTTCAGCTTAGGAGTTGCCCCCTCTGGGAAGCCTCCTCTGACCCCCTTAGCTTGGTTTGGTGCTAATGTTCTGTGCTTTGGTGGGACTATGTATATCCTTCTCCCCTGAAATTTACGACATTTACTGGGATTGTTGATTTCTCCACCTCCAATCTGTGACCACATTTTGTTTACTTCCAAGTCCTAGGATCCAAGATACTGGCTGCCTCATAATAAATTTCCAATTAATGTTCCTTTTACCTGAATTAAACTACTTGAGCAGGAGTTTCCCACGGATCAAGGAATAGAGTCGTTATTTTTATAGCTGACGTGATATACACGCAAGTAGCCTTTTCAGCGCAGCACTGATACACATAATAGGACCATGAGAACAAAATGTGCTGAATTGCATTGTGATCCTACAGTCTTTCTAATTAGATCTCTCTTCCTTTTTCTTTCCTTCTAATTTATTTTCCTTTTTATATTTTCAAAATAACCTCCTTCCTTACATTGCTAGTCTCTGATCTTGTCTCTACATCCTTTTCCTGAAACCCATCTGTTGAGTGCAATGTTTAACTATTTCATGTGCATGTGTATTACACCATGATGAAGTGTTTTCCTATTTGAATATTTTACTCTTTATTTTACTTAAATATAGGCTAGATGTTTATTGAAAAAAATGTAATTAGAAGAGTCATATCATTATATTCAGGCTGGACTGTAGGCATTTTCTATTTGGGGAGATGCTCTGTATTTTACCTGATCATAAACATATTGTAGGCCATTAACCTCATTCATAGACTTTAGAATTTCCCACTTTGTACTGTTCTTTGCTGACCACATCTTTCTTTTTCAAGCCTGTGTGAAAAAAAAATCACCAAATCCAGTTATGCTACTTTGATTTATCACACTAACTTTTCCAAAACTTTCCTCTCATAAATGTTGTCTTTTACATCAAGTATAAATAGTTAATCGTAAACTCTTTTTATTTATTTATTTATTTTAATTTTACTTTAATTAATTAATTTTTTCACATCTTTATTGCAGTATAATTGCTTTACAAATAAACTCTTTTTAGAAGGCAAAAATTTAAAAAGTTTGTTATTGAGGAATAATGACTACATATGAAAAGGCCCAGGAAAACATGAAGTTTAAATCAATAAAGAAATGCATATCTCTATATACTTTACTCAAAGCAAGAAATTTATTTACCATTTCCATCTTACTCTCATCTTTTTTCTGTGCAGGTCTTTGTGGGGAGGATTATTATCCTGAATACTATTGTGTTAATTATTCCCTTACTTTTCTTGATAACTTTTAGAAAACAACCTTTCTAGGAATTCTGACATATTATATTGTTTAGTTATCTGTTTTTGTAATTTAGGTAATTACAATAAAATCATACCACATGAAGTTTTAGGTGATTTGATTCTATCATTCAACGTTATATTTTTGAAATGTATCTATTTGGTGAATGCAACTTACATTCTTTCTTTTTCATGGCAACATAGTATTTCATAGTATGGATATATCACAACTATTTTTCCATTTTCTTTTGAGGAACACATAGGGGTTTTCCAGTTTTATTGCTATTTCAAGCAGCATAATTGTAAATATATGTATTTCCTGGTGCACATGTGTGAGAATTTTTTCCAGGGTAAATACCTAGTAATGAATTTTCTGCATCATAGGCTAGGCAACAAGTTCAACTTTCCTACATGATTTTCCAAAGTAGTTTTACCCATTATCATACCTAGTTTCAATGGATGAGAATCCTCTGTGTATATTCATGGCAACACTTAGTATTACCCTGCATTTACATTTTTGCCAACCTTGTGGGCATGAATTGTATCTCATTGTGCTTTTAATTTACACTCCCTTGATTACTGAAAAGGTTAATATCTTTCAATACGCTTTGGGGCCATTTGTTTCTTCTATTTTGAATTCATGTTCATTCCTCTTTCCCATTTTTCAATAGTGTTGTTTGACTTTGTCTTATTAATTCATAGAGTTCTTTATATACACTGCATAGTAACCCTTTGATTATGTGTTTTAAGTGTCTTATCCAAATTTATAGCTTGTATATTTATTTACATTATTTTATTCTTATATTTATATATATTTTATATTAATTAAATTTTGTATTTCTTTTAAAAATATAATTGTATTTACCAATTTTTTCCCTTCATAATTTGCCCATTCTCTGCCTTGTTTAAGGAATAATTTTCTATCTCCTAAGGTAAAGAAAAAATAAATCTTTCCTAAATTGCTTCTAAAAATCTTGTCTTTTACATTTAAGTGCTTAATTCATCAGGAATTGATTTATCTGTATGGCCTAGAAGGGGATTTTTTTTCTTCCCACATATGTAGTCAGTTGTCCCAGTACAATTTATTTTAAAAAGTTCATTCTTTCTCCACTGATCTGTATTATAATCTCAGTCATATATTTTGACTGTGCAGTCATCATTGTATTTCCAGGCTCTCTATTTTGGTTGGTTGCTCTATTTGTTAATCCCTGTTCCAGTACTTGACTACCTTTATTAATACGGCTTTATAATAAAGTTTAGTATCTGGTAGTCAAGTCCCATGATATTATTCCTCTTCTTCATTAGTATATTAGCAATTATTGGAACCTTGAAATTCCTTATATATTTCAGAATCAGTTTTTCAAGTGTCACATATAAAACACACACACACACACACCCAGAGTTGAGATTTTGATTGGAATTGAATTTATAGATAAATTTTTGATCAAATAATATTTTTGCAATACTGAGTGTTCCAGTCTGTTAATATAATATTTCTACTTTTTAAATTATTCTTTCATGTCTTTCAATAAAATATTATAATTTCACCATAGAGATTTTGCATGTGATTTTTTATGCTACTCTAAGTGGTGACTTATTTTTAAGTTGTCATTTTCTAAATTTTGTTGACAGTGAATAGAAATTCAAGTTTGTTTGTGTGCACTGATTTTTATATCCAGTAATTTTGCTAAGTGTGTTAAAAGTCAGTAATTTGTTGTTTGAATCTTTTTTTTATTGTCTACAACCATTATCATATCATGGTGAATAAAGATAATTTTGTTTTTCGTTTTCTAATTCTTATGCCTTTATTTTTTCCTTGTCTTACTGCTAAGAACTTAAGAACAAGGGCAAACAGAAGGGGTGATAACATGCATCTTTGCCTTTCTTTGCAAACTCAAGAGATACTTTCAGTATTTCAACATTGAGAATCAGATGGGCTCTCTCTGTCTGCACTAGATCTTAATATTGTGTAGACCCCTAAGTTGAGATAAATCACTGGAGGCAAAGGAGAGAATGCCAGGTTAAATTTATATTTCTGCCACAAAGCATATTAGGACCTTAAAGTAAAAATTAATTTCTATCAGAGAAAAATAAAATGATGTTATTTCTTGTACATCTAAGTTTGTAGACTAAGGTACATTCCCACTACATAGTGAATAGATTCAAGAAAATGACACTTTTTCCAGTGAGGGAAATATCGTCAGAGCATTTTCCAGCTCTCTCAGTGGACAATTTCTTAAGGAATTCCTTTGCAAAAATTCTCCCTGTTAGAGAGCAACACAGTGGGTGACAGATTAACTAGTCATTGCAGCATTTCCTGGAAGGAAGGTGACAGGGTGCTTGCAGTTCCATTTAACTGTCCCAATAAGTATATGAGGGACCTGGTTGCTCTTTTACCAGTACTTTACTAGGTAAGTGTAAGTGATAGAAAAAAAAAAACAGGACAATTGTACTACACAAATGTCTCATTCTAAAAAAAAGAAAAAAAAAACCCCAGAGCCTCTGAAGTCTCACTCAGTAAAACCACTCAGTTCCATCCCAAATAAAAACAGAATACATGGTGCTGGTCCTGACATAAAGAAGGCTTTCTGTGTAGTAGACATTCATCCTCCTGAAATCCACTTGGAGGCTTTAGAAGTCAACTCCAGGCATAGCAAATCTAGGAGCACCTCTGGTTGACACACCCCTGTCTCAGTGAAAGTGCCCTGAGTCACAGGAGCAGCCTGTTGCTTGGGTGAATATGGACAAGGGAGATAGTTTATTCACAGCTCCAGGGAAGGAGAGAATGAACATTATACAGAAACCATTGGTTACAGATGAAGAAATATGTTGATTGTAGCCATGGGCATATGTTATTCTTACACAATTGCTCAGAGATAAGAGATGGCATATCCTATATTGTCAGGAACTAGAGTTGAGACACACAGGTTAACTCGGTGGAGCATCTCGGGGAACAATGTGTAGGCTATAACTGGGATGTTGGTTGGCCTAGAAAACGTGTTTCATCATGGCTAGTGGACGTGCCTCTTGGGCAGAGTAAGCCAGGCTTTGCTCCGGGCACAAACATGAAAAAGATGCAGAAACTTGAAATGTTTTTTTAGAGATTCATCATCTCCCCCAAGAGTTCCAAACCCATTATGGGCACAACATGCTTAATTGGCACTTTAGAGAGTAGATTAATAGTAAACATTGTAAAGTTCCCAGAATTACATAAAGTCTTCCTTTTGATATTGTAAACTTTTAATGTATAACTTTATTGACATCCTAATGACAATGCTAACAGGGAAAAATGCAAGGCATAGTGATACTTTATCAAGTTATCATTTATTGATATCAACTTGGCTTGCCAATGCTATCTCCCTGTTCCTGTGATAAGAGATGAAAGGGAATAGAAGACAGGAAAACAGGATTGGTGGTGAGAAGTCAGATGGCAGGGCCATCCTTCCTTTCTTCCGAAAACGTGTTGTCATGTTTGTTGTCAATACCACAATGCAGTGATTGTGGCTTTGCTCTAGTAACCACTGTTGAAGGACTGTATAGATGGAACTGAACATGTCTCTGATGGTGAAGGGGGACATAGAACAAGTCAGATTTTGATTTTTCCCTTTTAACTTTAAGATTGTGGTCATGTAAAATTATTGTTAGGGAATTAAACATGCTTCAATATCATTTCTATCTTATAAGTTCATGTAAATTTTTTAGATCCTGGCTCTTTGCTTTCCTAGAAATGTACATCTGAGCTCTCTCTACATAGAGCATAATTATGAATAAATACTATGACTCTATAATAGATGATCATATAAAATGATAAAATATATAATATGAAATTTTAAATTTGTATGATTCCTATTACAAATGGGCTAATTGCACAGCGTTAGACTTGAGGAATAAAGTCTAACCAAGTAGACCAAGCATGTGAGCTTTGTCTGCTGGATACAGGTGCATTTAATCTTTTCATTAGATTATACACTTCTGAGTCTGTTTCATCTTTGTACTTCCCAAGCTCCTTAAGTACTTATTGAATGAATAAATACATGGATGAGTTAGTAAATTAATAAATGAGCTAATACATAAGTACATAAATACATAAATACTTGGTATTTCTCTAGGAAAAGTGGTTAGTACATATTGACTTATTTGGGCTTTGTGCACTATATTGCCAAATAGACTTTCATTATTTTTATACCCCTTACATCAGTGTACAAGGTTTTGTATTTTTAACTTAAAAATTTTTTGTTATTGTTTAGAATCTAGCTATGTGAAGTTGTAATCACCTTTTAGAAATGTCAGTTTCTTTCTATGCCACTTCTACTTTCTTGATGTCTTCATGACTGAACATTAAAAAAGAGAGAGAGAGAAAAATCAAACACTTCTCTTCCATACCCAGGCACTGTTTGAATAGGATGCTCCCTCATTCAGTTTACTACCTGCAGGGTTCATTTGCCAAGATTCCTTTGAAGCACGGCTCTTAGCTTTCTAAGTTGTGAATTAAAAGGTGTTCCCTCTGTTACCCAAAATTATGTCTCAGATGATCCAGCTGGCAAAACAAGGCTGGGATAAGTGGTACAGGTCTGCTCTTCATAAGACAACGGATGAGAGCCACTAGTTTGGCCCCCCAGGGATAGAGAATGAATAGATCTTTATCCTTTTTCTCCTCCCGTCACACTCCTGTTCACCCCTTTCTCTCATGTCTTTTGATTGAAGGAGACAGCTTCTGTTACTGTTCAAGTGGAAAAATGACTCAGTGTGTTTGGGACTTCGTTTCTAGGGCTCCGGGAGACAATAGTGACACCCCCCATTGAGAGGTGTGTTTGCCTGTTTAGTCATTTTCCGAATCAAACCAGGTCCCTCTGGGAGCCCCTTCTGATTCTTTTATTTTATTTTTAACTTTTGCTTTTGTTTTTTCCACAACCAGACACTCCTCTTCTGCCTCTTAAGTGGAACTTGTATTCCTCACTTATCATGGTCTCTCAGAAGCCCACTCTCCTTTTCCTTGTTGTAAGAATGACCTACATTTCCTTTACCCATGACCATGATAAGCTGGTGCTAAGTTGCATCCATGGTGGAGAAATCCAGAAAATGTATTAAGTCAAAAGATAAGAGACCCTTTCCAACTGTGATTCTCTTAATTCAGCAGTTAAGTTTTGGAACTAAAATAGGCTTAATAATTTTGAATATAGGGAAATTCTTTGTCAATTTTGTTCTTAGGTAGGAAAAAGGGAAAAATACTCATACTTTTTTATACTTGTCAACTGGGACTCATTTTATTACTAGCACTTATTGTAAATTATAGGGTTAATATGTTTATTCAAAACTCCAATAGCTCCACTCCCTGCAAAATTTCTCTCTTAACTACATGGAAAATACTCTGCACATCAAATTTAGGAGAACTGTATTTTATTTCCTCTTAAAATTTTGATTGGAATTAGACACACTGGATGGTTTGTGTCTTTGTAGGTACACGAATGCCATTATACTTCCCACTGCAGCACGATTGGGAAGTCACACACACAGGAATGCATTGCAAGTATGTGAGGGTGTGAGGGGGTATAATGTTGCTTCATTTTTGAGAGCTCTGATTAAACAGACACGTTCTGCGGCTGTGACTTTGTACAGATGGCAGGACTAAACCAGAGAGGCTGAAAGCGCTTTCTAAAATGAAGCCAAGAAACAGATCTAGTTTTCTCCACTGAAAGTTTGGGGAAAACCACATGAAAGTACATGCTATTTGCATGTGCATGCATGCTGGATGTGTGTAGATCTTTTACCCCTATTTTTGGTCGTGGAATTGTATATGCCACACCTACTACCTACTGGTGAAGTCTTAAACCATATACATATTATGTAGAAGTTTAAAAAAGGATGTTTTATTTAACAGAGAAAGTGGCTGGATATAGAGCAGTTTTCCCTGCCTTGGCTCTTTGAAACTGCTTTGGACAACTTGGGTACAAATCTTTTAGAAGGTCTAAAGACAGCCAAAAGATTACCTCTATTACATTTGTTTGAATTGTTTTCCACCTTATCATATTTTTCTTTTTCCTTTTTTCTTTTTTTTTTCTGATGATCATCTCTTCTACCTTAGCTCTGGTCCTCTAATATTTTCCCCAGTTGGTTCTTGCTTAAAAAAAAACCTTCTTCTCTACATCATGTACATTTCTACTAGATCTCCATATTCTCTGCCCTAAAATCTTCCCTAAATAGTGGCTATCACACAAAATAAGACAAAACAAAAAATTTTACCCTTTCTGCAGTTCAGAATGTGCAGTTTTGCTCGAGGGATAACTGAGCCCCTGGTTCCTCTTCTTGGCTGGGTTCAAATACTTCTCACTCTTGGATGGAATCTGAGCCACCACATAGGTTGGGAGAAGGATTCAACTCACCAACCTCTTATATGCCTTTGGAGAAAAAAGTGAAATCAAATTTTCACAGAGGGCTAAGTTATTCTCTCCACAGGTATCTATGGAGCATCTACTCTAGTTGACCCAATTCTTGGCATAAACATTGGTAAATCGGGCAGATAAAGTTTCTGCCTTCAAGAAGCTTACATTCCAGGACTTCTCTGGTGGTCCAGTGGTTAAGACTCCCGCTTCCAGTGCAGGGGGCGTGGGTTCGATCCCTAGTCGGGGAACTAAGATCCCTCATGCTGCGTGGCGTGCCTCCACCCACCCAAAAAAAAAACCCTAAAAAAAACCCTTATATTCCAGTGATGGGGAGACAAACACTAAACAGAATAAAAATGAACAAGACAATAAGCTATGGATAAGTGGAAGAAAGAAAATAAAATGGAGTAATTTCATAAAATGTGACAGGGTCTTATAATGTGTAGAGTCTTGGATTATATGTCGGGGAGACCTGTATGAGAAGACATAACAGTTATTATTGCTGTGTAACGTATCACCCCACATCTAACAGCTTAAAAAAATTTATTGTATCATATGATTTTTGTTAGACAGGAATTCAGTGATGACTAAAATGGGTAGTTCTATCTCAGGGTCTCTTAGGAGATTGCAACCATCTGAAAACTTGACTGGGGCTAGAGAATCTGCTTCCAAGATAGCTCACTCCCACTACTGTTGGCAGGAGGCCTCAGTTCCTTCCCCTGTGGATCCTTCCATAAGAGCACACGAGTGTTCTTGTGACATGTTGACTGATTTTCCCCAAACAAATGAATCAAGAGGGCAAAGCAGAGTAGCGATATATTTCTTAGCCTTGGAAGTCGCATGATACCACTTTCTGTGCTGTTGGTCACACAGTTTAATGCTGGAGGACACTACTATAAAGGTGTGAATACCAGGATGTGAGGATCATTTGTGGGGTGGGGGGACATTTTGGATGCTGGTTACCACAGGAAAGGATAGCTGAACTCAGGCCAGAATAATTAGAAAAAATCTGTTAGACGAATGCTCAGGGGGAGGGCATCCCAGCTGGCAGGAGCAACAGTTCGTATGACACTGAGGCAGAGAATACTTGGTATTTTCAAGGAATAGATACAAGGCTAGATTGAGTAAATGGGAGAGTTGCATAAGATGAGTCCAAAGAACAAGGGCCAGATTACATAGGACCTTACAGGGGTTTGGAATATATTCTGAATGTGGGGAGAAATTGTTGGCAGGTTTTAAGCAGAGGAATAACCAAATCACATGAGTATGTGTTGAACAAAAGTACACTTTGAAGAACTGAATTGGCCCTGAAAAATTGTAATACTGAAGAGAATGAGTTTGACTAAGACTTTCGACTTTGACTCTTGATGGTCATACTGTGCAAATGCATCAAAGATGTGACATGTATTTATTCAACTCTGTTGAGTAATAGAACAGAATTGATCCAGAGATTTAAGCATAAAGTGTGAGCATCTCTGAATTAGCCCAAACTCTCTATTCTGTCATCAAAAGGAGGCTGTACTTTTGACCCTGACCATTTATAGGAACCAAAACCCACAGGGAATTTCAGGCAGGAATATACCTATTGAGGTATTTTATAAATGTTTCAAAGGTCAGGTTGAATTCCTGCTGAAGCAGTTGGGTGTTTTCCCCTTTGTTTGCCAGATAGAATGTCATTCACTCTGATTTCTCCAGTTCTTTTTCATGCTGTTAAAAAGCAGGAAAATTTTCTAAAAATGTTCTCATTTTTAGAAAATTCACTTCAGACATAAAAGAATAGCTCTTTCTTCTCTTGACACCATGCCCCACCCTCTCAGCTCACTGGCCAGTGATGTCTTGCCCTTTAGAAGGTGGTTCTAACCTACAGAGAAAACACAGCATTTTATTTTAAATGAGATTATTCTGCTCTGTTGCTCTGTGCAGGTGCTGAGATTCTGGCCATGGTTCACTGACTTGGAGGAGGGATGTATACAGTTTTTCTTAACTACCTGCCATGCCCCTCAAAACATTTCAACAGTAATAGAATGTATTTTATGCACATGAAAATGTTCATAGTCGGGGCTTCCCTGGCGGTGCAGTGGTTGAGAGTCCGCCTGCTGATGCAGGGGACACGGGTTCGTGCCCTGGTCCAGGAAGATCCCACATGCCGCGGAGCAGCTGGGCCCGTGAGCCATGGCCGCTGAGCCTGCGCGTCCGGAGCCTGTGCTCCACAACAGGAGAGGCCACAGCAGGGAGAGGCCACAGCAGTGAGTGGCCCGCGTACTGAAAAAAAAAAAAAAAAAAAAAAAAGTTCATAGTCTCTGATCCTGATTATGTACACAAAATTAACCTTTGCTCCAGGTCTAATGGTTTGATGTGACATTCTTATCTCTTCACTGCTTACATTTCCTTCTTTTTACTTAAGAACAGGAACTTTTGACTTGCATATAATGTACCAGCTCCTCAAATACAAATCTACTAAATTTTGCGTGTCTTTATTATTTAAATATTTCTAACAGTTGGAATGTACCTGCATTGTGGAACTGAAAACCCATGTCTTGGTTCACTCTCCACCTATGCCCACACCCTACACCGTATGCTGTTAGTCACCGATAAGTATGCCATGTACTTGGCTGTCTTCACTCCTTGTTCCTGTGGTTTGCTCTACATGAAATGTCCTCTAACTTTACTTCTGTCATGAATTTATATTTCTCTTTCGAAGTTCAATACAAATATCACTTCCCCTGAGAAGCCTTCTCTGATCCCTATAAGCAGATCTATCTCCAGTTCCCACCATAAACCCATGCTAGGACATTCAGGTCTCTGCAAAGAGCATTTAGTTCTAAGTACCATAGTTGCTTAATGACGTAATTCAGTTCATAGTCTCTGATGTATCATAGGCTCATAAATATTTATCTTAACCAGTCAGCCCAAAATCATTTTAAGTAATCAATATAAAGTATTTCAGTGTTATCAAGCAAATATGCTTCTGTGTCCTTTGCTCATCAGAATCTTGTAACAGCTTCAAGAAAAGGAACAACTTCAGGGTGACTGATCTCAAGGGATTTTAAATCCACTGAGATGGAAAGTAATTCCTGACTTTTCTTATACACCCTACAAGCTTTGGTAGCAACAGTCAGGAAGATCAGAGGCTCATATTATTTGTGTGATGATTGTTCTCATATCATCATTTATCACCCACTGGGAACATTATCAAACATGATACAAGTTCATCTTC
Organism: Aethalodelphis obliquidens; assembly: GCF_003676395.1. Classification (NCBI taxonomy): domain Eukaryota; kingdom Metazoa; phylum Chordata; class Mammalia; order Artiodactyla; family Delphinidae; genus Aethalodelphis; species Aethalodelphis obliquidens. The sequence goes on from NW_020837951.1 coordinate 47,859,023, forward strand.
TGTCATGTCCATTTATTTAGATTATGTGGCAGTAAACAAATGCTGACTCACATCTCTGGGCATTCTAAAAAGTAAGTATAATTAATCACACAGAAAGAGTGAGCCTTGGCATTTAAAGTGGGATACGGGCTGTGGAGTTTTAGGTCCTCTGAGGGGAGGAATGGCAGAGATGATGAATAGAGTCTGAGTGAGGCGCCTCCCTGGGACTTTTGAATTTCTCTGTGCCTGGAGGAGTGACAGGAAGCAGCTGCAGTACAGAGTCCTTAGGGAAGTTATCATGTGTTTACTTATCTGTGTATGGGTTTATTCATGAATTCAGCAATCATCTATGGAGCTCTCTCTATGTGAAGTCACTGTGCTGGGTACAGTGATAAATGAGACAGAAGTGTATTACCCTCATGTTGCTTCCAGTCTAGAAGGGAAGACAAACATGATTACATGAATAATTTGTCTACTATCCTTTTGATAAATACCATAAAGTAATATTCTGGGTTGTTAGAGCATGTAGTAGTGGTTAGGGTGTTAACTTTTTGCGGTACGCGGGCCTCTCACTGCTGTGGCCTCTCCTGTTGCGGAGCACAGGCTCTGGACCCAGCCGCTCCGCGGCATGTGGGATCTTCCCGGACTGGGGCACGAACCCGTGTCCCCTGCATCGGCAGGCAGACTCTCTACCACTGCGCCACCAGGGAAGCCCAGGGTGTTAACCTAGTGGCGGCCCTTAGGAGGCCTTCCTAAGGAGGTGACAGTTAAGTTGAATTTTAAAGGATAAGGTAGTCAGGCAAAGAGAATGGGACATGGGGAGAAGGACAAGTAGGCCAGGATGGGGGAGAGAGATCAAGCTCCAGGTGGGTAGAACCGCCACTCTCCGTGGATGAATTTGCCATAAAAGATGGACAGAGTGAGGTTTCTTGCTTTTTTCTAAAGTTTGAGTTATGTGGAAGTAAAATTTACTTTTGACATGACTTTTCCTGGGGAGGGAGAAAGATATGATATTCAAAGGATTCAAATTTTGTTCATTAATAAAAATACAGAACACACTAAAACAATTTTTGTTTATGCTTCTGTGCTCATTCTGCGATTTATGGAGAGAGTTAGGAAGGGAGAGAAAGAGAGATAAAAGGAAGGAGAGGACTCCTAGAAGGAATTACTGGAGAGACAAAGGCAGAGAAAGAGAAAATAGCAGGATAAAATACGAATAGAGTGATGCATTGTTCGTATCAGCGATTAAAAAATGATTTTGTCCTTTCTTGCTGGAACATCAAGGTTTAGATCACTATTTTTTCTCATTCCTTCATGATATAAAAGTTACAAGGTTAGTCTGTGTTTACAGCCCATAACTTTATTTTGACATCTTCAGATAAATTATTCTCCAGGTTTCAGTGCCCAGATCACATAATTTTGAGAGCAGGACAAAATGGAGGCAGGGCTCTAGATGGGCTTCAGTTCACTAGTCCTGTCAGTGGAATTCAAAGGGGTGAGCTAGGATATGAAAATGTCCAGGAAATAGCAAATATCTTAGGATTCTGTGTTTGGCTACAGTAGAGTCCCTAGGTTTGAGAGGCCTGATAGGCCTCAAGCACTCAGTGTTGGCACTATTGAGAGACAACCATTCCCTTTTCTCTAGCCTGAGAGGGGACAAGCACAGCAAGTTGGTTGACACTGAATGGTATGATAAGTTACTTATATTCAAAGAGAAATCACGGTGCAACATAAGTTGATAATAACCGCAACAGTTTTGAATTTTAATTGAGTGGGTCACTTGAATTTAGCATATGGGGTAAAAATGGTGAGAGAGGAAGAGAATAGTCACTGGTTAGGAGAGGTGACCGTGTAAAGGAAGAACTACAGCAGTAAATAGCCAATTAACTCAGCCAACTGTTGGGCATTAGAAAGAAAAATGTGAATACACAAAAGATGTTGTTTTTTAATACCAAGGGGATTTGTCCTTGATGCTTGAGCACTTGTAATAAACTTATGAATAGCCCTAGGCTACATATCATGGAGGAGTGAAATCAGTTAAAGAGCTTTGAGCATCTTTTAAAAACAGATGTTTGAAAACATATGAGGTAGGTGAGAAGGGATTAGAAAATTAGTGAAACTGAAATCAAAGGTGTCTTGAACTCAGTTAACTTGATGTATGTACTCAGACAGGACAATAAAGCAATAGCTATTTAGCACACATGTTCACTTACACCTCCCCAAATGTCACCCATTTCAAAGAAGTCTTTTAAAAATCAGTCTTACTAATTTATAGTTCCATCTCTTATCCAAATGATTCTCTCTTCTAAAGGATGTGAGAGAAAACAAGTTTAATAAGCTGCATGAGGAAGTTAATGTCAGAAAGATAACCCAGGATGATAGTCTGTGTGACTACCGTAGGACATCTCGGTATCATTATGCTCAAAGAAAATTTAAAATTACAAAATAATTTTTTATATTTTAAAAAGACATTTTATAAGTAGCATATGAGAATGGCTTTATTAACCTTTGCTTTTGTGTCAGAGAAGTTCTAATTCATGTTTTCCCTTAATTCATATTGAAATAATAAAGATCCCACACTTGGACTTAAGAGAGCCGAGTGGGTGTGAGTGTTGCATATTATAAAAATATCTTTCTTTGCTATCATCCAAATTAAATGTATTTCTTTGTTAAAACACCTTGTGGTAAGATTTAAACATTCTTTTCTCTAGTATTAATGGAAATGATACGCCCACACACAACCAACATACTTCTAAGAATTTTTTTTTAATTTGGAATTAAGCGGATTTTCAAAATATACCTTACCATAGAAATCTCTGCTTTGGGACACACAGGCTAGAAGATGGAACACTTCTATAATGTGGGAAGAAAGGAAGACAGAAATGAAACTTAAGGAAAGGCAGAGAGGCACGATGGATATGTGTGCAGGTCTGAAGTACACTTGTCTGGATTCTTACTGAGGCTCCATTCAAGGGCAACCTTGAACAAGTCACCCAAACTTTCCTAGCCTCAGTTTCCACATCTGCAAAATGGGCGATAGTGGTTCTCCCCTCATAGGGGTTTTGTAAGGATCAAGTAAGTGAATGCAAAGCTCACATAGAGACTGCACATGGTACAGCCTCATTACTGTAAGCCTCATGTATTATTTTCTTCTAAGAGGAGGGCTATTCCTATGCTGATTTGGGGACTTTCCTTTGGATCACTTAATGTGACTGTGGAAACAGCATTCACTTTGTTGTTTCCTGGGAATAGCAGGCAGTAGAGAAGGTAAGGGAGGTCAGGCCCACTTTTAGCAATATGAGTTCTCCTCTCTACCCTCTAGACCGACATACCATCCCACACTATTTTTCCTTATTCAGCTCTTTACCCTTTTCTTTCTCACTTTTGTTTCCTTTCCCTTCTCCTGTTACTTCAGAATCTTAACAGTTGGGTCAAAGGTAACAGCATTAATTGTGTGAGTCAGAACAAGGAGTTAGGGATTAGTTCAAATCTGAACAGGGGGAGAGGGTTGCATGTTTGAGATCTGGGGTGGTTATTCCCTTGGCTGGTTCTGTCACCCTTGTACATATTCATGGGCACAGTATTTCTGGACTCACTGTGATTATGCCAGAATTAACACACAGTTTTGCTTATCTCTTCTATGCAGAATAATCTAAGTGCTAAGAGTATTAGAGAATGTAAATAAGACAAGATCACTTAGCCTAAGGAATGTGTCATCACAGGCATACATGTTAACTGACAGTGCCATGGAGATCTGTGATAAGGGCCATGAGAATTATGGCTCAAAGAAATGAAAGATGAAATAGATAGTTGTAGGCCCAGAAGTCATCTTACCTTTTGGGACTTTTTTTTTCTCATGCTCTTGGAAGTAAATTTCAAGCAAAATATGCAGTCTTTTGACTGCATCATCTCCTGCTCATTTTTAAAGTTTAATTTTATAGAATTAACCCCAAAGAAGAAAAAATATGCATAGATTTAGTTACTGTAACTTTTATTTTTTATTAAAAAAATTTTTTAAACATCTTTATTGGAGTATAATTGCTTTACATTGTTGTGTTAGTTTCTGCTGTATAACAAAGTGAATCAGCTATACGTATACATATATCCCCATATCACCTCCCTCTTGCATCTCCCTCCCACCCCCTAAGCGACACCTCTAGGTGGTCACAAAGCACCCACTCATCTCCCTGTGCTATGCAGCTGCTTCCCACTAGCTATCTATTTTACATTTGATAGTGTATATATATCCATGCCACTCTCTCACTTTGTCCCAGCTTACCCTTCCCCCCTCCCCATATGTTCAAGTCCACTCTCTAGGTCTGCGTCTTTATTCCTGTCCTGCCCCTAGGTTCATCAGAACCTTTTTTTTTTTTTTTTTTTTAGATTCCATATATATGTGTTAGCATATGGTATTTGTTTTTCTCTTTCTGACTTACTTCACTCTGTATGACAGTCTCTAGGTCCATCCACCTCACTACAAATAACAATTTTGTTTCTTTTTATGGCTGAGTAATATTCCATTGTATATATGTGCCACATCTTCTTTATCCATTCATCTGTCGATGGACACTTAGGTTGCTTCCATATCCTGGCTACTGTAAATAGTGCTGCAATGAACATTTTGGTACATGACTCTTTTTGAATTATGGTTTTCTCAGGGTATATGCCCAGCAGTGGGATTGCTGGGTCATATGGTAGTTCCATTTTTAGTTTTTAAGGAATCTCCATACTGTTCTCCATAGTGGCTGTCAATTTACATTCCCACCAACAGTGCAAGAGGGTTCCCTTTTCTCCACACCCTCTCCAGCATTTATTGTTTCTAGATTTTTTGATGATGGCCATTCTGACCAGTGTGAGGTGATACCTAATTGTGGTTTTGATTTGCATTTCTCTAATGATTAGTGATGTTGAGCATCCTTTCATGTGTTTATTGGCAATCTGTATATCTTCTTTGGAGAAATGTCTACTTAGGTCTTCTGCCCATTTTTGGAATGGGTTGTTTTTTTGATATTGAGCTGTATGAGCTGCTTGTGTATTTCGGAGATTAATCCTTTGTTAGTTGCTTCATTTGCAAATACTTTCTCCCATTCTGAGGGTTGTCTTTTCATCTTGTTTATGGTTTCCTTTGCTGTGCTCTTAAGTTTCATTAGGTCCCATTTGTTTATTTTTGTTTTTATTTCCCTTTCTCTAGGAGGTGGGTCAAAAAGGACCTTACTGTGATTTATGTCATAGAGTGTTCTGCCGATGTTTTCCTCTAAGAGTTTTATAGTGTCTGGCCTTACATTTAGGTCTTTAATCCATTTTGAGTTTATTTCTGTGTATGGTGTTAGGGAGTGTTCCAGTTTCATTCTTTTACATGTAGCTGTCCAGTTTTCCCAGCACCACTTATTGAAGAGGCTGTCTTTTCTCCATTGTATACTCTGGTCTCCTTTATCAAAGATAACATGACCATGTGTGTGTGGCTTTATCGCTGGGCTTTCTATCCTGTTCCATTGATCTATATTTCTGTTTTTGTGCCAGTACCATACTGTCTTGATTACTGTAGCTTTGTAGTATAGTCTGAAGTCCGGGAGCCTGATTCCACCAGCTCCGTTTTTCTTTTTCAAGATTGCTTTGGCTATTCAGGGTCTTTTGTGTTTCCATACAAATTGTGCAATTTTTTGTTCTAGTTCTGTGAAAAATGCCAGTGGTAGGTTGATAGGGATTGCATTGAATCTGTAGATTGCTTTGGGTAGTATAGTCATTTTCACAATACTGATTCTTCCAATCCAAGACCATGGTATATCTCTCCATCTATTTGTATCATCTTTAATTTCTTTCATCAGTTTCTTATAGTTTTCTGCCTATAGGTCTTTTGTCTCCTTAGGTAGGTTTATTCCTAGGTATTTTATTCTTTTTGTTGCAGTGGTAAATGGGAATGTTTCCTTAATTTCTCTTTCAGATTTTTCACCATTAGTGTATAGGAATGCAAGAGATTTCTGTGCATTAATTTTGTATCCTGCTACTTAACAAAATTCATTGATTAGCTCTAGTAGTTTTCTGGTAGCATCTTTAGGATTCTGTATGTATAGTGTCATGTCATCTGCAAACAGTGACAGTTTTATTTCTTCTTTTCTGATTTGGATTCCTTTTATTTCTTTTTCATCTCTGATTGCTATGGCTAAAACTTCCAAAACTATGTTGAATAATAGTGGTGAGAGTGGACAACCTTGTCTTGTTCCTGATCTTAGTGGAAATGGTTTCAATGTCGCTCCATTGATAACGATGTTGGCTGTGAGTTTGTCATATATGGCCTTTATTATGTTGAGGTAGCTTCCCTCTATGCCTACTTTCTGGAGCGTTTTTATCATAAATGTGTGTTGAATTTTGTCAAAAGCTTTTTCTGCGTCTATTGAGATGATCATATGGTTTTTCTCCTTCAATTTGTTAATATGGTGTGTCACATTGATTGATTTGCATATATTGAAGAATCCTTGCATTCCTGGGATAGACCGCACTTAATCATGGTTTATGATCCTTTTAATGTGCTGCTGAATTCTATTTGCTGGTATTTTGTTGTAGATTTTCACATCTCTGTTCATCAGTGATATTGGCCTGTAGTTTTCTTTTTTTGTGACATCTGTGTCTCATTTTGGTATCAGGGTGATGGTGGCCTCATAGAATGATACTGGGAGTGTTCCTCCCTCTGCTATATTTTGGAAGAGTTTGAGAAGGATACGTGTTAGCTCTTCTCTAAATGTTTGATAGAATTAGTCTGTGAAGTCATCTGGTCCTGGGGTTTTGTCTGTTGGAAGATTTTTAATCACAGTTTCAATTTCAGTGCTTGTGATTTGTCTGCTTATATTTTCTGTCTCTTCCTTGTTCAGTCTCAGAAGACTGTGCTTTTCTAAGAATTTGTCCTTTTCTTCCAGGTTGTCCACTTCATTGGCATATAGTTGCTTGTAGTAATCTCTCATGATCCTTTGTATTTCTGCAGTGTCAGTTGTTACTTCTCCTTTTTCATTTCTAATTCTGTTGATTTGAGCCTTCTCCTTTTATTCTTGATGAGTCTGGCTAATGGGTTATCAATTTTGTTTATCTTCTCAAAGAACCAGCTTTTAGTTTTATTGATTTTTGCTACTGTTTCCTTTATTTCTTTTTCATTTATTTCTGGTCTGATCTTTATGATTTCTTTCCTTCTGCTAACTTTGGTGTTTTTTTGTTCTTCTTTCTCTAATTGCTTTATATGTAAGGTTAGGTTGTTTATTTGAGATTTTTCTTGTTTCTTGAGGTAGGATTGTATTGCTATAAACTTCCCTCTTAGAACTGCTTTTGCTGCCTCCCATAGGTTTTGGGTCATCGTGTATTCATTGTCATTTGTTTCTAGGTATTTTTTGATTTCCTCTTTGATTTCTTCAGTGATCTCTTGGTTATTTATTAGCGTATTGTTCAGCCATGTGTTTGTATTTTTTACAGTTTTTTTCCTGTAATTGGTACCTAGTCTCATAGCACTGTGGTCAGAAAAGATACTTGATACAACATTAATTTTCTTAAATTTACCAAGCCTTGATTTGTGACCCAAGATATGATATATCCTGGCGAATGTTCCTTGTACACTTGAGAAGAAAGTATATTATGCTGTTTTTGGTTGTAATGTCCTATAAATATCAATTAAGTCAATCTTGTTTAATGTGTCATTTAAAGCTTGTGTTTCCTTATTTATTTTCATTTTGGATGATCTGTCCATTGGTGAAAGTGGGGTGTTTAAGTCCCCACTTAAACTATTATTTAACACAATACTATTATTGTGTTACTGTTGATTTCCCCTTTTATGGCTGTTAGCATTTGCCTGTGTATTGAGGTGCTCCTATGTTGGGTGCATAAATTTTTACAATTGTTATATCTTCTTCTTGGATTGATCCCTTGATCATTGTGTAGTGTCCTTCTTTGTCTCTTGTAATAGTCTTTATTTTAAAGTCTATTTTGTCTGATATGAGAATTGCATCTCCAGCTTTCTTCTGATTTCCATTTGCATGGAATATCTTTTTACACCCCCTCACTTTCAGTCTGTATGTGTCCCTAGGTCTGAAGTGGGTCTCTTGTAGACAGCATATATAGGGGTCTTCTTTTTGTATCCATTCAGCCAGTCTGTGTCTTTTGGTTGGAGCATTCAATCGATTTACATTTAAGGTAATTATCGATATGTATGTTCCTAGTACCATTTTCTGAATTGTTTTGGGTTTGTTTTTGTAGGTCTTTTTCCTTCTCTTGTGTTTCTTGTCTAGAGAAGTTCCTTTAGCATTTGTTGTAGAGCTGGTTTGGTGGTGCTGAATTCTCTTAACTTTTGCTTGTTTGAAAAGTTTTTAATTTCTCCATCAAATCTGAATGAGACCCTTGCTGGATAATCTTGGTTGTAGGCCTTTCCCTTTCATCAGTTTAAATATGTCCTGCCACTCCCTTATGGCTTGCAGAGTGTCTGCTGAAAGAGCAGCTGTTGACCTTATGGGGATTCCCTTGTATGTTATTTGTTGTTTTTCCCTTGCTGCTGTTAATATTTTTTCTTTGTATTTAATTTTTGATAGTTTGATTAATATGTGGCTTTGTGTGTTTCTCCTTGTATTTATCCTTATGGGACTCTGTGCTTCCTGGACTTGATTGACTATTTCCTTTCCCATATTAGGGAAGTTTTCAACTATAATCTCTTCAAATATTTTCTCAGTCCATTTCTTTTTCTCTTCTTCTTCTGGGACCCCTGTAATTCAAATGTTGGTGCCTTTAATGTTATTGAGAGGTCTCTGAGACTGTCCTCAATTCTTTTCATTCTTTTTTCTTTATTGTGCTCTGCAGTAGTTATTTCCACTATTTTATCTTCCCGGTCACTTATCCGTTCTTCTACCTCAGATATTCTGCTATTGATTTCTTCTAGAGAATTTTTAATTTCATTTATTGTGTTGTTCATCATTGTTTGTTTCCTCTTTAATTCTTCTAGGTCCTTGTTAAATGTTTCTTGTATTTTCTCCATTCTATTATCAAGATTTTGGATCATCTTTTCTATCATTACTCTGAATTGTTTTTTAGGTAGACTGCCTATTTCCTCTTCATTTGTTTGGTCTGGTGGGTTTTTACCTTGCTCCTTCATCTGCTGGGTATTTCTCTGTCTTCTCATTTTGCTTAACTTACTGTGTTTGGGGTCTCCTTTTCACAGGCTGCAGGTTTGTAGTTCCTATTGGTTTTGGTGTCTGCCCCCAGTGGGTAAGGTTGGTTAAGTGAGTTGTGTAAACTTCCTGGTAGAGGGGACTGGTGCCTGTGTTCTGGTGGATGAGGCTGGATATTGTCTTTCTGGTGGGCAGGACCGAGTCGGGTGGTGTGTTTTGAGGTGTCTGTGGCCTTATTATGATTTTAAGCAGCCTCTCTGCTAATGTGTGGTGTTGTGTTCCTGTCATGCTAGTTGTTTGGCATAAGGTGTCCAGCACTGGAGCTTGCTGGTCGTTGAGTGGAGCTGGGTCTTAGCATTGAGGCAGAGATCTCTGAGAGAGGTCTCGCTGATTGATAGTACGTGGGGCCAGGAGGTCTCTGGTGGTCCTGAACTTGGCTCTCCCACCTGTGAGGCTCAGGCCTGATACCCAGCTGGAGCACCAGGACCCTGTCAGCCACACGGCTCAGAACAAAATGGACAAAAAAGAAGAAGGAAAAATAAAGTAAAATAAAATAATTAAAATAAAAAATTAAAAAATATTATTAAAATAAAAAATAAAAAAGTAATAAAAAAAAGAGAGAAACCAAACCAATAAACAAATCCACCAATGATAACAGGCGCTAAAAACTAAACTAAGATAAACATATAAGTCAGAAACTAGTCAGTTGCATACAGCAAACCCCAAGTCTACAGTTGCTCCCAAAATCCACCACCTCAGTTTTGGGGTGATTCGTTGTCTATTCAGGTATTCCACAGATGCAGGGTACATCAAGTTGATTGTGGACCTTTAATATACTGCTCCTGAGGCTGCTGGGAGAGATTTCCCTTTCTCTTCTTTGTTCGCACAGCTCCCAGGGCTCAGCTTTGGATTTGGCTCCACCTCTGCGTGTAGGTCGCCGGAGGGCGTCTGTTCTTCGCTCGGACAGGACGGGGTTAAAGGAGCAGCTGATTGGGGAGCTCTGGTTCACTCAGGCTGGGGGGGAGGGTGGGGTATGGAATGTGGGGCATGGAATGTGGGGCGAGCTTGCAGCGGCAGAGGCCAGCGTGACGTTGCACCAGCCTGAGGCGCACCGTGTATTCTCCCGGGGAAGTTGTTCCTGGATCCCGGGACCCTGGCAGTGGCGGGCTGCACAGGCTTCCGGGAGGGGAGGTGTGGATAGTGACCTGTGCTCGCACACAGGCTTCTTGGTGGCTGCTTAGCAGCCTTAGCGTCTCATGCCCGTCTCTGGGGTCCGCGCTGATAGCCGCGGCTTGCGCCTGTCTCTGAAGCTCGTATAGGCGGTGCTCTGAATCTCCTCGTGCACCCCGAAACCATGGCCTCCTGCCTCTTCAGCAGTTCCACACTTTCTCCCAGACTCCCTCCCGGCTAGCTGTGGCGCAGTAGCCCCCTTCAGGCTGTGTTCACGCCGCCAACCCCAGTCCTCTCCCTGGAGTCCGACTGAAGCACGAGCCTCAGCTTCCAGCCCCGCCCGCCCCGGCCGGTGAGCAGACAAGCCTCTCGGGCTGGTGAGTGCTGGTCGGCACCCGTCCTCTGTGCAGGAATCTCTCCGCTTTGCCCTCTGAACCCCTGTTGCTGCGCTCTCCTCCATGGCTCTGAAGCTTCCCCCCTGCCACCCCCATCTCCGCCAGTGAAGGTGCTTCCTAGTGTGTGGAAACCTTTCCTTCTTCACGGCTCCCTCCCAGAGGTGCAGGTCCTGTCCCTATTCTTTTGTCTCTGTTTGTTCTTTTTTCTTTTGCCCTACCCAGGTACCTGGGGATTTTCTTGCCTTTTGGGAAGTCTGAGGTCTTCTGCCAGCATTCAGTAGGTGTTCTGTAGGAGTTGTTCCACATGTAGGTGTATTTTTGATGTATCTCTGGGGAGGAAGGTGATCTCCATGTCTTACTCCTCTGCCACTTTGAAGGTCCTCCAGCTACTGTAACTTTTTTAAAGTATTTTTTAATTGTGAACAAACTAAGTCCAGATGTTTGGAAGAAAGTTAACTAAGTTATAATGTCGACTAAGTGAAATAAGATGTACCCATTAAAAATGATAATTATAAAAACACATGACATAATGTTAAGTGAAATCAATATTGTAGTTTTAGAAAGAAGAGAAAAAAGACAATGCTAGTCAGTGTGAAATGTAGGATTATAGTGATTTTTAGTTTTTTCCTGTTTTCCTTAAGTCCACTAAAGTTCTTACAAATGTGGTTTTAAAATAAAATTGAGGTCAGGTACCCAACTACAAGTATCACCAGGAAATAAGTTTACAAAGCCACCTTGATCCCTAAAATAGTAAGAAGTCTGTAATTTTTAAAAATTGCAGTATATTTTGTTTACAATATTGTGTACAGCATAGTGATTCAGGTGTACACGTGTACAGCATAGTGATTCATTTTTCTTTGCAGATTATATTCCATTATAGGTTATTACAAGATGTTAGATATAATTCTCTGTGCTACACAGTAAATCCTTGTTGCCTATTGTCTATTTTATAGTAGTTTGTATCTGTAAATCCCATACTCCTAATTTGTCTCTTCCTCCCCTCACTCTCCCCTTTGGTAACCATAAGTTTGTTTTCTATGACTGTAAATTTCTGTTTTGTATATAGATTAATTTGTATTATTTTTAGATTTCACATACAAGTGATATCATGTAGTATTTGTCTTTCTATATGACTTATTTCACTAAGCCTAATATTCTCTAGGTCCATCCACCTTGCTGCAAATGGCATATTTCTTTTTTATGGCTGAGTAATACTCCATTTTATATACATACAAACACACATACACCACATCTTCTTAAGCCAGTCGTCTGTTTATGGGCACTTGGGTTGCTTCCATGTTTTGACTATTGTAAATAGTGCTGCTGTAATTTTTTAAGAGGACAACTTTCTGGATGCTGAGACCAGGGAAAATTTCTTTACCCCTTTGATTCTCAGATTTCTCATCTGTAAAATAATCTGTGGATGTTGGGAAGATTAAATATGATGATGCATGTAATGCAATGACCATGGTACCTGGAAGTCAGCAATCACACAAAGATCTTAATGAGTTGGTATATTTAGAAGTATTGATGTAATTAATTAAAATATAAAAACATTACTTCAAGGGATAGAAATTCAAAGTGAAAGTTCTGCAAGGTAAATACCAATTTATCGTTATCATGAAAGTCATTTATTTTTGAATAAGAAAATAAGAAATAAGAGGAAACTTTTTCTCAGTGTAAAAAATCCAGATCATGGATAGATACAAAATCTAGATTTTGTATAATAAAAAGATTTCCTACAATAAAAAGAATTCATGGGAACAGTGGGGACACCTGCTTGAAAGGTTAATGCTAGACAAGTACAAATAAGTGATGGCCAGGGGGTCAAGAGCTCAAAGTCTTAGCCAGTTTGCCTGGGTTCAAGTCCCAACTTTGCTGCATGAACTTGGACACCCTACCTAACTGCAGTTTCACCATCTATAGAGCAGGATTAATAACAGCACCTACTTGATACTGTTATGGTAGGCATTAAATGAGTCAATACGTGCAAAGATCCGACAGCAGCACTTGGTACATTAATGAGTGCCATGTAATTTACTTAGAAAATGTGATTATGAAGTTTTAAGCCTTATTATAAGTTTGTTTCCATAATTTTAGCCATTCATCCAGTTTTGATTGGATAAGAAACCACTTACGGTATTAATAAAATAAAATATCATTCTTGGAAAATGTAAGCCTTAATGCTTTTAGATGGTGAAAATCTTCAGATGTGTGTTCTCGAGGTGTAAATACTTATTGAATGAGTATAAGCAAGTCATTCCATAGAGCAGTTTAACACATAGTGACCATATTACACTACCCCCAATTTTATGTCTCTTATAAAGAAATACCACTTCATTCTCAGAAGTGAAGCCATAAGACCTCTGGATGAAAATTAAAACAGTTCACTCAGTTGCTAGGATATTAACTGGAATGGAGGAGTATTGACTGTCAAATGATACTATCAGAAGACTCACCAGCACTCTGCTTATCTCAGATTTAAAAATCAGCAAGCATTCAGGTGCAGACTTAGTACAAATGCATTCATTTGTGATTACAGGTTTTATGAAAGTATTTTCCTGAGGATTTCTATAAATAATTTCTCTTGGTGTAAGTCAACTCCATTTAGATAAGTTTGTATATATAAATATGTAAAGAAAATATGTCTCAAATAGCTCAGTCAGACCCATACCTTTGCTATTATGATGAAACATATTTCATATGTAATAATTTAGTCATCACTGTCACATGGTATTATTGACCAGCCATTGAGCCCATGGCATGAAGGTTTTCACCACATCAGCACAAGATCATTATTTGCTCCCAACTTGCTCTTATTTCCCTCTTTTATCAGATGACCCCACCATGTATTAAGTTACCCTGTTTGATAACACAGGGTCCATCTTCTCCTCATCTTCCTTACACAGTACCCACCTCCCATCCAGTCAGTTACCACACTCTCAGAAGTCTCTCCCCTAAATCTTTTGCTATCCTATTAAAGAACTTGTCGTCTTCATCTGTACCATTATAGCACTTTCCTACCTGTTTCTTCCTCTAGTGTCTAATAAATTACTTTAGAAGATGACCTTAAAGCAACTCTTCTAAAATGCAAATTTAATTACAGTGCCAGACACTTCCCATATTGCTCTGCACATATTCATTCTGAAGGATGTTAAAGATGTTACATTTGGGAAATTCTGGGTTAAATCATGTTGAAACATGATTCTTCATCGTAAGACTTAACAGGGCTTTGGGGATTTATACATTATGATATCCAAAGGGTGTTTTAAAAATTTTTTTAATTTTAATTTAATTCAAAAAAAATTTTTGGCCTTGCGGCATGTGGGATCTTAATTCCCTGACCAGGTATCAAACCCACGCCTCCTGCAGTGGAAGTGCAGAGTCTTAACCACTGGACCACCAGGGAAGTCCCCAAAATGGTGTTTTAATGTGTAATTTTTCCTAAACTGTACTGACCAAAAACTTTTTGGAGGGGGGCTGGGGTATAGTACAGAGAGGGCTGATGTCCTTCGGAATGGACTTTGTGAAATACCATTTTATTTGCCTCTCCAAATCCGCATTAACCTGTAAGATAAAGCACAAATTCCTTAACATAACTTATAAGAACTTCTACGGTCAGCCTCCTGGTATCACCTTAGCTCCATTTACTGCTCTTGCACACACACTTTTTGTTCTGATCCTGTCAAATTATATTTAGACCCAGTGTCCTGTGTATTGTTATGCCTTACATGCACTGCTCTCTCTCTACCTGAAATATTTTCTCTTACCTTGTCTGCTGGATGCACTCCTCTTTATCCTTCAAGATGAGGGATGGGGTACAAATGACACCTACTCTGTATGTGTTCCTGGACCGACCCAAGCAGTCAGTCTCTTTCTCCTCCATACTTGCTGGTACTTATCTCTCTTGTAGTTCTAATCAAATTTTATTAAAAATAAAATATTTGTATATAGTCCCCCTTCTGTACCAGACTAGGGGTTCCTTAATGGTCAGTATTCTTTGATCCTGTGTCCTGGCATCTGGTCCATGATTGATGCTGAGTAAGAAAAGGAATGGTGCTTCTGTAGAGGTAAATGGACACCCTATTGTCAGAGGAGAGACATACAGTGTAATCAAGTTAAGATTTTAATGAAATCACAGAGGCAAGACTGTGTTTGCTGATTAATACATGGCAACTTCAGACATGAAAACATTTTCAGCAGAAACAGCATCTGAATACCAGTGCCTTCGTCTACTAACAACGATGTCCTCAAATCAAATGGTAAGCATTTGTAACATTGAAGGTTACTTCCTACTTTTTTTCTGCTTTCCTGATCACCATATCTCTGAATAAAAGAGAAAAGAACAGAATGGCCTTCAGAGAGGCTGGAATCATTATTGAATATGTCACATCTCAGATCTTGGAAAGAGATCAAAGGAGAAACAATAAATAGGGTTTCCCCCCTTTTGATTTAACCACTCACTCTTGCTTAGCTATATAGATCATTCATTTTTGAAATCAATAATTGTGGCAACAGCTCTCTGTAAGAAGCAAATAGCAGAGTTGGCTTTATCTCAGGACAAAGTATATTCAGAGAGTAAATTTACTCAGAATAATAACATTAGAGTTTTTACAATTAAAAGGGGCAAATAGAACCCATATTATTACACGGAAGAAAATGATGCTGGAACAGGGTAAAAGACTTGCCCAGGGTCACAAGAACCAAAAATTTACTTTTTCTAAGTTGCAAAGGTATGTTTTTAGTCATGTTTAAAAATACAACTCACATAAGACTAGAGAAATAAAGCAAAGTAGACTTTAAGATCAGCAGGCAAAATCATATTGTCAAGCTTTTGTCTCTTTACCTTTCATTTGTGTAGAGCATACGTCTTTTAAGTAATTTTTACACTAACTGATGTTTTACAGAGATACATGGAGAGGGTATCAAGGAATGATTTAGGAAGAGACGGGTGGTGTTTGTAAATTGGGGCAGGGTGGGCAAATGCTTGGCCAGCCATTGGGGGTGATGGTGGATCACCATCTTGTAAAAGTTTTGCAAGATGAATCTAAAGCAGTCTTCTTAAATTTTCATTCGTTTTCGTTTCCTAGTACAGAAGACCACATATTATTGACTCACCACTTAGCATTTTCTTTAAAGTGAGCGTTTAAAATTTTGTTAAAAAACAACAGAAAACTTTGCCATTTATGGAAGCAGGTTAACTGAGAGATGAGGCAATGGGAAGACAGACGTGAACAGAGATGGTCACAGTAGTAGCTTCTGGTCGTGTTTGCTTAGAGCAGGCCCAGAGATGGATTGGTGGTAGCTGTAAGGACTTTGACGTAATCCTTTTGTGGACTCAGTTGGGCTGGCTAAAGGAAGGGCACAACTCCAGGGCTACCGAAATCAGCCACCAGGGTGTGCCTTTGCCGGGATGAGGGCTATCTATGAAGGAGGGAGGGGCTTTCTTTTGATACTTGGGAAGCTTCAGCCAACCTTATCTGAAGGACAGGTAGGAGGGATAGTTTATCTTTTCTCCTTGCCCTTACCTCCTCTGCACTTTAGAGGCTGCATGAGATTTGATCTTACCATTGTTAGATCAAATCCAGCAACAGTAAAAATTAAAACCAGATCAGCAAAATAGTATTTGTTAATAATTTATTGTGCACATAAGAAGAGTTCATGAACTGGGAGCTTTCAAACCCCAACCTGATGTGAAGCTTACAGAATGGCTTGTAAAGTGAAAATGAGGAAGTTGGTTAACCTTTATAAAGATTGGTTATTACAGTGGGAATTTCTAGAAGGAAGGAGATTGGTTAAAAGTGTTTATCTTATACTTTAAGGAAGACGACGTTAATTTCTTTTATGATTGCCAGAAACATTTACCAGTGTTTACCTAAATTAAATTTTGCTTATGATTTAGTTTTGCTTACATGGCTTAAATGGTTTGTCTGCTCAGGGGATTTTCAAGTTGAGTCTCCACTTTATATTTTACTTTATTTATTTATTTATTTATTTATTTTACATCTTTATTGGAGTATAATTGCTTTACAATGGTGTTAGCTTCCGCTCCACAACAAAGTGAATCAGTCACATATATACATATGTTCTCATGTCTCCTCCCTCTTGCGCCTCCCTCCCTCCCACCCTCCCTATCCCACCGTGTATTTTACTTAAGCACCATCCACACATAAAGCTTTACAAACTATCTAAGGGTATACAAGGCCAGAATGCTAAAGTGCTTTTGCGTTCAACCTCTTAAAAATACTGTTTTGATAGATCATAAGACTTTGGGTAAAACCAAAGCAGCTTCTAGGAGGATAAATTTGGTGGCTGCTGTTTCATTTTAATATGTGTGAAAAGTAATTGAAACTTTAACCTAAAGGAGGATGTCTCAATCTTGGCACTATTGACATTTTGGACCATATAATGCATTGTTGTAGGCGGCTGTTCTGTGCATTGCGTAATGTTTAGCAACATTTCTGTCCTCTACCAACTAGATGACAGTAACACAACCCCTGGCCCGCCCAGTTGTGACAACTAAAAATATCTCCAGATATTGGCAGATGCCCCCTGGAGGCCAAAATTGCCCCAGGTTGAAAATTACTGACCTAAAGCAAAATGTATTGTTTCCTGCTTACTATGAAGTGAAAACTTGCCTTTGAGTCAGGAAACGTTCAATTAGTGCTGAAATCTCTTTTTCTTTATCCATCACACATGTGTTGAACATCTTACAATTAATCAGATCCTGGGGATACAAAAATAAATAAGAAATTGCCCTTCTGGACTTACATTGTGGTAAGGAAGACAGGTATATGAAATAAATCATTACTGTATAGAGTTCGAGTGTAATTTTGTAGAGGTAAGTCCGTGGTGCCACGCAAGCTCCAAGAATGCAGAACCAAGTTCGGAGTGAAGAATTCAGGGAACTTCTGTGATGAAAGGCATCTCTGGATTATTTCAGAGCTGTTTCTCCTGTGTTAGATACATTCCCTGGGAGGTGAGGCCCCTCTTAGCCCCATAGATGCAGGAAAGTCATTGATTTTAGTTATAAGAACCTGCTCCCAATAAAATTGCACAATTTTATGCTGGAAGAAGTTGGTCCTGGTGTGCGACTTTCACAGCACTGTTCTGTGTTGATGTGGCGAGTCATCGTGACAGAGGTGGTCGATATCACAGACTTTCATCATTTTGAGAAATGTGAAATAAGCAAAGTCAACATCAGGCAGTGTCATCACTTTAAAGACAATGAACTGAACTCAGAATGTCACATAAATTCCCAAGAAAAACCATTGTTACCCTAAAATACTGTGTTTCCCTTGTTTAGAGAGCTGAGCAGTAGAGTTAATGAAAAATCATGTGTTCTACCTCCATTGACTATAATTAGAATATGTGAAAGAATAATGTTTTTCTTTTAAGTTAGAAAAGCTAACAGAATAAAGAAACTCAAAATAAAATTAGCTTGTATCTGAGTTTTCCTTTGCGGAGGCGAACGTTCTAATTTTAAAAATTAAATTTCTATGTTACAATGAATTAGTATTATATGTAAAATTTTATTTAGTTAAGTATTTATTGTATAGCTACCAGGTATAAAGGACAGTATTGTGGGACTGTAAACAATGAAGAAGACAGTGTTTACTCTCAAGCACTTACCATCTTGTAGGGAAGATGAGCACTAAATAACCAAGCTAAGTCATCAGAAGGTAAGATTAGTGCTGTAATAGGGGAGTTCAGATGAGAAAGTGAAGAATTATAACTGGTGAATGAAGAAAAACGAGCATCAACCCTTTGCCTTTCTGATTTCCTGAGCACAATAATATATATCAGGAATATTTGCAGGTCAAAAGTGTCATCCTTGGGCTTCCCTGGTGGCGCAGTGGTTGAGAGTCCACCTGCCGATGCAGGGGACACGGGTTCGTGCCCCGGTCCGGGAGGATCCCACGTGCCGTGGAGTGGCTGGGCCTGTGAGCCATGGCCAATGAGCCTGCGCGTCCGGAGGCTGTGCTCTGCAACAGGAGAGGCCACAACAGTGAGAGGCCTGCGTACCGCCAAAAAAAAAAAAAAAAAGTGTCATCCTCTAGTATTAATAAAGCTGGTAGAAAGCTGTGATATGGTTTTAGTAGATTGTTCTCAAATTCAGTTTTCTCTTCAAACAAAACAGTAACAGGAAACTTCCTCTAAAAATGCAAGAATACCCTCTCTTGCCTTCCATTCTTCCTTCCAGTTATTCTGCCTTTTTCCCTATCTTAGGACCATTTAATATACACCTTCAGTTCTGTCCCTCTGCTCTTGGCTCCCGCACGGCACTCTGCTGGCTCCTTCTCATGTTTTACATCACAGCTTAAATGTCACTGCCTAGAAAAGGTCCTTATTTACATTTATTCACTTCCTCCATTACACTTCAAAGCATTACGTGAAAGTAGGATCCTTGTCTATTTTGTTCACTAATATATCCTTGAACAAGGCACAAGAAATAGTGTATACTTTGAATGCGTAGACAAATACATCTCTTCAAGTGTTTATCCCTACACTAGATTACATATAAGCTTCTTAAGGGCAGGATAAATGTCTGTTTTGGTCACCGTCGTATAACCATTACCTAGATCAGTGCCCAGTTCAACGAAGATTTTAAAGAAATATTTTTTTAAAGATGGAAATGAATTACTCAAGGTCTAGTTCAGGTAAAAAGCAAAAAAGGAAAACAAGGGCAATAATAATAATAAAAACATATGATCCTACCAATAGCTTGCCAATAGGTATGGGAAGGAAAAGTAAACATTTGATTAGTCAATTTTAAAAAAGTATAGCTTCAAGGTTAAATACATGTAATCATCTTCTCAATTTGAATTTATTATGGTAAAATTCCTTAAACATCATTTATTAAACCAGATGTAATAATTTTAAACATACTCCCTCTCCACCATAGAATTGCGGCTGATAATCCATTATTAATATTCCTTATGAATCTGTCATTACTCTAAGTTAAATAATCAGTGTTGTTAATGGAGTTTACTCTGTTAATGGCAGTGGGGAGTTACCAAGCCTTAAACTATGGACCACGTGAAAGACCGATATTCACATTGTATAGTTTTATCAGTCTAAAATGATTCTCAATATTGGCCACCAGATGGCAGTGTATGGGAAAACTTTCCCACTTCAAAAAGAATTCTTTCTTCAGCCACTTGATGGCATCTCTTCATTGTTTTCAAGAACTCTTGACCCACTCATCTTGATTCCTTTTGTGTTCCCTGTCTGCACTGCTTTCCTCCTGCAGTTCTTCCCTATCACATGGACTCCCACGTGCAATGCTAGTCATGCATATATCCCTAAAGAGAAGGTCTTTAGGACATTCCTTTGAATGATATTCATTGTGAAAAATTTCCACTCTAATTGTTTAAAATGTACTTTAAAGAAGAATTTTTTTCTTGTATATTAAAGGCAACAGAAAGCTGCATAGGATTCTTTAAACATTATGAGAAAATTATATATATATATATACATATATACACACACATGAATATTTATAATGGAAAAAATGTGTGTGAGCAAATGATGTTTTTGTTGAAAGACTTTAGAATTAGCTTGTACAGTAGCATCACGTTTTTGAACTATAATATTATGATTCCATATAGGGGCTTTAAGCTCTGCCCTTCATAGGAAAATATAGACTGTTTACACCTCTTTGGCCTATTAAAAATTCCTGATTAAAAAAAAAATTAGGGTAAAATGTAGAACTACATCAGCATTCCAGTGTAATTTAGACTTTGATTTTATAGTGTTTGCAGGCAAATTAACCTTTTAAAGTATGTATATGTGTGTGTGTGTGTGTGTGTGTGTGTGTATGTGTGTGTGTGTGTGTGTGTATGTATTTTTAAGGGCTGGTAATTTTTCCTCTCAGGATATTTTCTCGTTAACATATTTGACTTGTCAACCAAAATTCTCATAAGGCCATTATATAAAGTGAAGCTTTGGGGTATCATACTTTCAGGGGTCACTCTTTCAAGCATTTTAAAGGTACTCCACAGGATAGGAGAGGAGGGCATTTGCCCCACCCACTCGAGCTAAGGAAGCCTGCTGGGCTCCCAGGTCTGAGACCAGGGGTGGGGGGCACGCCTGGGCCCCTTCTGTTCCTTGAGCCTAAGCCCCACCCTCCACAGCCCCCAGGGCTTTTTCCAGCCCTGTGGGTCCTGAGCATTGGCCCCACCCACTGTCCAAGCCTCGGCCTTGCTTAGGCCCCGCTCTCCACAGCCAAGGCCTTTTTATCCCCCCCCCATTTTTTTTCTTCTCCCTCCTCCTCTTTTTTACTATGGTGGTACTGTTGTACCTTCCAGTTGTTGATTCATCTATATTTTTATTTTTAAATTCTTTCTAACATATCTGTTAGTTTCCTAGTCTAATTTTATTTTTTCTTTGTTATTGTCTCTCTCTCTTTTTTTTTTGTTGCGGTACGCAGGCCTCTCACCGTTGTGGCCTCTCCCGCTGTGGAGCACAGGCTCCAGACGTACAGGCTCAGTGGCCATGGCTCACAGGCCCAGCCGCTCCGCGGCATGTGGGATCCTCCCAGACCAGGGCACGAACCCGCGTCCCCTGCATTGGCAGGCGGACTCTCAACCACTGCACCACCAGGGAAGCCCTCTCTTTTTTTTTTTTTTTGCTACCCCACACGGCTTGTGGGATCTTGGTTCTTGAGCCAGGGCTCAGGCCGAAGCTCCTGCAGTGGGAGCTCTGAGTCCAAACCACTGGACTAACAGAGAACCTCATACCCCAGGGAATATCCATCGGAGTGAGGTCTCATGGAGTTCCTCATCTCAGCACGAAGACCCAGCTCTACCCAACAGCCTACAAACTCCAGTGTTGAAAGCCTCAGGCCAAACAGCCAGTAAGACAGGAACACAATCCCACTCATTAAAAAAAAAAAAAAATGAGTTGGCAAAAAAAGATGTCACAGATGAAGGAGCATCTGAATGCCTACCTTGTAGGCAAGGTAAAAGCCTACAAGACCAAATAAATGAAGAAAAAATAGGCAATCTACCTGAAAAAGAATTCAGAGTAATGATAGTAAAGATGATCCAGAATCTCAGAAATAGAATGGAGGCATGGATTGAGAAAATACAAGAAATGTTTAACAAAGATCTAGAAGAGAACTAAAGAACAAACAGAGATGAATAACATGATAACTGAAGTGAAAAATGCACTGGAAAGAATCAATAACAATAACTGAGGCAGAAGAATGAATAAGTGATCTGGAAGACAAGATGGTGGAAATAACTGTCAAGGAGCAGAATAAAGAAAAAGAATGAAAAGAATTGAAGACAATCTCAGACACCTCTGGGACAACACTAAACACACCAACATTTGAATTATAGGGGTCCCAGAAGAAGAAGAGAAAAAGAAAGGGACTGAGAAAATATTTGAAGGGATTATAGTGGAAAACTTCCCTAACATGGGAAAGGAAATAGTCACCCAGTCCAGGAAGCACAGAGAGTCCCATACAGGATAAACCCTAGGAAAAACACACCAAGACACATATTAATCAAACTAATAAAAATTAAATTCAAAGAAAAAATAGTAAAAGCAGCAAGGGAAAAGCAAAAGATAACATGCAAAGGAATTCCCATAAGGTTATCAGCTGATTTTTCAGCAGAAACTTTGCAGGCCAAAAAGGAGTGGCAGGAGATACATAAAGTGATGAAAGAGAAAAATCTACAACCAAGATTACTCTACCCAGCAAGGATCTCATTCAGATTTGATGGAGAAGTCAAAACCTTTTCAGACAAGCAAAAGCTAAGAGAATTCAGCACCGCCAACCAGCTTTACAACAAATGCTAAAGAAACTTCTCTAGGCAGGAAACACAAGAGAAGAAAAAGACCCACAAAAACAAACGCAAAACAATTAAGAAAATGGTAATAGGAATATACATATTGATAATAACCTTGAATGTAAGTGGATTAAATGCCCCAACCAAAAGACACAGACTGGCTGAATGGATACAAAAACAAGACCCCTATATATGCTGTCTACAAGAGACCCACTTTAGACCTAGGGACACATACAGACTGAAAGTGGGGGGATGGAAAAAGATATTCCATGAAAATGGAAATCAAAAGAAAGCTGGAGTAGCAATACTCGTAACAGATAAAATAGAATTTAAAATAAAGACTGTTACAAGAGATAAGGAGGGACACTACATAATGATCAAAGAATCAATCCAAGAAGAAGATACAACAATTATAAATGTTTATGCACCCAACATAGGAGCACCTCAACACATAAGGCAAATGCTAACAACCATGAAAGGAGAAATCAACAGTAACACAATAATAGTAGGGGACTTTAACACCCCACTTACACCAATGGACAGATCATCCAAGCAGGAAATAAATAAGGAAACACAAGCTTTAAATGACACAATAGACCAGATAGATTTAATTGATATTGATAGAATATTCCAACCAAAAGTGGCAGAATACACTTCTTCTCAAGTGCACAAGCAACATTCTCCAGGATAGATCACATCTTGGATCACAAATCAAGCCTTGGTTAATTTGAGAAAACTGAAATCATGTCAAGTATCTTTTCCGACCACAGTGCTATGAGACTAGATATCAATTACAGGAAAAAAACTGTAAAGAATATAAACAGGGGGAGGCTAAACAATACGCTACTAAAAAACCAAGAGATCACTGAAGAAATCAAAGAAAAAATTAAAAAATACATAGAAACAAATGACAATAAAAGCACAATGACACAAAACCTATGGGATGCAGCAAAAGCAGTTCTAAGAGGGAAGTTTATAGCAATTCAATCTCACCTCAAGAAACAAGAAAAATCTCAAATAAACAATCTAACCCTACACTTAAAAGAACTAGAGAAAGAAGAACAAAGAAAACCCAAAGTCAGTAGAAGGAAAGAAATCATAAAGATCAGAGCAGAAATAAATGAAATAGAAATGAAGAAAGCAATAGCAAAGATCAATAAAACTAAAAGCTGGATCTTTGAGAAGATAAACAAAATTGATAAACCCTTAGCCAGACTCATCAAGAAAACAAGGGAGAGGACACAAATCAATAAAATTAGAAATGAAAAAGGAGAAATCACAACTGACACCACAAAAATACAAAGGATTATAAGAGTCTACTACAAGCAACTATATGCCAATAAAATGGACAACCTCGCTGAAATGGACATATTCTTGTAAAGGTGCAATTTTATAAGACTGAACCAGGAAGAATTAGAAAATATAAACAGACCTATCACAAGTAATGAAATAGAAACTGTAATTAAAAATCTTCCAACAGGGCTTCCCTGGTGGTGCAGTGGTTGAGAGTCCGCCTGCTGATGCAGGGGACACGGGTTCGTGCCCCGGGCTGGGAAGATCCTACATGCCGCGGAGCGGCTGGGCCCGTGAGCCATGGCCGTTGAGCCTGTGCGTCTGGAGCCTGTGCTCCGCAGCAGGAGAGGCCACAACAGTGAGAAGCCTGCGTACCAAAGGAAAAAAAAAAAATCTTCCAACAAACAAAAGTCCAGGACCAGATGGCTTCACAGGCGAATTCTATCAAACATTTAGAGAACTAACACCCATCCTTGTCAAACTCTTCCAAAAAAATTGCAGAGGGAGAAACATTCCCAGATTCATTCTACGAAGCCACCATCACCCTGATACCAAAACCAGGAAAAGATATCACATAAGAAGAAAATTATAAACCAATGTCACTGATGAACATAGATGCAAAAATCCTGAACAAAATACTAGCAAACAGAATCCAACAACACATTAAAAGGATTATATACCATGAGCAAGTGGGATTTATACCAGGGATGCGAGGATTCTTCAGTATACGCAAATCAATCAGTGTGATACACCACATTAACAAATTAAGGACTAAAAACCATATGATCATCTCAATAGATGCAGAAAAACTTCAGACAAAATTCAACACCTGTTTATGATAAAAACTCTCCAGAAAATTGGCATAGAGGGAACCTATCTCAACATAATAAATGCCATATATGACAAATGCAAAGCACGCATCATACTCAGTGGTGAAAAACTGAAAGCATTTCCACTAAGATCAGGAACAAGACAAGGATGTCCACTCTTGCCACTCTTATTCAACATAGTTTTGGAAGTCCTAGCCACAGCAGTCAGAGAAGAAAAAGAAATAAAAGGAATAGAAATTGGAAAAGAAGAAATAAAACTTTCACTGTTCGCTGATGACATACTATAAATAGAAAATCCTAAAGATGCCACCAGAAAGCTACTAGAACTAATCAATGAATTTTGTAAGATTGCAGGATACAAAGTTAATGCACAGAAATCTCTGGCATTCCTATACACCAACAATGAAAAATCAGAAAGCGAAATTAAGGAAACACTCCCATATACCACTGCAACAAAAAGAATAAAATACCTAGGAATACACCTGCCTAAGGAGGCGAAAGACTTGTACTCAGAAAACTATAGAACACTGATGAAAGAAATCAAAGATGACATAAACAAATGGATAAATATACCATGTTCTTGGATTGGAAGAATCAATATTGTGAAGATGACTATACTACCCAAAGCAATCTACAGATTCAATGCAATCCCTATCAAACTACCAATGTCATTCTTCACAGAATTAGAACAAAAATTTTTACAACTTGTATGGAAACACGAAAGACCATGAAAAGCCAATGCAATCTTGAGAAAGAAAAACAGAGTTGGAGGAATCAGGCTTCCTGACTTCAAACTATACTACAAAGCTACAGTAATCGAGACAGGATGGTACTGGCACAAAAACAGAAATATAGATCAATGGTACAGGATAGAATGCCCAGAGATAAACTCACACACATATGGTCACCTAATTTACGATAAAGGAGGCCAGAGTATACAATGAAGGAAAGACAGCCTCTTCATAAGTGGTGCTGGGAAAACTGGACAGCTACATATAAAAGAATGTTATTAGGACACTACCTAACACCTTTCACAAAAGTAAACTCCAAATGGATTAAAGACCTAAATGTAAGACCAGACACTATAAAACTCTTAGAGGAAAACATAGGAAAAACACTCTTTGACATAAACCACAGCAAGATCTTTTTAGACCCACCTCCTAGAGTAACGAAAATAAAAACAAAAATAAACAAATGGGACTTAATCAAACTTAAAAGCTTTTGCACAGCAAAGGAAACCATAAAAAAGACAAAAAGACAACCCTCAGAATGGGAGAAAATATTTGCAAGTGAAACAACAGACAAAGGATTAATCTCCAAAATATACAAACAGCTCATGGAGCTCAGTATTAAAAAACAAACAATCCAATTAAAAAATGGGCAGAAGACCTAAATAGACATTTCACCAAGGAGACATACAGATGGCCAAGAGGCACATGAAAAGATGGTCAGCATCAGTGATTATTAGAGAAATGCATATCAAAACTACAATGAGGTATCACCTCACGTCAGTCAGAACGGCCATTATCAAAAAATCTGGAAGTAGTAAATGCTGGAAAGGGTGTGGAGAAAACGGAACCCTCCTGCACTGTTGGGAATGTAAACTGATACAAATGCTATGGAAAACAATATGGAGGTTCCTTAAAAAACTAAAAATAGAACTGCCATATGACCCAGCAATCCCACTACTGGACATATACCCAGAGAAAACCATAGTTCAGAAAGAGACATGTGCCACAATGTTCACTGCAGCACTATTTACAATAGCCAGGACATGGAACCAACCTAGATGTCCATTGACAGATAAATGAATAAAGAAGATGTGGCACATATATACAATGGAATATTGCTCAGCCATAAAAAGAAACGAGGGGCTTCCCTGGTGGTGCAGTGGTTGAGAGTCTGCCTGCCGATGCAGGGGACACGGGTTCATGCCCCGGTCCAGGAAGATTCCACATGCCGTGGAGCGGCTGGGCCCGTGAGCCATGGCTGCTGAGCCTGCGTGTCCGGAGCCTGTGCTCCACAATGGGAGAGGCCACAACAGTGAGAGGCCCACGTACTGCCAAAAAAAAAGAAACGAAATTGAGTTATTTGTAGTGAGGTGGATGGACCTAGAGTCTCATACAAAGTGAAGTAAGTCAGAAAGAGAAAAACAAATACCGTATGTTAACACATATGTATGGAATCTAAAAAAGAAAATGGTACTGATGAACCTAGTTGCTGGTCAGGAGTAAAGATGTAGACATAGAGAATGGACTTGGGGACACGGAGTGGGAGGGAGAAGCTGGGGCGAAGTGAGAGTAGCATCGACATGTATACACTATACCGAATGTAAAATAGCTAGTGGGAAGCAGCAGCATGGCACAGGGAGATCAGCTTGGTTCTTTGTGATGACCTAGAGGGGTGGGATAGGGAGGATGGGAGGGAGGCTCAAGAGGGAGGGGATATGGGGACATGTGTATGCATGTGGCTGATTCACTTCAGCGTACAATAAAAACTAACACCGTATTGTGAAGCAATTTTACTCCAATAAAGATTTATGTTAAAAAAAAAAGATGCTCCAGATAAGTTTAGCTATTAACCAGCAGTTTGCAAATAAATGACCAAGTTTTGCAAATGCTGTTTTTAAGTCAGAGAGTGTATTCCACATGAAACATTATTTGCATTGCCTACTGTTTAAAAGCAAATCATAAACATCTTAAAGCTCATTAGAGTTGATCTGCTTTGAAATAAATCTGTTTTCATATTCTTCCCTCATGAAGATTTTATCTGTGTATCCTCAAATGGCTTTTCTTTGTACTTTGTGCTATAAGGCTCTTTTTTTCCACAATTCACAGAACTTGTATTTATGATCTTGAGGGCTCTTTCAAAATGTTGGTGTTTAGGGAAGTTGACAACCCTAGGGAGCTATGTAAGTGCATAACAATAATTGGATGTGCATTATAACACAGACCAGGGCTCTGTTAAAAGTGCCTTGGAGACTTCCTTGGTGGTGCAGTGGTTAGGAATCTGCCTGCCACTGCAGGGGACACAGGTTCGATCACTGGTCCAGGAAGATCCGACATGCCGCAGAGCAACTAAGCTCGTGCACCACAACTACTGAAGCCTATGCACCTAGAGCCAGTGCTCCAGAACAAGAGAAACCACTGCAACCAGAAGCCCGCGCACCACAACTAGAGGAAGCCCGCGTGGAGCAGCGAAGACCCAATGCAGCCAAAAATAAATTTAAAAATAATAATAATAGTAAGTTTTAAAAGTACCTTTGCTGAATGGGAGAATCAATCAGAAAATGAGAGACATTGGTAATTAGCTGAGAATAGGAGCTTTCTCCTATGCCCCACCCCTTTAAATCAGTTAAGATGGGATTTGCTTCAACTAACAACAAACAAAAACTTAAAGTAACGTGTAAGAAAAATGTGTTATCTCATATAGAAGAGAGGGCTGAGGTGTGATGTTTCCAGGGTTGGTTAACATAGAACCTGACAGATATCCTTTCTGTCTTCCCCTTCTAGCATTCCCAACCTGTCAGCATTGTCTTCTGGCTTGTCCCCTCACGGTTAATAGATGATTGTATCTTTCCGGAAGCCACATTCAAACACCAGAATGTCCAGAGAAAAAAAGATAATGTTTAACCATACCCAGAGGTCCTGCAGGCAACTCCCTCAGGTCTCATTGGCCAGAACTTGTATGTATACTCCTTTCTAAACCAATCCATTCCTGCTATTTCCTCTGCAAAGCAATTTGATTTCCATGATGGCTCAGACTATTTAGTTTACCACTGAGTCACATAGTGGAGGGGAGAATTTTCCAGTGAGAAACAGACAAGAAGGGTGGATGGGCTTAGGGTAGACAACCAATAATTTCTGGTGCCCTACCTTTTTCTCACTTGGTGGAGGTGTGGGAGAGCTTGGAAAAATTCGGTAATCAGATAAGAGGGAGAGTTTGCTTAAAATCTCAGTAGTTGTAATGTTCTTGGCTCGTGGACCCTTTGGGAATGATGATCCATTAGCCTTTGAGATTGTGCTGTCAGCTCAGGAAAAACTGGTCTCCTATTTATTCCCTCAAATATTTCGCTATTATATCAGCTTTAAAATCTTCACTCTAGCTAGTAAAATAGAGTATTTATAAAATGAAGACTTGGGATTCTGGGCCTCCTTGTTTTAAACCCTAGTTCATAAATGTTGGATTTCATATTTCTGCCAGGAATGGTGATTCTAGACCATCAGTAATTATCAGGCAGGAGAAGGGAATCTATCCTGTATTCCACTAGCCGGTTTCCCACAGCAGCTGTTCCCTCACACTGGGCTGATTACCTTGTATCCCTGAGAAAATAAAGGTCAGCTCATAGGTTGATCCTCCCTTTGTCATTTCTGAGTCTCTCCTCCTTCCCTCTCATTTTCAAGTATGGAATACCTCTCCTCCCTTCCTATTTCCTCCGCTAGTGTTTTTGATTCTTTTCTTTCCTGACTCCTTGAGCTCTGTCATTCCAGTCCTTCTCCAGGTCACCTGGGCTGGACACTTTGGACTTTGACCGCCACATGCAATGAGGTGCCAATTTCTATTCTTCTCCTCAGGTATCACTCATTCCTTCCTGCTGCCACTGTTGTCTCGTACTGAAATAATTTTAGGTTCTTGGAGCTCAGATTATGTTCCTTTAATCGAGTTGTGCAGTAGTCTGGCATTTGAAATAGAGTTTCTATTTTGCTATTTTTTATCTTTATTAAGTATTCTGAGAGGTAACCTTTTGGTGAGCTATATTTGCTTTGCAGTACACTAGAATTGCAGGATGCACATAAAACCTGAAGAGGCTGAAATGGTAGCAACTAACTACCAAGTGCAGAGAGAGCACTAATTAAAGTGTCTTACAATTAAATCTTCCTTATATTAGGGTAGATAAATTAGAACTGTGTGAATTTACAGGGGCCAATTTTGAGATGACAAAATAAATCCCATTATTATTTACTCCCTAAAATTAGATTGATAGTATTGTAGGCAAATGTCAGTTAATTTTGTGAAACCAGCTATTTGTCTAAATGGCTATTAAATAGGGCCAATTCAATTCTGGGTGCTTTTCATTAAAGCCATTGTTTACTCTTCTTTTTTTCCTTTTAGTTGAAAATCTCAATCCATTTTATATTATTGCCAAGACTGAAGGGCTTGGGGAAACATCTCATTTTCCAGAACCATATGCTAAAACGTGTAAAGGGGAAGCACCTTAAGTAATTTTATTTAGTTTGTACACAACTCTCTGTTCACTGTTCTACTCATTTTCATTGATTTCATCCATTCACAAATCCAAAATATGATCAGTCTTATTTGCAGACATGACAAACATGCCTTTTTTCTAATTGTTTCTAAAATATAAATACTTTGAAAATTAAAAAAAAATCATTTAAGTATCTACAAACTCTAGAGAAGAACATAAAACATTCCGGCAAAACCATTTTAGTGTTAGAACTTTTATTGAATTTACTTCTCCACCTATCAGTGGATCAAGTAAAGGGTACATTAGGCAACCAAATAAGGGTCCAAATTATTCAGCAATCCATTTCCCAAACCCTCATTCAAGTCCCATAATTTTAAAAGTTTTAAAACTATTTAAAACCCCAGCCCTACTCTAATCCCTTCCTTCTCAACTGATGATCTTGGATTCTGCTTCACTGAGAAAATACGAGCCATTCTTTATTAACTTCATGAGATGTCCTTACCACTTCTTTTCTGTAAATCTCTTTTCCATTCTTTCCCTCTCTGGGGAAGTTGAGCCCTCCTCTTTTCCAACATAAACTCCAAACCCATGTATTTGATAACATTTATTCCTGTCTCCCGAGCCTTTGGCCACTATCCTTCTAGTTGTCCAGGCTACACACTTCCAAATCATTGTCAGCCCCGATTGGGAGCCCCTTATCAAGTGATTACTCATCCCAGTTTATTCAACTTCTCCATAATTCTATCAAATTCTTTGCATTTCCACCACTACTGCCCTGTGTAAAACCCAGCTCATCTGCACATCCTTGGCACTACTAATTTATTCTTCTTATGAATTCCTTCAGCTATGTTCTCAAAA
This sequence comes from Aethalodelphis obliquidens, assembly GCF_003676395.1. Lineage (NCBI taxonomy): Eukaryota > Metazoa > Chordata > Mammalia > Artiodactyla > Delphinidae > Aethalodelphis > Aethalodelphis obliquidens. The sequence continues at coordinate 47,889,686 of NW_020837951.1, forward strand.
CAATTTAAATTACGTTACTCCTTGCCTCAACAAAATTCATCAGTGCCTCCCTGTGGTCTAAAGATAAAATTCAGATGTCTTCACATTTCATTCATACTCTTGCTTAGTCTGACATAAAACTACTTTTCCAACATCTTCTCCCAGAGTATTCTTCATTCTACCCACCTTGGACTTGCCCACGATGTACCAGTCACTCTGACTGTCCTGCCTCTGCTCATGTTGTTCTAGCAACCCAGGAAGTCCTCCCCACCAACCTGAACTACTGAAGTCCTACTTACCTTTCAAGATCCACTTCAAATGCCATCTGGAGTTTCATAAACTCCTTCTCTTGATCCTTCGTTGAGAATTAACCCAACATTCCCTGTACTCCTAAACTAAATTTCTTATAGTGCTATCAAATCACTTCACTTATCCTGCTTTTTATTGTATCCAATAATACATTTGTATTTTCCTCCATGAATGACACATCTTTTGAAGATGGTGACTATATCTGATTTATCTTTGTAGCTATTCTCACTTCCCTGCCCCAAGCACCTAGCAGAGTGTTTTGTACAAAGCAAGAACTCAGTAACATTTGCTGGAATGAAATTACCTGTTATTCAAATAGTCTGGCTTACATTTTGATGTGATCTTTATAATTTCATGGCATTTACAATGAAAAGTAAAGCACAGTGTTCAGCCTTCTAGTGTTCAATGCACTGGTTTGCCTCAAATGATCTTTGATATGTCTGAATACTGATCGTCTTAGCATTCAAGGCAGCATGACAGGGCTTAGGGTACCTTGAATGATTTACCCCAATATGCATTACAAACATTGTCATTTGCTATGTTAACTGTGATTTGAAATGGTTGTCAGAGTGCTTAAAAGCATGGGTATTGCAATCAGAATGGCTGGATTTGAAATCAAACTGCCACTCACTCTTTTAAGGCTCCAACTTTTGAGTCTTAGTTTTAGTTTTAGACTCAGGTGAGAGGGGTCCCTGCTTTAGAAAGCTCTGCTTTTCCTCTGGCCACACCTTTCTTCACAAGATGAAGAGTTCATGCGACCAAAAGGATGTTCTTACCTGGAGCCTGTATCTCCACTTTTAGAACATGCTTCTGGATTCCTGAGGCCTTTTATGCACATGACCTTGTACCCACTTCCAGGTCCTGCAAAGGCCTCTCTCCTCACCTGTCTTCCCATGGATAGACCACAGGAACAAAGTGTCCGCCAGGGAGAGCTATTTGATGGGGCAGGGACTGAGCTTGGACATGGGAGCTGCGCTGTCCACAGACCCTTGCAGTATGGGACATGGCCTAGGGTGGGAGATAAGGGAGGTAGGCTGGGGAGTGGGGGTCCAGAATGATCTTTTCTCATATCTCTGCATTCTTGTGTGGAATCCGAGGAATTAAAAAATTCAAGCCTGATCTTACGTGTTTTTGATGTTATATTGCCAAGATAAGAGTAGAGAACGTATTTTATTTAACAGTTTATTAGCTTGGTTTATAACTTTTGAGTATTTGGACTCAAAGTGTCTGGGTCCCCATTTGTCTTCCTCCCTAAGCCTTGCATATGTTATAGGCTATAAAACTGAGATAATTAACACTTCTTCCCTTACAGTCTGACACTGCAGATTAATTATGATAATGTAATCACAGCACATTGGTTCTTAGTAAGTGATCAGTAAATACAAGCTCCCATTAATAATAATTTATTCCTCCATTTGTTTGTTCAAAATATTTTTATTGAGTACTTACAATGGATTAATCACAATTTTATGTGAAAACAGACAAGATTCCTACCCTCATGAAGTTTATATCTTAGAGAGACAGTGAAAACTTGAACAGAAAAATTGCAAGTTATGCCAAAAGCAATAAAAAGATGAGATGATAATCTAGAGAGTGATAGCACAGCACTGGGCATCCAGGAAAGTACTCCATCAGGAGGTGACATTTGAACAATGGAAATGACAGTAGCTGTCAGGAAGCTCCACACAAAGGCTGGGACGTGAGAATTCCAGGTGGTGGGAACAGCAGGTGCAAAGGCTCTGGGACCCAAATTAGTTCAGTAAGATTGGGGGCATTGAGGGCCAGTGTACAATGAGCTGTGCCTTCCCCTGTACCCCAGCTACACTAGTGTGGTATGATATTGGTAAACAGGGACAAGATTATTCATATTTACCAGGATCAGCAGCTTGCATTTTACTTTGAGCAGATGGGCAATTACTGGAGGACTTTCAGCAGAGGTGTGATAAGGTCTCATTCATACTTTTTAATTTTGTTTGAATTTAATTTATTTTTTTATACAGCAGGTTCTTATTAGTTATCCATTTTGTACATATTAGTGTATATATGTCAATCCCAATCTCCCAGTTCATCACCACCACCCCTACCCCCACCACTTTCCCCCCTTGGTGTCCATACATTTGTTGTCTACATCTGTGTCTCAATTTCTGCCCTGCAAACCGGTTCATCTGTACCATTTTTCTAGATTTCACATGTATGCGTTAATATGCGGTATTTGTTTTTCTCTTTCTGACTTCACTCTGTATGACAGTCTCTAGATCCATCCATGTCTCTACAAATGACCCAATTTTGTACCTTTATATGGCTGAGTAATATTCCATTGTATATATGTACCACATCTTCTTTATCCATTCGTCTGTCGATGGGCATTTATGTTGCTTCCATGACCTGGCTATTGTAAACAGTGCTGCAGTGAACATTGGGGTGCTTGTGTCTTTTTGAATTAGGTCTCATTCATACTTTTGAAAGCTCAGTCTGGTTGCAGTATGGAGAATGGATGATAAAAGTGATGAGGGCAATGATGGATAATGAAAGTATTAGAGTAGAGCTAGTAAAATTAGTGGGGAGGCTATTACAGAAGGCCCAGGCAAAGAGTAGTTGTGGTAATGATAACAATGGTCATAGTAATAGAAGTAGAACTAATAATAATTATAAAAAGTAACATCAGCATTAATATCAGTAATAAGAGCAATAAATAACAGCAATGATGATAATATAGAATTATCTTTCTTTGTCAGGTTCTGAATTGAATACTGTAGAATTAAATTTTTAGGTAGCCAACTTAAATTGATTTCTGTTTTTATTGAAGTATAGTTGATTTACAATATTAATTTCAGGTGTACAGCATAGTGATTCAGTGCTTTTACAGTTTACATTCCTTTGAAAGTTATTACAAAAAACATAAAAGTTATTACAAGATAATAACTGTGATTCCCTGTGCTGTACAATATATCCTTGTTGCTTATCTGTTTTATATACAGTAGTTTGTATCTCTTAATTTCATCCCCCTGTCTTGCCCCTGCCCCCCTTCCCTCTCCCCACTGGTAACCACTAGTTTGTTTTCTATATCTGTGAGTCTATTTCTGTTTTCCTATATAAATTCATTTGCAATACTCTTTAGATTCCACATATAAGTGATATCATACAGCATTTGTCTTTCTCTGTTTGACTTACTTCACTAACCATAATATTCTCTAGGTCCATCCATGTTGCTGCAAATGGCAGAATTTCATTCTTTTTTATGGCTGTGTAATATTCCTGTGTGTGTGTGTGTGTGTGTGTGTGTGTGTGTGTGTACACATCACATCTTCTTTATCCGTTCATCTGTCTGATGGACATTTAGGTTGCTTCCACATCTTGGCTATTGTGAATAGTGCTGCTGTGCACATTGGGGTGCATATATCTTTTCGAATTAGCGTTTTCATTTCTTTTGGATATATACCCAGGAATGGAATTGCATCAAGATCTAAGTTCCTTCATTGAAATGTTGTTCTGTTAACAAAAGTCAATCTTAAATGAATAGGTCATTTTCTCTATTTAACCCATTAAGGATCTAGACTTTTCAGAGCAGGGCTATACAGTTATAGAGGGTGTTTGGCTACGGGGAATCATACACTTCCTCAGCTAACTGATCATTTCACAGGGTCAGCCTTTTAGAGCTGAAACTCATCCTGTGGGTCCTGTGGATCATTTGCCAGTGAACAAACTGCCTCTGAGGATTTAGTGACCTAAGCTGGAGATGCCCCGATTTCTTTGTGGCTTCTAGTCTGTATCACAGCCACCCTCTGTACATAGCCCAGTACCTTGTGCTGCTGAAGGACAATGGAAACTTATGCCTGAAATATTGCTTTCCACATCTGTCTGCCACAAAAAAACTATTTAAAGCTGTTGAGAGGCAGTGATTTCCCAAGTTGACACATATGCAAATGTGAGAGATGCTTTTGTCTTAAAGTCTCCTTCCAAAAGCAATGTATATCTGAGTCATCCTGATTCTGTGTGCTCAGTGTTGAAATGAGCATTGCTGCTGGATGTCTGATGAAATGAATGTCCTGAATAAAGTCACATGAGATGGATTTTCGCTTAAGAATATTTTAAATCAACACTAATTTGCACAAAGTCCGTTTCTTAAACCTTTACTTTTAAAATGAGTCTGCATACATAATGTTTATTTCTATAACTTGTTTTTTTCCAGTTGAGTTTAGATTTCATAGCATATCAAATTAGTAAGCTTATGAGGCATTCATACATTGCATAATAGAATTCCAGTATATTCTGTAATGCATTTTTACATGAACCCAGGCTTCAAACCAGAATTATTTTTAAAGTGTTGAACCAATTGAATTTTCTGGCTAGATACGGTTAAGAAAAGGCCACCAGAACTATAGTGAAAAGAGCTATGAGGGTATAAGCAGAACGAACTCTAGCAGCTTTGCCATCATTACCACTGAAGAGGATTTTAAATTTAAAGGTGTGAAACAAGAGAACTGGTGAGTGTGTGATTGCCTGAGGTTCAAGGTCTGTTTGAAGAATTGTGCATGTAGGTGAAGGAATGTATTCTGCTATTAACTTTAAATCTTACAAAGCAATCATTTTGAGGTATTTTCCTCCATTTGCATTTCTCTTGGAATCTAAGAAACTTAGAGCATTTTAAAAGCTTTTTATATCTTTGGAAATAAAAGAAATAGTTTAACAAAGACACAATGTTCAGAAAAGTTCTAATGATCAACTAATAATATAAAGCAGACTCTACATTGTAGGAAATTTTCAACCCAGAAAATTTGGTATCCTTCTAGGAACCAAAAACGTTCAATTAAAATGTTATTCCTGGCATGACCTAGATACTACTATGAATTCCTTGTAGCAGACCTAATCCTACAATGGGTAGACTACAGACTTCTGTTTTGTTTTATTTTGCTTTTTCTCAAAAATGTTGGTATTCCTCCCTCCCTTTCTCACTCTTGTGTCCTTTCTCTCTCTTTTTTCTTTACTCTATTCCTTCTCCAACTCTACCTTAAATACTAAAAATGTTTTTGTAAAAGCATTAAGCACAAGAAATTGTTTTTTTTCAAATTTGTTTTTGGTTCCAAAAATGAAAAAATACACTTGTTGTTATTGTTGTTGTTTAATTCTGGGTGTTTAATGCAAACATTTAAACTTATATTGACACTTTCAGAAACTATCTATATTAGAGTAAATGTAGACTTAGATAAAAGATGTTAAACTAATGGGTAAAGTCGTATGGTAAAAATAATGCATCCCATTGGCTAAAAGTCATGGCTAGATTTACAATGCATTTATTCGTTCACTCATTCAAGATAACACTTGTTATTGCTTACTCGGTAAATGGGATGCCAGGGATAAAAAGATGACTATGACCTAACAGGAATTTGTAATCTGGCCAATCTCTTTTCCCCTGATGGTTATTTTGAAGAGTATGACAATAACTTAACATTTCCCTAAATGAATCCAAATAATTATTCAGTGTCTATGTAGAAAATTATTTTTAAATTTACAAAATAAATTTCCAAAAAAGAATCTGAAACAGGTGCAAAAGTTGGTATATGTAAGGCTCATCCAGTTCCAATGGGAAAAAAACTTTACATTTATGTAATGAATTTCAAGATGCACTAAATTATTCCTCTGAGCTATATTTAGATGCTATAAAGTACTCTTCAGCTAATCCTTGACAAAAGAATGAAACCTTTTAAGCGAATAAATTCTTACATAGCAAATGTGAATAAATTCTACAGGCTGCCCTAATTAATTCCATTTTCTAAATACAATGAAATCCCTCTTCTAACAAAGATCTAAATAGGCAAAGTAATCTTTGAAAACCCCAATCCATGAGGCTGAATCTTGGTGATATTATATAGTTTCAGTGCATAACTTTTATATTTGGCATATTTAAGGACTTGGAGTTGATAAATTGCATGAAAACATATTTTCCTCTTTCCTATTTAACTAAAAAGAAAACAGGCCATCAATAACTTATTCTAAGAAATGCATAGTATATTATCATTCTAAGGAATGAATAAGTATATTTCCTGTTGAATTATATTCTGAGTTTATATCAAAGGAAACATGCAAATACTTCCTGTAACTAATTCAATCCCTCTTTTGATTCATGACTTTTGATGTAGAAAGGTGATTTTGTTTTAAATTTATGCTACTTTTTAGTGAAGTTTATTTTCTTCAAAATATTTATTTGATGATTTTTGAATGACAAATTCATGGATCAATGTAGTTGTATGTTTTCCTATAGAACATTGAACTATAGTGATTGTAATTTAATATTTCAGTGATTTAGAAGTGCCCTGAAGATGTTTGAATTGCAAGAGCTGTGCACTTTGAAATGTTCATCTGTGAGAAACTTTTCAAAATATACTAATAGTAGTGGTAGTAAACCTATTCTGCCATTCTGGTATGAGAAATGCTATAAATAAAAACGTATTAATATGGTTAAATTTTACTGCATGAAATGTTAAAAATTCCACATTGGATTTGTAGCACGAGATTTGTAAAATTCTGTCATTTTTTCCCTTCTTCAAGGGAAGGAGGTAGGGAAGGCCATCTCAAGAAGAGAAGTGCATTTGACACAATACAACCATATATATTTTAGAATATTCTAATCTGAGATATTTTGTACCACATTGTACAGTTGGTAGGGGGCCATGTCAAAGAGAATATTAATATCTCTTAGAACAAGGGTTGGAAGTTTTTCAAAAGTGTTCTTCAAAAGTAACGTTAATATTTTTGAGGTGTGCTAGGGAAAAAGAGAGCCCAATACCCTTCTACAAGGAAGAGTAGATGACTGTGAGTTGTGATTTAAGTAGCACCAAGAAGATCCGCCTTTCCCTAAGTTTTCTTGACAATCTCACATACTCTCATTGCTTAAAGTTCTACTGATTAGAGGTACATTGAGTTTATGAGTAAACGGCCCTTGAAGAATAAAGATGTGTAATGCCAAATTTTATATTCATGGTACCTTCATTTAATCATATCTCCAGAAAGAGGGCTTCCTTAAACAGTCAGTAGATATTGGAGCATGGGAACTTAAGGACTGAAACCCGAGAAATAAAGGCGCAAAATGGTCAGAATTAACTGAGGACAAAATCAAGGAGGACATCAGAGCCTGGTTTCACTTTGAATGTTTTTCCTGTGGTTGAGCTGATAATTTAATTTACATCATTGTGTAACACTTGGATGGGGAGAGATAGTTGTCATTTTACCTGACTTTAGGGAATGATATATGGAGAAGGAAGCCAGACTGACTTCCTGAAATACTGGGCATCATCTTTGGCAGACATTGTTCATGATCCATGTGAGATGGAATAAAAGTAGGTTTACTGAGGAGAAAATGGTTATATTAATAATTTAATGCTGCTACTGCTTTTATTTTTCATAGAAATGTACTTTGGAAATGCAGAAAATGTGTTACTTTGAAAAACATGTTGAATTTCTGCTAACCCTTTATTGTAATGAGCCATTAGAAATTTGATAGGTATAACCTACATGTCCCAATGGGGAATATGAAGGTGAAAGATCTGCCAATCACTTTTTGGTAGTCTTCTAATCTTTTGCTTGGGAGATTCATCTTTATATTGAAAATGGCATCAAAACCTAAAGAATTAAATCCTATCAGAAGTGCCTAAAGACTTTACAATGGAGTTCATCTTCCAGACCACCTAATAAATAAAAGTATAAAATTTGGGCTTTCTATTGCTACCCATACCTCCTCCCCCAGCCGCTTTGTAAGAAATTGAAGCAGGTTTCTGAAACAGTGTACCTGGATGAAGAAATACTACCTAAAATCCCAAGAGGGAAGTATTTTGAGAGGATATGATTTAGACAAATGTCAAAGTCATATTGGACATGCTCTAGAACTATGTTCACACTATCATCACCTCATTCAGAGAAAAGCAAAGAATATTTGATTCATGAATATACTAAGAAGGCTTTAGATAGGTCAAGTTCGTGAATCAGGAAGTGTGAAAACCACACAGCCTAATTGTATCCATTTCTGGTATAGCTCAGAATTAAACTATTTGAACATTTAGCAACTTTTATGTACAGAATTTTTTTTTTTTTGCTCGGAATGTACGAAAAGTTTTGCACAAAACTTGCTGTAGGGAGAAACACATTGTCATATTGTGAACAATTATTCAGCATTCTAGTTAGGTAATTGCTATAAGACATAAGATATATGATCCTGCCTCTATCCTGAGGGGACTTAATTAATGTTTGTGACTAGGGTGTCATATATGTGGAGAGTTGAAATTATTAAAGTCATCATAGCTAATTGAATGCCACCTGCCTTTGTTTTAACAGAATTAAGAGTGCTGCTTATTTTCCTCCAATTGAACCATCAATTGAATTGTGTATTGTATGACTACTCTTATGACATGAAGTGAGATAACTTAAACCTCCAGAAAATCTTCTAGGGATGAATTGGGAAACAGCAGTTGAAGAATGAATAGTACCTTTCTTTTGATTCTTATTAAGTGAAATAAGATTATTTGCTTATATACCACTGCTCTTCCTAAACTTTTCCAGTTACTTCTTTTTATTTATATCTGCAAATCTGAAGGTAATTTATTACATAATGATAGGTAATTAGTATAATAATTAAAGGAGAAAGGACTCACCAAGATAGCCATATTCCTTCTTGCGAATTTCAAAGTTGATCAGTGGGGTTTCATTCAGTCTGAATTAAAGGAAAAGACTTTTGAGCTTCACTGCAAAAGAAATCCGAAGCCTAGAATGACATTTAAAAGGGCTAACTGAATATTTGGCTAGGGTCTTGAAAGTTGAGGTTCTTAAAAACTCTGAAAGACCTTCTAATGCTAATAATAACACCTACAGTGTATTACCTGTAATTTAAAACACATGTTCACATGAGTTTAGTTTAATTTGGAAGGTGGCAATTATTTCTGCAATTTCCTAGAATTTGCATAGTGCTTTTCCAAAATTATCAAAGCTGCTTTCCCATGGGATGATGTATAAGATGATGTTTTTGTTTTTATGGCATAAATGATGCCTTTGCAAAGTAAAATAAGACTCTCTCCCATTTTAACATGCCTTTTACTTTTGCATATACTACTTATACCAAGAAAGGAGCAAATGAAGATATCTGCATATAGTTAAAGCAGATATGTTGATTGAAATATGAGTATTTGGTATTGAAACTCAACCTGAATTATCAAAGTGTAATTTGGAGACAAATGAGATGTCTGTTGGCTGTAAGTGATTGCAGCTTTTATAAAATGAAAGCATGGAGTCTGATAAAGTTAATATGGATTGATAATGCTCCTTTTGAATTTTTTTAACATCTTTATTGGAGTATAATTGCTTTACAGTGTTGTGTTAGTTTCTGCTGTATAACAAAGTGAATCAGCTATATGCATACGTATATCCCTATATCCCCTCCCTCTTGCGTCTCCCTCCCACCCTCCTTATCCCATCCCTATAGGTCATTGCAAAGCACTGAGCTGATCTCCCTGTGCCATGCAGCTGCTTCCCACTAGTGATCTATTTTACATTTGGTACTGTATATATGTCAGTGTTACTCTCTCACTTCGTCCCAGCTTACACTTCCCCCTCCCCATGTCTTCACGTCCATTCTCTACGTCTGTGTTTATTTCTGTCTTGCCCCTAGGTTCATCAGAACCTTTTTTTTTTTTTTAGATTCCATATATATGTGTTAGCATACGGTATTTGTTTTTCTCTTTCTGACTTTCTTCACTCTGTATGACAGACTCTAGGTCCATCCGCCTCACTACAAATAACTCAATTTCGTTTCTTTTTATGGCTGAGTAATATTCCATTGTATATATGTACCACATCTTCTTTATCCATTCATCTGTCGATGGACATTTAGGTTGCTTCCATGTCCTGGCTATTGTCAATAGTGCTGCAGTGAACATTGTGGTACATGTATCTTTTTGAATTATGGTTTTCTCAGGGTATATGCCCAGCAGTGGGATTGCTGGGTCATATGGTAGTTCTATTTTTAGTTTTTTAAGGACCCTCCATACTGTTCTCCATAGTGGCTGTATCAATTTACATTCTCACCGACAGTGCAATAGGGTTCCCTTTTCTCCACACCCTCTCCAGCATTTATTGTTTGTAGATATTTTGATGATGTCCATTCTGACTGGTGTGAGATGTTACCTCATTCTAGTTTTGATTTGCATTTCTCTAATGATTAGTGATGTTGAGCATCCTTTCATGTGTTTGTTGGCAATCTGTATATCTTCTTTGGAGACAAGTCTATTTTGGTCTTCTGCCCAGTTTTTGATTGAGTTGTTTGTTTTTTTCATATTGAGCTACATGAGTTGCTTGTAAATTTTGGTGATTAATCATTTGGCAGTTGTTTCATTTGCAAATACTTTCTCCCATTCTGAGGGTTGTCTTTTCATCTTGTTTATGGTTTCCTTTGCTGTGCTCTTAAGTTTCATTAGGTCCCATTTGTTTACTTTTGTTTTTATTTCCCTTTCTCTAGGAGATGGGTCAAAAAGGACCTTACTGTGATTTATGTCATAGAGTGTTCTGCCGATGTTTTCCTCTAAGAGTTTTATAGTGTCTGGCCTTACATTTAGGTCTTTAATCCATTTTGAGTTTATTTTTGTGTATGGTGTTAGGGAGTGTTCCAGTTTCATTCTTTTACATGTAGCTGTCCAGTTTTCCCAGCACCACTTATTGAAGAGGCTGTCTTTTCTCCATTGTATACTCCGGTCTCCTTTATCAAAGATAACGTGACCACGTGTGTGTGGCTTTATCTCTGGGCTTTCTATCCTGTTCCATTGACCTATATTTCTGTTTTTGTGCCAGTACCACACTGTCCTGGTTATTGTAGCTTTATAGTATAGTCTGAAGTCAGGGAGCATGATTCCTCCAGCTCTGTTTTTCTTTCTCAAGATTGCTTTGGCTATTCGGGGTCTTTTGTGTTTCCATACAAATGGTACAATTTTTTGTTCTAGTTCTGTGAAAAATGCCAGTGGTAGTTTGATAGGGATTGCATTGAACCTGTAGTATAGTCATTGGGTAGTATAGTCATTTTCACAATGTTGATTCTTCCAATCCAAGAACATGGTATATCTCTCGATCTGTTTGTATTATCTTTAATTTCTTTCATCAGTGTCTTATCGTTTTCTGCATACAGGTCTTTTGCCTCCTTAGGTAGGTTTATTCCTAGGTATTTTATTCTTTTTGTTGCAATGGTAAATGGGAGTGTTTCTTTAATTTCTCTTTCAGATATTTCATAATTAGTGTATAGGAATGCAAGAGATTTCTGTGAATTAAGTTTGTATCCTGCTACTCTACCAAATTCATTGATTAGCTCTAGTAGTTTTCTGGTAGCATCTTTAGGATTCTCTATGTACACTGTCATGTCATCTGCAAGCAGTGACAGCTTTACTTCTTCTTTTCCAATTTGGATTCCTTTTATTTCTTTTTCTTCTCTGATTGCTGTGGCTAAAACTTCCAAAACTATGTTGAATAATAGTGGTGAGAGTGAGCAACCTTGTCTTGTTCCTGATCTTTGAAGAACTGGTTTCAGTTTTTCCCCATTGAGAACGATGTTGGCTGTGGGTTTGACATGCTCCTTTTGAATTTTAAAAGAAGGAAATAAAATTGATTTGATTTGAAAGGATATCCCCTCTTATCTAGGTTTTATAGGTTTACTAGGTTTGTTAATTCAGTTGTCCTATGCTCTTTTAGGTAAGGATTATGTATCCTGTTGGAAAGTAAAGCAGGATGGTAAAATGAAGACTCTGGCTTGCCTTTTCTGGGCTACATATGGCACTTACACATGTAACCCCAGACAGAGCCTGGGGCTGGAGGCAGGCCACTCCTTGATAGAAGCTGAAGACAGCTGATAGAGTCTGCTTATGGAAGCAAGGTGAACCCCATGTTCCCCCAACACAGTGGTGTGATAATGGGGGCTAGAGAGTTAGCACACCAAAGCAGAGGGGCAAAGACACTACAGTGCAGGGAGAAAAGACAAACTTAAGTTGTAGGCCAGGAAGAGAGATGGCACAAGTTAAAGAATAGGTACCTTGACACTGAATCCAATTTATAAATGCATTAGAATATGCATCAGGAAATGGACAGGGTAAGGAAAATGAACAGGCAATCTTCTCATGGTGAGTACATGGGAAGCAGGATGGTAGAGCATTGATAACATGCACATTGGAGTCATATCAGCTTCAGTTTAACCTCTGGTTCCACACTTTACTAATCAATAGTGTGATCTTGGCAGGTTGTTATACTAGTGCAACAAGATACCTAGCACAGGCCAGACTAACATGCAAGAAGTACAAACAATGTTGGTTCTAGTCTTATTCTAGATTGGAAGCTCAGATTGTTTATATTTGCTATATTCTTTTCCTTCTTAGCATCCACTCCACTTGGTATCAACATTTGCTTGAAATCCTGTTCTCTAAGGCTATTTATTTTTAATTTGTAAAATATGGTAGCTTATAACTAACAGACATCTTTTAAGTCTCCAGTGGAACACAGTGCCTTTGGAGTACTTTGAGTTGAGCTCCTTGAAAGGACTACTATAAATGTAACATTTAAATAATACCTGATTTTTAAATCTATTATTCAAATGTAATTGTGTTTATATAATATGTATGTATTAGTTTCCTATCCCTGCTGTTTGACCACCAACTTAATGGCTTAACAAAGCACACATTATTCTCTTGCAGTTCTGGAGGCCAGAGATCCTAAAATAAGTTGGCAGGGTCATGTTCCTTCTGGAGGCTCTAGAGGAGAATCTGTTTCCTTGCCTTTTCTATCTTCTAGCAACTGCCTCAATTTCTTGGCTCACAGATCTACCCTCCATCTTCAAACAGAGATGACAGCACCTTCTAATCTCACTCTCTACCTCTTTCTCTCTCACACTCTCTACCTCTCCGCTTCTATCATCCCATCTCCTTCTCTGACTCTGACCCTCCTGCTTTCCTGTAATAAGAACCCTTGTGATTACATTAGGTCTACTTGAAAAATCCAGGCTCATCCACTCATCTCAAGATCCTTAACTTCATCACACCTGCGAAACTTGTTTTGTCATGTAGAGTAACATATTTACAGGTTCTGGGGATGAGGACATGGGTCCCTTTGGTGGGCCACTATTCAGCCTACTGCAGCCCACTGACTGAAAGCAGTCAGGTGGAAGGAACTCTCGTTCTGTTCCATTCAGGCCTACAGATTTAAATGTTGATCTTTTCCAGAAACACACTGACAGATACAACCAGAATCACGTTTGACCAAATGTCTAGGTGGCCCAGTAGCCCAGTCAAGTTGACACCTAACCATCATAGTTATGAGTATAGTTCCTATTCTATCTTAATATATTTTAATTACCCATTACAATGTATGGATATAGTCTTTACTGTCCTAATCAAAACGCCTCCACACTGGAGAGGTTAAGTAGCTGCCATATTCCGTAGAAGAACACTGCTTTTTACCCTGTGTCACTCTTGGGGAAATTTACCTAATACTGGTTAAACTGTGGCTCTGAAATCTAGTAAAACTGGAAAGCAATAAATAAATATTTTCTCCTGTTCTGCAACAAATACTTTCCTGTGATATGAGCAGTTTGAAGTTTGCCTTTCAAATGTGGAAGACAACACAGAAGCCAAAACAGAAATAGGTGCTTTAGAGACACTAGGCTTGAGAAGTGACAGAACTGCATTTGCAATCCCCCAAATCTTGGAAGCTTGGCTGTACCCTTAGGTTGTCTTCAGTTCATGTCCAATTTTGAATCTCACTGCCTGAAAGCTATGCTGATCAGGCCCCTAATTTACTCAGAGTAAGAGCATGAGCAATCTCGACCAAGTCAACTTTTTGAGTGCAAAATTTGGGACAGAAATTGGCTGAGTTGGTCTAGAAGCACCTTTGTATTAAGTTACTTTGCTATAATTGCCTGTCTTAATTATTGGAAATAATACATATGGGTGACTTATGGTCAGGACTCCCCACTGCCCCTCCCAAAACAATCAACCAAAAGAGTAAAGGGTGACTTCAGTTAACAGAATGTTTGCTTTTAGTCAATGGAACTTGATTTCTTTAGCTTTTGGACTCTGATACTTATTAAACTCTAAGCATCCTGGGGAGATCGAAACTATTGTCAGTCACTGAAAACTGGTTCATTATTATATTTTAAGTCATTCATGCAGACAATTTTTTATTCACTATCCGTTTATCGACAGTATACTGCTTCAACTAATATATTTCAAGCACAAACTAAGGGCCAAGCACTGTGGTGGGTACCATAATCACATAAGAAGATGAATGTAACATAGCTTTTTCCTTTCAGAAGCTAATGATCCTTTAAGGATATAACAGATGTAAGAATTATTTCAAACCTAAGTGGTAGGGAAGTGGACATTTTATTAAACTGCAAGCAAGTGTGCATACACACTTACTTGTTGCAGCTCTGGGCAGCTTCGTCTTCTGGGGCTATTATGTCCCTTCATCCTTTTCCCTCAGGCATATTCTAACTTTCTTGCTTTTAATCTTGCTGGGTTTTTGTTCCTTGATTTATCTCACAGTGTCTCCCGAGTTATCCATTGCCTGACGGGGTTCGCTGAGGTAATCTGCCTATGTTGAGATCAGTGACGTGGCCAAAGTCTGATCACACAGCCACTTTTATCCTCATGATGCCACTGGCACATGTGGACCTTTAGAATGGAACTGTGCAATATGGCAGCCACACGTGGCTACTGAGTACTGGCAATGTGGCTGGTTCAAAAGAAAGTAAAATCTCTCACTAATAATGTTTAATGCTTTTAAATATGTTGGATTAAATAAAACATTAAAGTCTGTTTTACTTTTTTAATATGGCTAGTAAAAATGTAAAATTATGTATGTTTATATAATACCTATATTATATAACATTTAAAATTGAAAATTACACTGTGTTTCTGTTGCCCTGCTCTAGGACAGAGGTCAACCAACTTTTTCAGTAAATGGCCAGATAGCAGTGCTGTGGGAGCACAGAAGGATGTGGTGTGGGCACAGGGCGGTGCCGATAAGTTTGTTAGCTTTCCCTTGAGAGCACTTTTTGATTTTGATGGGTAATCACAGATTTTTGTGTGCAAGCACATATTATCTTATTTACTCTTCAAAACCTGTGAAGTATGTTATTAAGACCATTTTATAAGGAGAGAGTGGCTGAGAAAGGCTAACGCATTGTTCAAAGGAACATAGTTTGTGAGAGGCAGAGCTGGGGTAGGAACTGGGGCTGTCTGAGACCAAAGCTCATATTCTTTTGTTGCTAAGTTGTACTGCTTCCTGTGACGGTCCTAAATGTCTGAAGTTGTGTTGAAATCTCAGAACAGGGCATAAACTAAGAAAATTTCAGTTGGCCCTTGAGTTAGCTAATAAATTAAAGGCTATTGGGAGCAGGTGGTGTGGGATCAGTTTTTCTTCCTTAACTTACCTATTTAGGTCAGTTGGTAAACTGAGTACCAAAAAAAAAAAAAATCAGACTTTCTCAAAATTAAAAAGCACTGCATGATAATATTCAGGACAGTGGACAAAGAAGGAAGTAATGATATCTACTATCAATTCTCTTAATATCCCCAGGGCAGGATTTTCTAATCTCGCATAGTGTAGACATGGCCTTGATAATACGGTGGCTGGTGTCAAATGTGAGATTAGTGATTCTTCTTAAACGATGGTTGACCTTTTGTGTTCAGTTTTGGGTTTTTTTTTTCCTGTTTTTTTAAAGCAACACTGGAGAAGCTTTCAAACAGGGAACTTCATGTGTATATTTTATTGTACAGTGAACCAGGCAAAAATATATACAATAAGCAATGAATTCTGAAACAATGGAGACCTGATATCACCTTCTTTCTCACTAGTGATAACTGTTAGCCTGATGGTTTTTAACCTTTTGGGGGAGGTGGAGAAAGGAAATACAAAGATTTTAATAAAAATCAGTCCTGGACAAATGTAGCTTTGACCACTTACACACAGTTTTGTACACAATATCAGGCAGTTTATAGATCCTTGAAGGCCACCCATAGATGGAAATTTAAGACACTCTGATGTGTGTTCATTGTCCCACATCCTCTGTTGGGCAAACTGAGTTGCTTAAATTTACCCAAGATTCCCTGGTTCCCAACTCCCACACTAATGTTGTTCACATATTTCAGAATCTAAGACACAGTTGTTGAGACTGGAAAAACGTATGTGATATCTTTTAGCATATGCTTAAATACTTGTGTCAAGAAGCATGATGGAAAAATAAGTGTGCAAGAGTACGTGATTTTTAGTTATCCTCAGTTAGTAGTAGATGACAACAGTTTCTTTTCTCAATTCAGGACAATTTTATTGGTTTCTTGGATGGCAGCTACTTTTCCCTGTCAGTGATATAAATATTTAAGAATGACTAGGCTGGCTTAACGTATCCCTTGAAAACTTAAGCTATAGATTTAAATAGCACAGAGCATCATCAAACCCCGCTATAGCTAACTATAAAGAACATCAGAAATATGTACGCAATTTTAGAGATTAGAGAATACACTGATGTGTGCTATTTTGTGTCAAGTTGATGGCACTGTATGCATGCTCTAAATATTTTGGAAGGTGCTTAAATAACGATAATTCAGACCCATGAATTAATTTACTCTCTTACCAACATTTTTTTGACTTGGTTCATTTAAATAAATCCACTGCAAAGAAATAGAAATACAGCCTGTTCTCCCTGGAAAGTTTTGAGTGAAGTCATAACATAGCCAGGAAACCACCAGTCAATGTTTCTCATCCTTTTAGACTCGGTTAAATTATCACTCACTGTGTAAAAGTTTCCTTGCCTTGGCAAACAGTCACCGTTTTCTGTGCTCCTATAGCACTTTGAACAGATTATGCAGCATGTATTGGAATTATGAGCCTGCCTTTCCCAGTAGATTGCAAACAGTGTTGTCCATCCTTGTATCCCCAACTCTAAGCACAACGCTTGTGTATAGTATGTGCTCAACAAATGTGTGTTTAATGAATGAGAGAATGGGTAAACCTCTATAAGAAGGACCAAAAGCATATCAGGTAGCCAAATGAAACACTGAAATATCTATGCTGGGAATTAAAATTCACTGTTGGTGATATTCCTTGGCAAATTTTATAGATGACGAAGAGCTTTAGCAGTATAACTTAGTGGTTATAAACAGGGACTCAGGAGCTAGATTGGGTGCAAAGCCTGACACTACTGCCTACTAGCTGGGTGACCTTAGGTGAGTTATTTAACTACACTACATTTCAATCTATTTATCTGGAAATGGTTATAAAAGTATATCTACCTTATACATGGTGTTGGTTATGTTACTGTTTGATTAAATGAGTCAATATTTGTAGAGTGCTGACATGTAAGAAGTACCATATGTGTGTTCTTTTTGTCATTAGTATTAAGTCTATGTATATTTGCAGTGACGAGGAATGAACAGACAATTCACATGCCCTGTTCCACTTCTCAAAATTCCCTGGATAAGTGGGATTATGTGGATGGGGAAAGTTAGAAATGTAAATGAAATGTAAATAACCACGTATCTCTTCTCTTGTTTTGCCTTATATAATATTTGTTAATAGATGATGAAAATCAGTTAAGCAAAGCCATCCTGTTCTTATTGGAAAAATTTATTTATAAATAATTCCAACAGTCTGTGATCCAAGTGGACTAATTTGTAGTTTGGAAAGGAAATGTTTAGATGGAAACAGTGGTTCCTCCTTTTCCAGGTTCTAGTGGCTCCAGGGTTATAAGTTAGGTGGTAGAGGGGCTGCTGTCAAGTACAGTCCAGCAGAAGAGCCCTGGAGAGGACACTGTGGTCGGGACACACTGCTGCTTAAAGCATTGTTCCTCTGACGCCAAGTGTGCTGGCTTCGTTCCCAAGTGAGCTGTCTGGCTTGGGAAGCAGAATGATCTGGCCCAAAGAATATTGGATTTAGTTAGGAGAGCTAGATTTTAATCTAAACCTCAAAACCATTGCTTTAAACCTTTAGATGTCACAAGTTTTCCATTCATCCTTAGCCTGATATGTTATTAAATGGCATTAATTAATCAATAAATGTGTATTATGCATATTATAAGAATAATAATGTACAAAATACCATGGACATAAATTCTGACTTCAGAGAGGAGTGATGAAGGTGTCTGGGCAGAAGACTGCTCTGCTTAACTCTTTACTTGATCATAGAGGACACATATGAAACATTCGTCAGTTTTCTCTCCCTACCCTTGACACACACATTCTTTAGTGCCTGTAAAAGTATAACAGGATGACTGTTGCGTGGCATGTCTTTGTTAAAAGTATGACCATGAACTCCGTTACACTGTTTAGAGTCCATAGGAGAGACAGTGTTCTAAGAGAGGCCCAAAGAATATGCATGCACAAAGCGGATCTCACAAAGTACGGCTAGGGTGTGCTTATTGAATATTTTCATGAAGTAAATTTTCTTGGGTGTCAGTAAGGAAGTATTTGCTCTTCCCCAAGGGGTAAGGCTAGAAAGCTCATATTCAGTTCAATGCTACAGACAAGTATTGAGCTCCTAGTAAGATAGAGATTCATCATTTCTTTAAAAGAATTTACAGGGAAGAGGATCTAACTAAATTTAAATATTCCATGTATACTGGGTTCAATGCAAACATGTTCTTTGCTTAGCTCTTCACTTTCCATTCAGCCCTATAGAATAATTAACACATTAGTTACCTTTCCCTGTACACGTGTCTAAAAGGCATTATGGGCCTGTGTACTGGAATGTGAACACAAAGGTCCAAAGCATAATTTCAAGCCTTGTGCCAAAGAAAAGAGCTATATTTATTATTTTATGTAGATTAAAGTATAATAATTGGATTAGCCCTTTTAGGCAATTGCAATATGAAAGTGATTTATAATCTTTGATTCGTTTACCGTAACTCACCAAGAACTAGACAAATATGAGACAAATAAGCATAAATACCTCGGAATCCATTTTAATCTGTTTGACAGGTATCTGTGAGATCAACTCATTCTAAGATGTGCACAAATGAGTAGAAGAATGATTAGTATTGTAAGTTAATTGTTTGTAGTAATTACCTTTTAATAAAATCACATCTGTTATTAAACAACCAAGAATTTTTACAGGTCCCCTTAGCTGAGAGCAAAATTCTGTCAGTAATTTTATGCTTCAGTTACAGTCAAGGTATAAGTTCTCACTTAAAGCAATCAAATTATTAGCTTTCACGATAGATGCCCACTGGACCCTTTTTTGCAGACCTCTGCTGGCTTCAACCTATTAACTTCTGATCCATCCTCAGTATAACATGTGCCTCTACTCTCCCATCCTGTGAGCCCACCAGGGGTAGACATTCCCATATGTTACAAATAACTTTGAGGTGTCCCTGCTACTTAGCGATATTAACTTCCTTTGTTTTGCACTGAAATGCCTATTCATCCTGACATTAAAAATAAAAAAAAGAAAAGCCATGGAAAACTCTATTAAACAGTACATGAGCAAGTACCTTATGCAATTAAAACCACCAAACAAAAGTCTTCAGTTCTTTCCCAAAGTGGAACTGAGTACTTTAGAGATTCCATTCAATTTTATTTCACACTTAAGTAAACCTGCCTCTTAAATTTGCCAATTTCTTTTTCTTTTTTTTTTTTTTTTTTTTTTTTTGCCGATTTCTTAATAGTAGTCTTACTTTGGACTACTATTTGAATGTCGAGAAAAGTTAGTGCATCCATTGGTAGTGGTCCAATAATACATTTAGTTAAGACAAGATCAAAGCAAAAAAAAAAAATTAACTGATTGCTTCTTGAAGGAATCTCTTAAGCTGAAAAATAAGAGGCGTTAAAAAGTTCTGTAATTCCATGAATCCTAGCATTAAACTCGTGATCCTGGGCAAAAATGAATTGCAAAGCGGAGCCCCCAGTCTAACTTAACTTTGGAGGCTTTCACAGAGGAGGTGACAGAGAATGCCTATTGTAATAATACAAACAGATGCCAGGAAACAATGGTATTTGTCTTCACTGTTGGTTTATTGGCATGCTTGTTTGAAATGACTACTTTTCAATCGTCTCCTCCAATGCAAGCCAAATTCACTGTCTTAAGATACGTTAAGAAGTAAGGTTTCTAAAAAAATGTTGCTTTCTAATGAAAATATGAGCTATGTTCAGGGATATTAGTCATTCAGCAGATACTTTATGAACCACAACTTTTTGTCAGGCATCTGTATTAAGCATGAATAAGGCATATTTCCTATCCTCATGGAGCTTACAGTTTTGAAGGTTTCGTGTGTGTGTGTGTGTGTGTGTGTTGTTGGCAACAGTGGACAGATAAATAACAATAAAATCTGTCATAAACAATGACAGACTTATGACAGTCATGAAGAGGCCAAGCTGTAGAAAAGGAAAGGTTTTTAAAGGTGGAAAGAGGTTGAAAAATAGGAAGTTACTAGCAAGGAATGCATTCTTTCAGAGAAGGTCACCCTCCAAAGGGGAACAGATTATCCTTACTAGTGCTGACTAGGTAATTCCAGGTTGATGGGTTAAATGTTACGTAACGGGAGGGACTGCAGTTAGGTTAGATATTAAGTCTTTGTTTGCTAACGTGGGATTTAGCACAAGTGACTCCATTTGGGGCCTGCTGTCTCCTTTTTCACAAGACTTAAGTTTTCAAAGTAAATACAAATTTGTACCAGGCTCTACTGTGGCAAACAGGTTCCATTGTGTGTTTGTGGTGTCAGAAAAAATGAGGCGTTCTTGACTTCTGGTCAGAATTTAAAAGTTGGAGATCTTTGTAATATCTCTTGAACGCACTCCCACTTCCTAGTAGCCTCAAGAACTGATGTTTCCCATCTGTGTCATATTCCTTTATGTTTATAAGAGTTTATAATTCATGTTTATGTAGTTATTTATTCTGAGCTTAAATGTAATAAAACAAAGAAAGAAATAAAGTGAATATCCAGTTTAGTGGTCGGCAAACTTTTACCTGTAAAGTCTCAGCTAGGAAATATTTTAGGATTTGTGCACCACACAATCTTGGTCATAACTGTTAAACTTTGCCATTGTAGTGCAAAAGCGGCCAGAGACAAAATGTTAACAGATTTACATGGCTGTGCTCCTATAAAACTTTATTGATGGACACTGACATTTAAATTTCATGCAATGTTTGTGTTGTGAAGTATTCTTTGTTTGATGCTTTTCAACCATTTTAGAATGTAAAACTCATTCTTATCTCATGTGCATACAAAACCAGATAGTGAGTGGGATCTGGCCTGTAGGCAGCAGTTTGCCTCCCCACCATGGACAGTTCCCCTCCTCCTCCATCAGCAGGTGTACTTAGCCTCTCCCACAGCTTTTGCCAAGCTCACTATTGTTCTTTGTGCGCCAACAGTACATATTTGGTAGATGTAGGGGAGCAAATAAGATGGGCTCCACTACCAGGTATTGTTTTGCTTGAGATTATTTTGAAAAAGTTTTTTTCTTTTTGTCCAGTCGATTTATATTCATGTTAGAGGAGACAATGTGTTCTTGAGATTGACAGAAAGACAATGTGTTCTTGATTCTCTTGTTCAAGAGTGTCAAATTCTCTTTCTCTCCTCTCTCCCTCTTTCTCCTCTATCTCTGTCCCTAACTCTATCTCTGTTTCTCCAGTTTAAATTCCCTTGATTTGGTTAGATGTTTTAACTCAAAAAATTACTTTTGGAACTGGCTCCCTTAGACAAGAGTTAAAACTTAAGAAATGAATAAACTTTGCTTATGAAAATATGAATGTTCACTTCCTAATATTGAGAAATTATAAGCTTACTCCTTAAAAACACAAGCAGTTAGTTTTAGCAACCATTATGCAAAATAGAAATGGGGTATCAATTTGCTAATTATTCTTTCCCACTCTAACATCAGCTAGAATTCACTTTCTAGCTATGGCATATGAATAATTAAAAGGATTGAAGTTTCATGATTTACGTTATGTCTGGATGGGCTAAGATATATGCACTTAAATTCTTCACAAGAAAATAGTTTCAGGGACCACTACTAAAAGTCTTGATATTTTCACAACTGGACAGATTTTAGGTTTACTAGGGTTTCCAAGATATGTAATAAAACTTCATAGGAACTTCTAAATCACTGAGGGTTACATTTATGTTTATATTTTCCTGGCCATTTCAGTTTTTACCTTGGAAAATAGGACAATAAAGGGAGAACTGTAGTGCCTAGTTTAGCAGATATCATAAAAATATTTAGAGATGTTATTTTGACCATGAGATGTACTTCTATGATGGTAAGTATTTCTGATGAGATAATTAAAAATTTTTTCATGTTAATTATAGGATTAATAAATTTGATTGACTTCAAAGACCCAAGTAAATTCTTGGTTCTTTCTTGGAAACTGACCTCACAGTCAGTGTTAATGAATGCAAACCAAATTAGGCCTTTATAAAGCAATTTGAACTATTTATTCTTAACACACGCACCACCACCACCAAATGTTTCTATATCTTCTACTTGCAGTAATGTTTTCTATTGACTTTTTTTTTTTTTTTTGCTGTATGCGGGCCTCTCACTGCTGTGGCCTCTCCCGTCGTGGCGCACAGGCTCCGGACGCGCAGGCTCAGCGGCCATGGCCCACGGGCCCAGCCGCCCCGCGGCACGTGGGATCCTCCCAGACCGGGGCACGAACCCGCGTCCCCTGCATCAGCAGGCGGACCCTCAACCACTGCGCCACCAGGGAAGCCCTCTATTGACTTTTATTCCAGGTTTTAGGTAAAGGATGAAAGTCAAGGTCTAGCATTTCACTCAGTGTTTCCAAAACTTTTTAATACCTAAATTATTGCTATATTTTGTGAATGTTTTATTTAAAATGAAAATTTTAAACTGCAACAGTAAGTTGTGTTCTCACCTTTCCCCTTACCCCAGCAATATCATTTTGTGCGATTATTCAGTGGTCAGTTCCAGCAAAGGTCAATATCAATTACTGGTTGGATAGGCATGCTAGATCAAATTAATTAGCTTAAAATATAAATGTGTTGTGTCTATGCTGTTTTTCTGGAAAAACACCAAAATTCTTTTTTCAGGAGCTCACTCCTTGTCCTTTACAGGGCTAGAAGTGGAAGAACAAAACTGAAATAATTTTGGCCTTTTCTTGTTTTGTTAACTGCCCTCCCTCCTCCTTATCCCTTCTGATATAAGATGCCTTACTCTATTGGTCAAGTGTGGACCTAAGAAAGGGAGGCTTTGGTAATAAGGAAACAATTCCTATCAAAGAATGGATCAGCATAATTTTGGAGCAGTTAAGGAAAAATAAAAATTTAAGCTATATTGGAGAACTGATGAAAATTTAAAGCACTTGACATGCATCAGCTCTTTTTGTTCTTTCATAGTGATTTTTTTCAAAAGGGCAATGAAGATCTGTTGAAAGGCATTAAAATAGACCGACGGGTTTTCTGTGACATATTTAAAGATACTTTAAAGTTCATTCTCATTTTGAACAATAACTGATTCAGGGAGTTTCTGTGATTACACTATCTATTACCGTATGGAAATTTTATAGTACCACACTATAAAGTGCCAAATTTCCCACTGAAGAATTAACCAAATGGTATGTAATATTTATTACAAAATATATGTTGAATATTTCACATTTATCTTTTATGCCAAAAGTCAATTTAGGGAATAATGACCGATTTGACTTAATTGGGCACACTATTGAAGCATCTCAGTATATTTTTTTCATTTAAAAGAGGTAAGATACATAAGAGATGTATTATTTATTCCAGAAAGTAGGTCTGTAATTGTTAATAGCATGTTAGATGTCTTTATAGTGTCTTAATCCTTTTACTTAAGAAAAAGAAATTTTAGCAGAAATCAGCTGCTTATTCCATAAAATTTCAAGGAAGGAAACTATCATTCCTAATCAGTTTCCAAGTATATAGCATGGATTTAAAGGTCAACACTTTATTTTATACTGGTAGCTACTTCTTCAGTCTTCTTGTTTAACTTCTGTACCCATTTCAACTGCTGAAAAGAAGAACATCCCAGTAAGACCATCTTTGAGATAGCTTCGGGGTCATGAATTATTCTTTGAGGTAAGTTAGAGAAACCTTTTGGTACCTACATAAACCATTTTTGCCCTACAAGGCTTTTGGCAAACTTGCGTACATTAGTTCCCCCTTATCTGCAGGGGATATGGTCCAGGACCCCCAGCAGATGCCTGAAACTGCACATAGTACCCAACTCTATACAGGTGACTCCTGAACACTGAACTAATAATAAAATAGAACCATTATAACACTATACTGTAATAGAAGTTTGTGAATGTGATCTCTCTCTCTCTATCTTTCAGAATATCTTATCGTACAAATTTAATGCGTTTTCCATCTTAACTAAGCACTTAATCACACACTGTGGCTGTAACTTGTAGTTTGAGGTGTGACAGCAAAACTAGCACAAATTTCCTTTCCCTTGAGGTGTGACAGCAAAACTAGCACAGTTTCACAGATAGAAGATTCATTCTGACCCTAGATCTTAGCAACCTCAGCATACGATTTTTTTCCTTTCCTTATTAAATCAGGAACTTCCACCTTTTCACTTAAAGGAAGCACTTTACTGCTTCTCTTTGGCATATCCGAATTGCCAGCATCACTACTCTTGCACTTTGGGGCCATTATTAAGTGAAATAAGGGTGACTTGAACACAGGTACTGTGATGCTGTGACAATGGATCTGATAACCGAGGTGGCTGCTAAGTGACTAATGGGAGGAATAGGCTGGACAAAGAGATGATTTCACATCCCGGGCATGATGGAGTGTGACTGCGCAGGATTTCAGCACTGCTACTCAGAACAGTGTGCAACTTAAAGCTTATGAATTGTTTATTTCTGGAATTTTCCACTAAATATTTTTGGATCTCAGTTGACCAGGGATAACTGAAAATGCAGAAAGTGAAACAGTGGGTAAGGGGGGGAACTATTGCATTTATTTTACTTGGTAAGCTTTCTCTTTACCCCAGCTGTCCAGTATCCTTCATCTTAAAACTCCATTTTCCTTTCAAGTTCCTGAAAGAGTGTTCTTAGAATGGAAGCCAGGGCTTCGTTTGCTGTTTCCTTCCGCTGAGGTAACTCTTTCACATTCTTATTTTTACTGAAACCGTAGTGCGCAAACACAAGGATTCCTGTCATTTCTCATGGAAACTACCAGGAGATGGTTCAGTTTGTTCATTGCAGTCTTAGGTAAGAGATATTTGTTAATTCACGTGAATGAATCACTTTTAATGCTACATGAAATGTGAATTTGAGAAGGATGAGTAATTACTTCTTGAGCTGATATCGTTCAAACTACATAGTATATAGTTCAAAATGTATCAGCATATTTTTTAAGAAAATGCATAATTAGTAATATACCTTTATTTTGTCCTCAGACAATCCCTACTGTGTTTTAACATTTCACACAGCATTGCATATAATTTTATTTTAAAAGTGTTTGCCCGACAAACGACATGGGTGCCATTCCATCTTCCTCACCCTCCTGTCCAGCCCTATTCCTCCTCAACCACTGTCTACCCCACTAAGAAAAACCTGGGCAGGACACTCATAAATTCAAGCAAAGTAGAACAAGTTAAATTCATTTTGAACTCAATGAGTAGCTTTGTTTTTAAGCTTTGAGAATAAAGACTAATATGTATTTTCATAGAGGTGATCTTTTTCCTCCTTTTATACTCAAATCTTTGAAATGGTATTAGTAACAATTCTACTGCTATCTGTGGCACCAAATTGCATTTAAGATGATGATAGTTGATGTTAGCTGATACTTTCATAATGCTCTTCACACTGTACCAAGCACTATCCAAAGTACCATAGGTGTATTAATTCCTTTAATCGCACAACAACCCTCAGAGGTAGACACAACTATAATTGCTGTTTTACAGATGAGGAAACTGAGACACAGAGAGGTCAAGCAACATGCCCAAGGTCACACAGCTAATATAGTTGATAGCAGAGCTGGGATTTCAAACCAGACAATCTGTCTCCAGGGTTATTCTGCCTTTCTAATATCATTAGCACTCAGTTTTACCCAGCCCCTACTGAGACTTTGAGACGTAATTTTGGCTGAATAAACACATGAGAAGATAAACGCATAGACAGGAATTTGTGTCTGTTGCATTTTGGTACAAAATTAGGAATGGTAGGTTTGGCTGCAGCTTACTGAAACATGTTAAAAGGGAAAGGTGGGGGTAACAATAATACTGAATATGCATTATGAGCCACAATGGTCCAGTAAGGGGGTATTTTTCAGATTTGCAGATAAGGGAGAAGGAAGCCAAGAAAGGTTAATAAATGTGCCCAGAGTGACACTAAAGTGGTGAAGCCAGCATTCTAAACAGCTCTGTCCTGCTCCAAAGCTTTCTGCTTCTCTGGAACTAGACCTTCCTCACAGAGTATGTATCAGTGTCAACCAGAGAAGCAGAACCAGCTATATATCTATACTGGCTAAACCAAACACTTCTGGGGGCCAACCTGCAGGCCACCAATTTGTAACTTGGCCTTAAATAATTGATACTGTTTTCATACAGTCACTGCAGTGGGCCTACCATAGTATTACTTGCCTATTTGGGGATTTCTCTTTTACAAAAAGAAATGCGTAATTCAATATTTATAATGTCCTTACTTAGAGAACATTTTTCGAATACCTATTATGTATCAGACACTGTTTTAAGCTATTCACATACATTTTCTAATTTAACCCTCACAACACATTTATGAGGTCAGCTATACCATTAGGTTCATCTCACAAATGAGGGTACAAAGGAGGAAAGGACATTGTCAGTGGCATAGTTGGCATTCAGATCTGAGCAGTCTGGCTGCACAGTCTGAGCTCTTAAAAATGATTCTTTGCTAAAGTGTTACAACCAAGAACTGACACATAATCCTACATTGTCCAACTGAGTACCTGGGCCCATCGGTCTTCCCCATGAGGCTTATATGTACCTGCCACGCTATACCTGGAAAGACACTCAGAGCAAGCACAAAGCAAAAGTCAGAAAGTGTTAAAAATAACAGCCTGGGATCTCTATCTGCCTATGAAGTCTGTGCCGGAAAACTCTATAACAAGATCGTTTTAAAATGTTAATAATCTAGTTCTCTTGTGAGATATACACAAGGACCTAACTGTGATCCATCCTGCCTCATAACAAAGTGCTGTGCAGTGTCACGTGTATGCATAAACAATGGTTTAATCCCCTGTTCATATCTTAGTTTTCTTTAGAAATATATAAAAGTCTTATAAGTATTATTAAATAAAATTTAAAGAAGAGGAAAGCTCCCTCTTAATGCATCTGATACTTATTTGGTTTACCAGGAATTTAATTGCCAGCTGTCAATGAGGAAACCAAATATTGGGGATGATTTGGGGTGGAGGTGGGGTGAGGTGACAGCAGCAGGATAGGTCAATATATAGGGAAAAAGGAGGCAATCTGGTGAAATACACATGACATTTGTAAACAGAAAATGTAGACTATAAAACTCCACTTATGATACTAGGGTAAAAATGTAAATATCAAATATGCACATGAACAAGGACCAAAGGATGATAAAGATTTTCAACAATGCAATTGAGGATGTGAGTATGAAGTAATTTTTTTTTT